>NW_024731054.1:3386517-3420258 GCF_018991925.1 Homarus americanus | reverse complement strand
CTGTCTTTTTCTTAAGAAGAACTCTACCCTGCCACAGCCCTCTAGGTGTCTGTCTTTTTCTTAAGAAGAACTCTACCCTGCCACAGCCCTCTAGGTGTCTGTCTTTTTCTTAAGAAGAACTCTACCCTGCCACAGCCCTCTAGGTGTCTGTCTTTTTCTTAAGAAGAACTCTACCCTGCCACAGCCCTCTAGGTGTCTGTCTTTTTCTTAAGAAGAACTCTACCCTGCCACAGCCCTCTAGGTGTCTGTCTTTTTCTTAAGAAGAACTCTACCCTGCCACAGCCCTCTAGGTGTCTGTCTTTTTCTTAAGAAGAACTCTACCCTGCCACAGCCCTCTAGGTGTCTGTCTTTTTCTTAAGAAGAACTCTACCCTGCCACAGCCCTCTAGGTGTCTGTCTTTTTCTTAAGAAGAACTCTACCCTGCCACAGCCCTCTAGGTGTCTGTCTTTTTCTTAAGAAGAACTCTACCCTGCCACAGCCCTCTTTGGAAAAATGTACTGTATTGTAATGAGAGACTATTGTTTATCAAGTGATCATATGGTCTAAAAATAAAGAAAAGCTTTATTTTTATTCTTCCAGGAAAGCACTACATGAGGCATTACCTGTACTGTATTATTATAACAATTTACTGTATATGGATAACTGATTCAGGGCTGTCCAGTGAGCTTCTGTTTACATTCAGTGGGTAACATCAAATTACCTTTCATTATATCTAGTACTGTACATACGGAGTAAAATAAAAATAACAATTATACCTTGAGTTTGATTTGGTTTCTTGTCCAGATGTACAATCTGTAGTAGCAATGGGATTTTGTCGTAGAGGAGGCTGAGCTTCCTTTCTACGCAGTGCAGGAGACGAACGCGGGGAAGAGAGTGGGGAGTTCCGTGTGTCCAGCACGGTCAACCCCGGATGAGGACGGCAAGCGCGCTGCTTAATTGTCCCGGCATTTTCATTTGCAAATGGCAGGGATTCAGAGTCTGTACTGGAGGTAGACTGAAGAAGGAGAAAACATATTATTACAATACTCCCAATGTTATTACTGTAAGAGTATTCCTCTATGTAACCAAAAATGGTCATAGCCCCTTTCCTACAAAAAAGTATAATACCTGTACTGTATGTACAGAAAACTCTTCATTACACACAAAATACTGATAAATTACAAAGTTGCCTATTAAATGTACCACATTTTATAATGGGCTAAATTAACTTTGTGTCTTTAGTAAAAATAATTACAGATATTCTGAGATCTTTTCTTAACCCCCCAGCCTAATTAAACTAACCAGTGAATATTGTCTCTAATCAAATCACATATGAGCAGTTGATTTTAATCCTTATCAAACCTCCCTTTCTACCAGACACACTTAATGTGAAAAAAAATTCAATGAAAACAACTCCACAATATGATAAAGCAAGTGTTGGTTTGTCTGGGATCGACTCCTTCAAATATTAAAAAGACATTTTAACCACAAAAAATTATATATATCAGTTACCTTAAAACTAGCATTGGAATCGTTTCGCCTTGGCCGAAACCCCGACGAAACGTCGTCTTCCGATGAAGTTGTAGAAGTCTGTGAAGTAGCTAAGGAATCGCTGGTAATAGATGAAGTCGTTATTGTCGAACTGGCCGTAATACGTGTAGAACTGGCCATTGTCACGCACGTCAATGGAGGTGGCGGTGGAGGAAAGTCGTCTGGGAGGTGCTGATGATTTGCACTGTCGGGAGGTGCGGGAGGTGGGGGCAGATCCGGAGTGACGTCGGGTTGTAAATTGTTCTTGATGCCCATGTACCCGTACGACAGACCCCGTCGCAGATACCCGTACTGACTCTCTTGTGATGCTGCCTCTTTTGAAGTTTCACTTATAGAGTTTGAGCGGCGAGGGGGAGGCGGAGGAATTTTCTTGGGAGTTCCCTGTGGAGTGTTATTAGAACTGCCCGTATTTGGACTCGAATTATAAATCTTCTCGGAATTTTGACGATTTAGGCTTTTCAAATTTAGCTCCTTTATGTTTAAGTCTTTCATGTTGATTTCTTCTGTCTGAGACGGTTTCTTTAGATTCATCCCATCTTTAATAAACTGTGGCACCTCGTGAACGTCCACTCGGGTTTTTGCCGTGACTTTGGCAACCGGTCGGAGTTTATTGGCGGTGCGAGGTCTGGGTAATGTTCCGCCGCCCTCGTAATTATTGGCATACTCGTTCGTCGGAGTGATGTCGCCGTCGTCCATCGATCGCTGAGGATGCGACGGACCCATTGCCGTTGCCGGGAAAGGTCTTGGCGGTAGACTGCCGAGAGACATTGGCCCTTGGACGTACGGCAGTCTACTCTCTGGGTGGAACGTTTGATATGTGCCATAAATTGGCTCTTCTAAGCTCTCGATACTTCGTCCTCTGCCTCCTGGCCTCACCTGAACGGCAACCAAATCTGGCCGGTATTGGACGTGGCCGGGCCCGGGGAGAGGATGGGCTGGAACGTTAGGATGTTTGGATCCTGGAGGAGAGGGACCCTGTGGAGCACCAAATTGGTTGGATGGGTGAAATGGTCCAGTCTGTTGCGCCATAGGATGGACGTGTGCTTGAGGGGGAGGCATGGGAGCGTACTGAACGCCCGGAGCGTAGTGAGTCGGTACCCCGTAATGAACTCCGGGCTCTGCGGGGCCGCTCGGTCTGTTGTGCTCCCCGTTGCCGTAATGTCCCGGAGGACCCGAGAAAGTGCGGAATTCTGGAACGCTGGCGTACTGATCCCGACCCTCTGAGGCTTCTCGAGAAATCATAATTTCGTGAGTTCCGTAATGAGACTGCTGTCTGGGTTCTTGCGTGCTGGTAAATTTCTTTCCGGCCATTATGTCCTTCACTCGTTTAATGGCCAGCATCACCTGAAATAATCCGAGAACTCTTAAGAAACTTCTATAGAGCAAATCTATGTATAAAATATTTTCTATACTTGACTACTTTTATGGAAACTATCATCAACTGTTTTCACCTGCAATGAACACCAACTTATCAGTACAAATTTGGAAACCTAGAATGAGCAAATACTAACATTACAACACTCAAATTACTGTACTGGATTTGGGTTTATTGGCCGTCTGTTCGCGGGAGTTTGAAAATGGTCGGTATTGCACGAGAACGATGTGCTCGCTCTGTGAATTACAAACAACTTACTTTTTTCTGGTGGCCTAACTTGGTAATGCCAATATCTTCCAGGTCCTCCCATGTGAGCTGTGTCATCTGTTCCACAGAGGCATATTTCTGCTGCTTTAGTGAAGCCGTGTATTCTTCGAGGCGTAAAATTGATAGCCAGTCCTCCAGACGACCCTGAGGATATAACGACAATTAATAAAGAGAAATCTCATTTTACTACTGTATTGTAGAACAGTTAGTTTCTACAATAGAGAGTACAACACAGTAGTTACAGCTATACAAAAAGGAGAATATTATTTGCAAAGGTTTCAATTTGACTACAATATTGTACAAACAAAAATCTACATTTTTTTAAGTAATGCCAAATAAAATGTCCCTAAACAGATATACTGTAACTGAAACATAATATTGTACTGTACTGTACTATACAGTACTATACTGTAATGTACTGCACTATACTGTACTGTAATTCTGAAAAAGGTGACTCCTACAGAATGAAGGTGAAGGACAACTTTGAAGATAACTGACCAAAGCTGTGTATGGAGTTTGTACACAAACATATACTGTTCCTAAATGGGGCAGCCTTGTTCACTGCACTTAATGCAGACCCTCTTTGGACACTCCCCGAGGTGGCATTGACGGCAAATGTCTAATGTGCACGAGATGTGTAATAATGTACACTACTATATCAGAATCGAGTGCATAAAACCTCTGACAGTTTGCCCGGTGATCCATCCGTGATGCCGGTGCACGTAAGCTCGTGGTGACCTCTTAGGGCACTCCCTGGGGATACTTGAGGATGCAGGCCATATTTGGTTAAGACTGACCAAATATGAGCATCTCAAAACCAAGCACCAAACCTCTTAGGAATCCGATACTTTTAACATTTCTTCGGTCATTCTTTTACACATTTGTCATTTCTCTATAGGACAATCAGTGCACCCAGCTAATTCTTTGGCATGCAATACTGTACTACCTTTATTTATGCTCACATAGTGTATTAAAACTTTCAGTGATAAGTGAATGGGGAGAGGGATAGTGATAAGTTATCACTATCCCCTCCCCATTTAATACATCTTACTAATTAGTCTTTTCAGGAAGGCTTGCCATATTTCACTTCTAATAGCCGGCATTGTCCACACCTAACTTTTGTACTTTTCACGCCCTTCAGAATACCATAAATTGATAAATTATTCTGTCTTTCTAATGTGTTAATTCTATAGAACCAACACTATAGTTATTTGTTCCTTGACCACACCTCCCTTATTACAAATGTTCGCCTAATGGGTTTCTTCTCATACAAGTTGAACCCATCTTACAATAATATTTCAGTGTTGAATAGTCATATAATTTATAAGACTTCCATCTCTACAAACCCTTTAATTATACTACAGATCAGCCTATTAAACTGTTACTTGTTTCAAAGTTTGGTCATCATCAACTGTTTTAAATGTTCCTTACCGGTATAAAGTCTGGCATCCCGTCGGAGATATTCAGTCTGGTTATTTCGGCTTTAAGTTTCTTTCTATGAGCAGGTTTTGTGATGCCAATGGCGTTGAGGTCTTCTGGCGTCATCCGTGAAATAGTAGGCATGTCGTAGCCGGCCGAAATAAATTTCTCGTAGTATTCCTCTAAACGGAGATCTGTCAGCCAAGCTCTTAACACTTCAGAATCCTAAAAGTAAGACAAAGTAAATATTATTACAAAAGTAATTAACTACACAACATAATATAAATTACTCAATTATTAATAGTACTCACAACAGAAATAAAATTAAGAAACAAATAGGATGTTTCAAAACACTTAATTCATTTACAATTACTGGACTGCACTATCCTATTACAATTACAGTAACGTACCATAAAAAACACCAACTATTCGTATGATTAGCAATGAAGGTCACAAAACAATAAGCAATAGACCGAGTACTCAAATACCTAGTAAGGAGATAAATATTATTGTAAAAATTATAAAAAAAACACCTGTTTATTCTCTCGTTGTATACAGTGGCCAGACCCCAACAAACAAACCAATATGTTATTGTGTGTGTGTGTAAACATTGATGACTCCTGTAGTTGCTCTCACATTTGGCATCACTAGTCACAAGCGACTAAGTATGATGAGCAGTGACGGATTAAGCTTAATAGGGGCCTCAGACACAGATCAACTTGGGGCCCCCTACCCTCAAGGTATATATATATATATAGCAAGAACAAAATATACCCAAATTTATCAATGATTTCATCAATATTAAGCTTATGCAAAATAACACATTCAATGTTCATAAGAGACAGAAAATTGAGACGTGCTAGGACATCGTTGAACGAAGTTCATGTTTTATATGCTTCAACTTAAGAGAATGTTTGGATTTAGGGGCCCCTTAGGCCAGTGCCTCATGGTTAATCCGGCCCTGATGATGAGTGAGAGTAGTCATGTAGGGCGAGTGACTCGACAAATGTGTGGACAGTGACGTTAAACAAACGAGAAGACAGTGACAGTAATGATACATGAAGTCCTCAACATAATAAACAACCAGCAGAAAAAAAAATGACTGACAGTAAACAAACAGTGACAGGGTAAACAAACATTGGGTGAAACCGCAGACAAATATGTTAACAGTGACACAGTAGACAACAGTGCACCTGTTGAGGTCACCACAGACACGACCTGCTCCTACAACGCTGCTTAATATGGTTTGTTTACAACGACCGAACGCGCCAGACTTGCGTACGAACGTGGGACTTCACAGTCTCCCAGTGGGGGTAAGAACGACGCAATATACGGAATACTGAGCTTAATATTATCTTAAATTACGGTAAATCTCAAGGACTCTTAAGTATTTCGTGTATATGATATGTAAATATGGCATAGTCAATAACACGGCAATATAATCCCACGCACCATCTCCCTCACAACCATCACCATCTCCTCACCCCGTGCCCTACCGCCAAGGTCCACGGCTCTGAGCAATAGCTATAATAAGCCCGGTGCCGTATCAAAAGACCACTTAAGCAATGCTGCCCACTTGAATATAGACACACGACGCCTACATACCTTGTTCACCACCCCTCACACACCCATCCCTCCCTCAGCCACGGGGAGGACTCGGGCTCGTCTACACTGGGCAAAACATCAGTGTGAAATATAGCAAAACGCACCTAAATTAGAATAAGTTTAATCTTCCCGGTTTATTACCAAAAGAGAGTTTAGAACCAACTGCCCCCACAAAAAAAGAACTTAACCGGATTAAATAATGAATCGGTTGCTTTTAATAGAGATGAGTTGAGTGAGAACTTGTTACCAGGACGTCTTTTATCACAACAAGACGAGGTGACGTCAGCAGCCTCCTATACGTCATGCCCGTCACAAGACGTCTCTCCTGCTGTCACCTGATAAAACGTGACAGCTTCTATCACACTCGCCTAGCCCACGAAGCTACCCAGGCACTGTGATCGACCTTGTTTTGATAATTCATACGGCTCAAAATACCTAAGGCTTTTTCCAGCCCAATGCAGCTAAGCAAGACAACATCATGTATGTCTCGAGAGTTAAGGAGGAATGTCTTTCAAAATGCTCATTGGTTCGTCGTATTTCATTACAACAGAGAGATGAAATTACAGTGCCGGCACGAGGGCTCTTGAGATATTTAACCTGTATCATAAACTTGAGACGATGTGTGTGGTTTTGCGCCGAGAGTTGTGGTAAGTGAAGCCTGGAGTGACAGTCTGGCACACACACCTACCTACTACAGCAGAAACAAGATACAATACTATAACACAAGTGAACAATCAAGCGAGTAATATAATTCATAACAAAAGGTTTATTATCCTTTTCATAACAAATAATAACACGAAATGTCTATTATTTTCGCCAGGTTTTACACTTTCTTCCCACACCCTTGTGAAGCTCAACCACGTCACCCAGACACGTCCTTGTGGTGACAATCAAACTAAGTGTTGTATTAAAACAGACTACGGTAGACGGTGGGCCCTGATAAATGGCACTAAAATACACAACCAGACACATGCCAAGTGAATTACTCGGAGGGTATGGCTCCTTGACACACACACACGATGTACTAGTCGGTTAAACGAATATTCTTTTTATTTACATGTCTAGACCTTTTCTGAAAACACTCCATCAGCTGACACAAAAATCTAGCAGTAATGCTTCCCCGTTTAGTCAGCAAAAAATGTAACCAACCCCCAGTCGAGATCTTAAGTATATATTCTCAGAACTCGACTAACAGCATCCAGGGTCCAGGAAGTGAGTATAAACAATATTGTAAATATAAAATACTTCTCGGGGTTTTTTTCCATCAGATCACTGTAAACAAACGAAGAGAGAGCTTGAATCATCAACAACACTGCAGAAGATAGGCACTTACCCTGACGCCGTTGTTGAGGAGCTCGGGAACGTTGACGTGGGTGGCAGCATCGTGTTCCATAGAGCCGAGGCTGGAGCTAGAGGAGTGGTAACTGTGCCGGAGGATTGACCCACTGTCGTAGCTCTGCCCGCTTAACCTGCCCAACACACACAACACTCTCTCACTGTTACCACCACATTGGTCTGCCCACATTAACCACCTCCTTCCTCTCCCTCCTCCTTCCCTTTTCTTCTTCTCACCAAAACCATCACATTCGTCTCAATAATACTCAAGGATTTATTCTCAATCTACTCATTTTACTCGTAATTACTCACAATTTATTCCATCTACATTATTATCCACTTTTACTCAACATGTCCTCATTTGTGCCGAGTATTAACATTATTATAAAATTATACTAAAGTTCACAAAATCCCAACCACAATATTATTCACTCAACTAATAATCTATGTATGTTCATTTGACTATTATTGTATAATCATTTGACTATTATTCTATGCCCATTTGACTATTATTCTATGCTCATTTGACTATTCTTGTATGCTCATATGACTATTCTTGTATGCTCATATGACTATTATTGTAGGCTCATTTGACTAAAAAGGTTATAATTTTTTTAATAATAGACAACACAGGTCAGATGAGGAGCAAATTTGACTCCCATTCCTTGATAGAGATTAGTTATTACTATTACAAAAAAGTGTTACTTTAGCAATTAATATTACTACTATTACTACTAATCGATTAATATTATTTCATATTACTTTTAGCATTGCCAACCGTGAGAAGAAAGACACAAAAATACTGATATGGTAGACATAGTACTTCACGTGTCTGTTAACAAGTGGAAATATACACAAAAAGTGGCGAGGGATATTATGGGAGGATAAAAGTGATAAAGAGGGAAGACCTTGAAGGAAGAGCGGTGGCCTTGGAGGAAGAAGGGAGGCCTTGGAGGGAGAAGGGAGGCCTTGGAGGGAGAAGGGAGGCTTTGGAGGAAGAGGGAAGGCCTTGGAGGAAGAGGGAAGGCCTTGGAGGAAGAGGGAAGGCCTTGGAGGGAGAGAGAAAGCTTTAGAGGAAAAGGGATGGCTTTGGAGGGGAGGGATGGCCTTGAAGGAAGAGGGGTGGCCTTCGAGGGACAGGGAAGACCCTGGAGAAAGAGGGATGGCCTTGAAGGGAGAGGGAAAACTTTGGAGGGAGAGGGATGGCCTTGGAGGGAGAGAGAAGGCCTTGGAGGGAGAGAGAAGGCCTTGGAGGAAGAGAAAGCTTTGGAGGAAGAGAAAGCTTTGGAGGGAGAGAGAAAGCTTTGGAGGAAGAGAGAAAGAAACTTTGGAGGGAAGAGGGATGGCCTTGGGGAGGGGGTGGCCTTGCAGATGGGGGATGGCCTTGGAGGGAGGGGTGGCCTTGCAGGAAGAGGATGGCCTTGGAGGAGGATGTGGTCTTGGAGGGGGAGGGATGGCCTTGGAGGGGGGAG
Organism: Homarus americanus; assembly: GCF_018991925.1. Taxonomy (NCBI): domain Eukaryota; kingdom Metazoa; phylum Arthropoda; class Malacostraca; order Decapoda; family Nephropidae; genus Homarus; species Homarus americanus. Next base: position 3,411,255 of record NW_024731054.1, on the reverse strand, counting down.
GGATGGCCTTGGAGGGGAGAAGGAGAAACCTTGGAGGAAGGAAGGCCTTGGAGGGAGAGGAAGGCCTTGAGAGAAAGCTTTGGAGAAAAGAGGGATGGCTTTGGAGGGAGGGATGTGGCCTTGAGAAGGGGTGGCCTTCGAGGGACAGGGGAAGACCCTGGAGAAAGAGGATGGCCTTGAAGGAGAGAAGGAAAACTTTGGAGGGAGAGGGATGGCCTTGGAGGGAGAGGATGGCCTTGGAGGGGAGGGGTGGCCTTGGAGGGAGAGAAGGCCTTGGAGGGAAGAGAAAGCTTTGGAGGGAAGAGAGAAACTTTGGAGGAGAAAGAGAGGAAATCTTTGGAGGAAGAGGGATGGCCTTGGAGGGAGGGGTTGCCTTGAAGGAAGACGGATGGTCTTGGAGATGGCCTTGGAGGGGGAGGGATGGCCTTGGAGGGGAGGGATGGCCTTGGTGGGAAAGGGATGGCCTTGATGGGAGAGGGGTGGTCTTGGAGGGGGGGGGGAGGCCTTGCAGGAAGACTAAAGGTTATGAGGAAAGATCAAGCCCAGATGATGGAATTGAAAGAGGAAAAGGCGTGGACAAAGGAACCAAGAGATGGAAGAGGAAGCAACAGATGACAGGAAAGAAGAAAAACAGAAGCAGAACGAGGACGAAGAAGCAACAGGAAGAGGAGGGGGACGAAGGAGCAGCAACAGTAGGAATGCACAGGTGGGAAGCGGAGGAGCCACTGACTGACCTATGCTGGTGGGAGTGGGTGGTAGTGGAGGCTCGCCCTGAGTCGAGGGAGGTGGTTGAGTTGCGACATCCGCCAGACGACGCCGTTGACCCCGTCGTCGAGGAACCGCTACCAGACCCAGGACTCGACCGACCTGGTGACTGTGTGTAAAGGGAGAAGACACGAGATTAATCCCTTGAGTATTATAATTGTTTTGCATAAGATACCAACTTAGAGTACAACAACTATGGTTTCAAATACGATATAAACCCCTCAAGTACAACAACAATGGTTTCAAGTACTTAATTAAGAGTCCAAACTTAATTACAGTGGTGAGTTATCTTATTCAATTGGGTATTATCATACTTAGTTATTGTACTAAAAGGGGTAAATATAATGCTACCCGAGAAATTTTACTCAATACTGCCACGAATCTTACTACCATTGTCATAAATTTCACCTCGCAACCAAAGCCATAAGTTCCATTGAGAGAGATAAATAGAACTACCATAGTCATGAATCTTACCCTATTGCCATGAACCATAATTCTCACTACCGCAACTATAAACCTGACCACCATAGATCTTCCTCACTACCTGATATTTCTCACTACCATAAGCCTAACTACCATGAATCATCCTCACTACCAGAACTATATTTCTTACCATAATCCTAAACCTAACCGAACCCAGGCAAGAGGATAAGCAAATTCACCTAGATTAAACGATTCAGAGGAGGTTCACCTAAGGTCCTATGCCAACCAGGTAGACTCACCTGCACATCTATGCCTTGGTCCTCAAGGGAGGTTTGGTGCTGATAGGTGAGGTAGTAATTAGTGTCCTGCGGCAGGTGATGAGGTGACCCAGGTGACGTCTTGGGACACATAAGGTGGGCGAACTGCGGCATCTGTTGCTGCTGTGGGGGGAGAGTAAAACACATTAACAGGTATTTGACAGGTGGTGAGATTACAGGTGTGAAGATGATAGATCAGGACACGTGTTAAGATGATAGATCAGGATAGGTGTTAAGATGAAAGGAGCAGGATAGGTGTTGAGATAATGTGTTAAGAAAATAGGCGTGAGACAGGTTGAAATTACAGGTGCAAGACAGATGTTGAAATTATAGACGCAGGACAAGTGTTTGACCACCAACCCCGATATGATAGAGGTGTATAAATGGAAATCAGAACTAAACAAAGGTGATATGCTAGGGATGGGGTAAACCTGTCTCGGAATGGGGTGGCAACCCTGGCTGGGTCTCTAGAGGGTGCAGTTCAAAAGATATCGAAGTCTTTAAACTACTAGGGGAACATATGGGTACGGGGGTGGAGGAGACTGCAGTGGGAGCGGGTAAACAAAGTGAAAGATCACAGGGAAATAGTGTTAGGAATGATGGCAAAACTAAATTAGACAGGGAGTTTAAACCTAAACGCGGGAAAGGGAGGACTCAGAACACGAATAACTTAAATGTCTACTACGCGAACAGTAGAAGTATGAGAAACAAAATGGATGATATTAGGACCTTGGTATGTACCGAAAAAATTGATATAATAGCATTCACTGAAACATGGATCAACCTAGACTCATGTGAGTTACCTGTCGTATACCAAATTGCGGGTTACAAATTGTTCCATACCGATAGGCAGACCAGGAAAGGAGACGGAGTAGCGATCTATGTCAGGGATAATGTGAAGCGTGAAATAAATAAGGAAATAAAAACTGAGCGGAATACAGAAACAATTTGGATAGAATTAATCGACGGTAGGGAAAAATTAATCACAGGAGTAATATATAGACCTCCCAATCATGATAGAGTTAATGAGCGACTTATCTGGGATGAAATGCGCAGGGCATCCATACACAACAAAGTCTGTATAGTAGGCGACTTTAACCTTGGCCAAATAGATTAGACCGACCTTACGGGTAACTCGGAATCAGAGGATTTTCTCGAAACGATCCAGGACTGTTTCCTAAGTCAACATATAACCGAACCTACCCGGGGTAATAATATACTCGATTTAGTTCTGTCGAACAGAGAAAACCTCATTAGCAATGTCGAGGTAGGAAACGAGCTTCCAAACAGCGATCACAAAGAAATTAGATTCCAGTTAGATTTTCAGGGCAGACGTAAGGAAAATTCCACAAAAGTTCCAGATTTCAGAAGGGCTAACTTTGATAGTTTGAAGAGGCAGCTGAAGGAGGGGGTGTCGCGCTTGGGGGTGAACCTGACGGTTGAAGCCGACCTGATAAAGAGATCTGAGATTGCCAAGTTCCACGACAATTTAAAGAATGAGTAACTTAATGCACAAAGGCAGAACATACCATACAAAAAACTCAGATCAGACAACAACGACCCTAAACGGATAAATAATTATTTAAAGAACATTATTGGCCAAAGGAAGGCTATAGGTAGAAGGATAAATCGTGGCAAAATTTACCTCCGGGATTATTATAAGATATTGGTGAGTAGGGTTAAGACTGAGATAAGGAAAGCTAAGAGGGATAATGAGGTAAAGATAGCAAGGGAGGCAAAGACAAACCCCAAAGCATTCTACCAAATTTATCAAACTAAAACAAGAGAAAAGATTGGACCATACAGACAGATACCGGCGAGCTAACTGATAACGACGGAGAAATGAGCAATAATCTGAATAAATATTTTTCAACAGTTTTCACCACCGAAAATTTAAACATGATACCCGAGGCACCGACTCTGTTCACAGATAGTGAAGAAAACAAATTAAGTGAGTTAGTAGTGACTAGTAACGAGGTTAGTAAGCAAATAGACAAACTAAAACCTAATAAGTCACCTGGTCCCGATGAGATATTTGCCAGAGTATTTAAGGAATGTAAGGAAGAGCTTAGTATGCCCTTAGCAAAGTTGTTTACCATGTCCTTTAAAACAGGTGTAGTACCAGAGTCCTGGAGGATAGCGAATGTAATACCGATTTTCAAGAAGGGGGGATAGATCACTATCCTCTAACTACTGTCCAATCAGTCTAACATTAATAGTAGGCAAATTACTGGAAGCAATCATTTCTAACTCTATTCAAAATCACCTGGAGAAGCACCAATTGATCAATGATTCCCAGCATGGCTTCACAAGCGGGCGTTCATGTCTAACTAATCTATTAACATTCTTTTCATCAGTTTTCGAATCGGTGGACGAGAGCGCAGTGTGATGTGGTATATCTCTGACTTTAAAGCCTTCGACAGAGTCCCCAAGACTAATTATAGAAAGGTTGGAGCTCTTAACATCAAAAGGTAACATCCTTAAATGGATGCGTGGTTGAGGACAGAAACAGTGAGGTGAAGAGCATTAAACGGCACTTCTAGTCCCATTGGAGCAACGTCTAGAGTGCAGGGTTCCCCAAGGCTCAGTACTTGGACCATTATTATTTATTATATACATAAACGACATAGATATCGGCATAGACAGCAACATCAGTAAATTTGCTGATGACACTAAAATAGGACGTGTTATTAAATCTGACGAGGACTCTGCAAAACTACAGGAAGATCTAAACAAATTTTTCGAATGGTCTGAAAAATGGCAATGAAATTCAACATGGACAAATGTAAGGTACTCAGTATAGGCGATGTAAACGGGGAAACCAGATGAACAACGATGCCATTGAGAAATCCGACTGCGAGAGAGATTTAGGAGTAATGATATGTAGGAACCTTAAGCCAAGTAAACAGTGTGTTTTTGCTCGTAACAAGGCTAATAAAGTACTTGGGTTTATACAAAGGAGTGTTAGTTACAAGACTAGTGAGGTCATCTTACGATTATATCTTGCACTTGTGAGACCTCACCTGGATTACGCAGTTCAGTTTTGGTCACCGTATTACAGAATGGATATAGAATCCTTGGAAAGAATTCAGAGGAGAATGACAAGACTAATCCCGGGCATTAGGAACCTTGAGTACAGAGACAGGTTAAAGCATCTTAATTTGCACTCCCTCGAGAGACGTAGAGAGAGGGGCAATATGATCGAGGTGTATAAATGGAAGTCAGCACTAAGAAAGGTGACATAACAAAGTTACTATTCAAGCAGGAGCGAACTCGTAACAGTGGTTTTAAATGAGACAAATTTAGATGTAGGCGAGAAATAGGTAAACACTGGTTTGGAAACAGAGTAGTGGATGAATGGAACAAGTTACCAAACATCATCATTAACTCGAATACGCTGGATAGCTTCAAACATAGGTTGGATGGATATATGAGCGATAGGGGTTGGGTGTATATGGGACTGCCCAGTATGGGACAATAGGCCCGTTGCAGTTTCTTCCATTCTTATGTTCTTATTACCAGAAATTAAACCAAAAATTTATTATTTAACCAATATATAGTATAGCTTGATACCTTATAACAAAAAAATTTAACATTCTTATTTATAAGACTTGGATACAGTACATAGCCAAAGTGGACGCACAAGTCAGGGCAGGTAGACACAGGTAAGGGCAGGTGGGGCACACAGGTAAGGGCAGGTGGACACACAGGTAAGGGCAGGTGGGACACACAGGTAAGGGCAGGTGAGACACACAGGTGAGGGCAGAGGAGACACACAGGTGAGGGCAGGAGACACACAGGTGAGGGGTGGGACACACAGGTAAGCGGGCAAGGTGGGACACACAGGTAGGGCAGGTAGACACAGGTGGGGCAGGTGAGGACACAGGTAAGGGCAGGTGGACACACAGGTGGGCAGGTGGAGACACACAGGTGAGGGTAAGAGACACACAGGGAGGGCAGAGACACACAGGTGAGGGGGGTGGGGACACAGGTAGGGCAGGTGGGACACACAGGTGGGCGGGGCAGGTGAGACACACAGGTAAGGGCAGGTGGACACAGGTAAGGGCAGGTGGACACACAGGTAGGGCAGGTGAGACACACAGTAAGGGCAGGTGGAGACACAGGTGAGGGCAGGGGCAGGTAAGGGCAGGTGGACACACAGGTAAGGGCAGGTGAGACACAGGTGGGCGGGCAGGAGACACACAGGTAAGGGCAGGAGACACACAGGTGAGGGGGGTGGGACACACAGGCTAAGGGTGAAAATCAATAATATAGGGGGGCAGATGGGACATACTGCAAGGCAGGACATAAGGTATGGCAGGTGGGACACAGGTATGGCAGGCAGATCACAGGTAAGGATAGGGGACACAGGTGGGGCGGGCAGGTAGACAGGCAGACACAGGTAAGGGTAGGTGGGAAAGGTGGGCAGGTAGACACACAAGGGCAGACACACAGGTAAGGGCAGGTAGACAGGTAAGGGGTAGGTGGGACACACAGGTAAGGCAAGTAGACACACAGGTATGGGCAGGCAGACACACACACAGGTAAAGGCAGGTAGACACACAGGTAAGCAGACACACAGGTGCTGCAGGTAGACACACAGGTAAGGGTGAGGTGGGACACACAGGTAAGGGCAGTAGACACAGGTGGGGGGCAGGTGAACAATATAAGGGCAGGTGGGAACACACAGGTAAGGGCAGGTGGAGACACACAGGTGGGGCAGGTGAGACACACAGGTAGGGCAGATGGGACACACAGGTAAGGGCAGGTGGGACACACAGGTAAGGGCAGGTAGACACAGGTAAGGGCAGGTGTGGGACACAGGTAAGGGCAGGTAGACACAGGTAAGGGTAGGTGGGACACACAGGTAGGGAGGTAGACACAGGTAAGGGTAGGTGGGACACAGGTGGGGCAGGTAGACACACAGGTGGGGCAGGTAGACACACAGGTAGGGGCAGGTAGACACAGGTAGGGCAGGTGGGACACACAGGTAAGGGCAGGTAGACACACACAGGTAAGGCAGGTGAACACACAGATAAAGGCAGGTAGACACACAGGTAGGGCAGGTAGACACACAGGTAAGGGCAGGTGGGACACACAGGTAAGGAGCAGGTAGGAACACACAGGTGGGGCAGGTAGACACACAGGTTAAGTAGGTGGGACACACAGGTAGGGCAGGTAGACACACAGGTGAAGGGCAGGTAGACACACAGGTAAGGGTAGGTGGGACACAGGTAGGAGCAGGTAGACCACACAGGTAAGGGCAGGTGGGACACAGGTAAGGGAGGTGGGACACCAGGTAGGGCAGGTAGACACACAGGTAGGGCAGGTAGACACACAGGTAAGGGCAGGTAGTACACAGGTAAGGCAGGTAGACACACAGGTGGGGTAGGTGGGACACACAGGTAAGGGTAGGTGGGACACACAGGTAGGGCAGGTGGGCAACACACACAGGTGGGGCAGGTAGACACGAAGGTGGGGCAGGTAGACACACAGGTAAGGGTAGGTGGGACACACACAGGTAAGGGCAGAGCAGCACACAGGTAGGGCAGGTAGACACACAGGTAGGGCAGGTAGACACACAGGTAAGGGTGGAGTAGACAACACACAGGTAAGGGCAGGTGGAGCCTACAGGTAGGGGGCAGGTGAACACACAGGTAAGGCATATAGACACAGGTAGGGTAGGTGGGACACACACAGGTAAGGTAGGTAGACACACAGGTAGGGGCAGGTGAGCACACAGTGGGGAAGGTAGACACAGGTAAGGGTGGGTGGGACACACAGGCAAAGGTGAGTAGACACACAGGTAAAGGCAGGTAGACACACCTGCAGGTAAGTGGGTGGGACACACAGGTGAGGGGCAGGTAGCAGACACAGGTAGGGGGCAGGTGGGACACAGGTAAGGGTAGAGTGGGGACACACAGGTAAGGTAGGTAGACACACAGGTAAGGCAGGTGGAGCACAGGTAGGGGTGCAGGTGGGACACAGGTAGGGTAGGTGGGACACAGGTAAGGAGGTGGGACACAGGTAAGAGGTGGGAGTGGGACACACAGGTGGGAGCAGGTGGGCCACACAGGTGGGGCAAGTGAGACACAGGTGGGAGTGGGAGGTGGGACACACGGAGGTAAGGGTGGGTGGGACACAGGTAGGGGCAGGGTACACACAGGTGGGGGCAGGTAGACACACACAGGTAAAGGCAGGTAGACACACAGGTGGGGTGGGTGGGACACACAGGTAAAGGCAGGTGGGCACACAGGTAGGGGCAGGTAGACACACAGTAGAGGTGGGTGGGACACACAGGTAGGGTAGGTGGGACACAGGTGAGAGGTGGGACCACGAGGGCCAGAAGGAACATAGGTAATAACACTATACCTGGTGAGGCGCAGCAGGAAAGGTAAACTGCTGGTTGTGGTAGTGCGAGGGAGTTGTTGTTGTTGTTGTTGTTGTTGTTGTTTTTGCTGTTGTTGTTGTGGCGGTACTAGCTGGTTATTCCTGCCGCCTCCGCCTCCCACCACCAACGCCTCCGCCGCCGCGAGTCGCCTAGCCCGTATCGCCACCACCTGTAATACAAATACAAAATATACATAAAACTACACAAAACAAACAAACGTCATAAAATCATAAACAATAAATAAGAACATGAGAATATTTATCTACATACTAAATCTTTATATAAGCACAAATTCCACAAAACAGAGAGAGAGAGTTAAAAACAACTCCGTGAAACTCGATACAGACAAGGTAGGTTTAATTGGTGACCATAACATATATCTTGGCCAGACGGAATATATGATGCCGGGTGAGTGTAGTGTAGGTACTGAAGGGGAGGAAGGAAGGAAGGAAGGAAGGAAGGAAGGAAGGAATGGAGATAGGTGGAGAGAAACAAAGACAAGAGGAGTAAACAAAAGTGTTGAGAGAGAAAAAAGAAGTGAGAAGAGGATGAAGTAATTGGGGAGAAGAGACGTGTGAGGGTGCAGGATGGTGGGCAGACAGGAGGAGGGTAGGAGAGCATGTAGGAGGAAGGGGGCATGCAGGAGGAAGGGGGAGCATGGAGGAGGAAGGGGGGGCATGGAGGAGGAAGAGGGAGCATGGAGGAGGAAGGAGGGGAGCATGGAGGAGGAAGAGGGGGAGCATGGAGGAGGAAGAGGGGGGCATGGGAGAGGGGGAGCATGCAGGAGGAAGGGGGGGCATGCAGGAGGAGAGGGGGAGCATGGAGGAGGAAGAGGGGCATGTAGGAGGAGGGGGAGCATGGAGGAGGAAGAGGGGGCATGGGAGGAGAGGGGGAGCATGGAGGGAGGAAGAGGGGGCATGGAGGAGGAAGGGGGCATGGAGGAGGAAGGGGGAGCATGGAGGGGGAAGAGGGGAGCATGGAGGAGGAAGAGGGAGCATGGAGGGGGAGGGAAGAGGGGGCATGTAGGGAGGAAGAGGAGCATGTAGGAGGAAGGGGGAGCATGCAGGAGGAGGAGAGGGGGAGCATGCAGGGAGGAGCATGCAGGAGGGAGGAGGAGCATGCAGGAGGAGGAAGGGGAGCATGCAGGAGGGAGGAAGGGGAGCATGCAGGAGGAGGGAGGAAGGGGGAGCATGCAGGAGGGAGGAAGGGGAGCAGCTGGGGGAGGAGGAAGGGGGCTGGGAGGGAGGAAGGGAGCATGCAGGAGGAAGGGGGGCATGCAGGAGGAAGGGGGAGCATGCAGGAGGAAGGAAGAGGGTAGGAAACATGCTGGAGGAGGGAGGTAGTTCCCCGTTGTAGGGAGGAGGTGAGTTGTATCAGTCGCCCATAATCACATCAGGTCATCCTTCATTATTATGACAGCTACCTTCGTCCCCCGCCCACGCCCACCCTCCCAAACCAAACCCACCATGACTATAGCAAGCTCCACCCCTACCCCCCCTCGGCCCACGCCCACCTCCCAAACCAAACCCACCATGACTATACCAACCCACCTCCCGCCACGCCACCTCCCAACCCACGCCCACTCACATCCACAGTCCCAAAACACAATCACCTCCAATTCACACCCACGTCCACCTACCAACCCACGCCCACCCACCCCCAAAAACCATGAAGGTATCGGCCGAGGCTGTAAACCAGTAGACAGGACCGATGGTATCACTAGCCTGGGGACAAAATACAAGGCTGAAGAGGTGCATGACGCCTGACGATACCACAACCTTCGCCTCTCTGACAACGTGTAATAAGGTCTCATCCCGGTGGTTCAGAGGGTCGACACGCTACCCTGGACCGCTAGAACACCGACCTTGTGTTCTGTTCGTGAGATCGACATATAAGGTTCAAATATATTCACTGGGGACAAGTTGTGTAGGTGTTAATTTCGGCTTGTGGTGCAGTGTGAGGTAGCAGCCGAGGGAAGGAAGGGAGGGAGGGAGGAGGGAGGGGGAGGAAGGAAGGAAGGAAGGAAGGAAGGAAGGAAGGAAGGAAGGAAGGAAGGAAGGAAGGAAGGAAGGAAGGAAGGAAGGAGGAAGGGAGGGAAGGAGGAAGGGAGGAAATTATTCTTGGGTCTAGCTGTGGATTAGACAACTTAGCTTATGTCATCTTCACAACCCTAACAATATTTTGAGGTGTTAGGTTATATGAGGTTAGATTAGTAAGGTTAATATTAGTGTGAAATAATCCGGGGTGTCTCTAATCTCCAAGTAATCCAATGTTTTGTTTTTTTCTCCCTACCATCACTCCAACCTTCCTATACTAATATATTTACATACATTGACGAACAAGACAACTAACAACCAACTAAGGAGGAAAGTGGTCTATTATAGTCTTATTTGGTTTAAAGAACTATATGCAAATCAGATTCTTCCTCCCCCAGCCTACCACCCACAGTTTGATAGGCCCCTCTTCCACTACCCTCCTACAGGCTAAGGTCTATAAGCATCACCTGAAGATTAGACATTCTGAACCTTATTTCACCTGGGGGTAGGATAGGGGGGAAGGGGGTCTGGGTAGCAGGAGGATGTATGTATGAATGTATATATATGTAATGTATGTATGACAAACATTCCCTTTTGTACACAAGAATGAATACACACACACACAGAGAACCTTGCTGGTCAGATTACTCCACGAAGCTTCTTAATTACCTTAAATTACCTCCACCCAGGTAATTATAACGAGCGAGGGGGTAAGTATTATAAATTACGGATCACCTGAAGATTAGCCACCCTGCTTAATTCAATTTAAAATTAACTAACCTAACCTCATCTAACCCCCTCCCAAGGCTCTCCTCTCTTCCTGACCTCTTCCCTCTCCTAGACGCGGCCTCTTCCTGACCCTCTATAGACGAGAAACTCCTCCTCCTCCTCCTCCTCCTCCCTGGCTGGTCGTGATGTCCCCCACTGCTCTTCCTCGTTAACTCACCAGTGTTGTGGGGACGAAGGGGGAGGCATGATAGATGAGGAGGAAGGAGGAGACATGATGGAAGGAGGAGGCATGATAGATGGGGAGGAAGGGGAGGAGGCATGATGGATGGGGAGGAAGGGAGGAGGCATGATGGATGGGGAGGAAGGAGGAGGCATGATAGATGGGAGGAAGGAGGAGGCATGATAGATGGGGAGAAAGGGGAGGAGGCATGATAGATGGGGAGGAAGGAGGAGGCATGATAGATGGGGAGGAAGGAGGAGGCTGATAGATGGGAGGAAGGGAGGAGGCATGATAGATGGGGAGAAGGGGAGGAGGCATGATAGATGGGGAGGAAGGGGAGGAGGCATGATAGATGGAAAAAGGCATAATGCTCTTGCTGTTATTATTTCTGGTTTACTATGTATCAATTACGCTAGCTAAATAAACCATTGCAATAACGGGTGCAATAACTGGTTTACGAACGCGGCAGAAAGAAAGGAAGTGTGGAGGGTGGGGAGCAAGCGTTGAAATCACCACCAGTAGCAACAGGTACTGAGGTAGAGAGAGATGAAAGGCATCAATCTCTACCAACACATCCCACACACCTTTACTGTACCTGTGTATAACTACGGCATGTTCTCTCCAATATAACCCACTAAAAAAAACCACGACAAACTACACAACCCGACAGACACACCATCAAAGTGAGGAGAACCTGACATATAACCCCCCTACTCGACACTTGTGGCAGGAGGCGTTGTTGGTCGAGCACACAACACTACTCGACCTTATTGTAATGCTGAGGGCGTGGACGGGCGCGGGGTGGTTGGGAGGAAGGGGAGAGGAAGCAGGCAGGCGTCCACGGCGGGCCAGACACCAGCAGCAGGCAAAGTAATGAGACAGGTAAGTCTCTCCTCTGAATAGCGAATGAGATGCATTAGTGGGTAAAATACTGTGGGGAGATTAAACCACGCGAGGGTGATTAAGGATACCTTAAGATTAGTCCCACGCTAACCTAACTAAACTTATTCTACCTTAACCTAACCCACCAGGTAGTGATAAGGTGTTTAATCGACAGGTATAATGAGCTGGGAAGAGGCATAATGATCAGGTGTGTTTCATAAACTAACAGAGCTACCAGCAAGACATTATACCCTTACCTACTCCCTATCCTCTATCCCCCTCCATCCTCCCGACCCCCACCAGGGATCACAAATGACTGATCGTGTAGAGTCTGTAGACACAACCCGCAAGGGGGGGACGCAGGAGGCCGAGTTGTTGGAACATATCGACCACACACCACGCTCCCTCAACAACATGGTCAAGGGATAAGTGGTAGTCAACTCGTATCATAAATTAAAAAAGAGAGGCGTCAAATACTGGATATCTGGCGAACGTTAGTCTGGCGTTAATTTCCTTGAGTGGGGGGTCAAGTGTGGAGTGGTAGTGTTAGCCAGGTAATGGAGGGGTAGAGGAATATTTGTGCTGTATGGGGTAGTGTTTATGTAGGTAAGAGTCATTGTTACGACACACACATAGACGACATGGAGGAGGCCCGGGTTGTCAAGGGTCCTCCTCCTCATACTTAGTGGAACAGGAGAACAGGTGTGTGGTAGAGGCAAGGTCATACACCCCCCCACCCCCGTCAGACGCCCCTCCACACACCTAGGAGAGTAAGAACACGCCCAGATAAGGATAACTACAAGACTGAACGCGTCAAGGACCTGTTGTTGACCAAAACCCCACACTAACTCTATGGTCAACAAGACAAAGTTTAAGATGAGAGCGACGATGAGGAACAAGAAGCATGTTCCTTAACCTCAGTCTCGACTCAACACAAGAGGTGCAAGATTTAGTCACTTATACGGAAACAAAAAAAACTCGACTTACAACCCTTCAAACTATCCCAATTACGTCTGTCTCTTTCTGTCTGTCTATCTGTCTATCTGTCTGTCTTAAATTCACCGTCGCAGAGGAAACTAAATTGGATATATTGTTATAACTGTGTGACGGACGGAGAAACAGTGTTGATAGTTTGTGATCGGCAGTGTGATATGTGGCGCCCTGTACGAGGTTGTTATGCTGACGTAGGTGAAGGCGGGGGTGTGTGTGGTGTCTAGAAGGCAGAGATTAGCCAGGTTAGGGAAGGAGAGAAGGGGGTAGGTAGGGGAGGGGGTAGGGGAGGGGGAGGAGGGGAGAGGGGGTAGGTAGGGAGAGGGGTGGGAGGGGGTAGGTGAGAGGGGGGTAGGTAGGGAGAGGGGGTGGGTAGGGAGAGGGGTGGGAGGGAGGGGTAGGTGGTAGGAGAGGGGGTAGGGGGGAGGGGGAAGTAGGTAAGCAGGCAACCACTACCATCACCCATCCCTCTCATACACTCTTTCTCACCTCACCCCCTCCTTCCCACACTCTCATAACGGCCTCCCACTCACACACTCATTCCCACCAAACAACACTGAGCCAAGAGTTACATAAGGGACACACACACACACACACACACACACACACACACACACACACAGCACACACACACACACACACACACCTTATATCGGAAAATTTGGCCCAAAAACAAACAAACGCCATATTTGTGTAGTAACTTGAGATAGTCGTTGGCCTTCTTATATACCAGTTCCGAGGATAATACTTAAAAGGGAAGAACTTGTCTGTCTGTCTGTGTCTGTCTGTCTGTGTCTGTCAAGGATATGTTATACAAGACAATAGCCCTCGGATGGCTAATTGTGGGCGTGGGTTCAGACAGCTACAAAGGGTGGGCGTGGCTTGATCTAGCTGGCAGCGTGGGTTCAAACAGATGGCAGTGGGCGTGGGCTCAACTAGCTGGCAGTGTGGGTGTGGGTGCAACTAGCTGACAGTGTGGGTGTGGGTTTATCTAGCTGACAGTGTGGGCGTGGGTTCATCTAGCTGACATATGTGGGCGTGGGTTCGTCTAGTTGGCATGAATCCTCCAAACAGTTATGGATGGTGGACGTGGCTTTAACCAACTGGCAGTGTGGGTTGAACCAGCTAACGAATGTGGGCGTGGGTTGAACTAGCTGATAACCGTGGGCGCGGGTATCAGGTGTTGGTGCAGTGTGGGTGTGTGTGTTGGTATGTTGATCAAGCTTATCAAATTGAGTTCTTGACTTTTCTTTTTCATATATACAAAACAGTCAAATATTCACTTATGTATATTTACGTGTTTATAGATTTAAGCTAATTTTCTATTATATTTATTAACAATTAACCACAAAAAATAAGTTTCTCAATTAAATTTCTGTTTTTAAGAAGTAAATGTATTTTTTAATAATCTGACGTCATAAAGTGCGTCCCAATAATGGCGGTTTCTTAATGGGATTGAAAAATATTAATGGTGCGTAGTTATCTATCTTGTAGGACTTAAAGGCGCGGTAAGGTGGGTGTCTCGTGTCAGTTGTAAACATCTTAGACCTGCCCGCCAAAATTCATCTGGGTTTTTCTTCCTGGATTTAAAAAGATTACGAACGCGCGAGCACACTATTATTTACACTCGCTTAAATTAACGAAAAGAATTAGTCAACACCTTATAATTTTATCCAGGAGCACAACTTAAAAAAAAAACAAACATGAACAAAATAATAATAATAATTTAAATGTGTAAAGAAAAACGGAAAATTTATACTTTTTTATGGGGAAACTTCTCTATTTCGTGCATATAATCTTGACCACCACCTACACGTTTTAGTTTAGGTTAATAAAATCTTAGTTCCGTCACTCGTCACCTCCCACGGCCCGTCACAATATCTTCTGCCCCGTCACCGCCTTTTTCACCCACCCTAAGTCACTGTGGGTGGGCAAGAAGCGAGGGAGGGTGGGCAAGAAGCGAGGGAGGGTGGGCAAGTGGGTGGGTTCTCCCGCTGGCTACTGTTCTGTCTTCCGTAATCGCCACCCAGTTGGACGAGACAGATGGACCGCAACCTTTTCTGGACACCACCACACCTGCGGCAAACAACCCGCAGTTCCCCGCATGCGGTTTCCTGCCTTGATATTAATGACTATTAATCCCATGCTGATTCTACTCCCACCACCACCTGATTACTGCCACCATAACCACCACTACAACTCCTACCATCATTACCACCCCCCCCCCTAAACTAAACACTACCACCACCATTACCACAACTACCACCATCGCTACCTAACCCCGATAACAATTACCATCACCTAACAACCACCACTATCACCAGTAACTAAACCAGGTGAAAACACAGGTAGGTGATATACGCTACCTACACACTGTCCTCACCACCACCACAATACGCACGCTGATAACGCCGTCAGTACAGTGGGATATCACTATAATCTCCCGAGTCCCTACACTATTAACATACAATGGTCAGCTGTGTGTGTGTGATGACACTACACTACCACCCACTTCAAATTGCCAACCACTGACAACACAGCCAACCACAATGACAACACTACCAACCAAACTAACGACTCCTAACCACACTGAAAACCACTACCAGCCAGTGACAACAACAAGGCAGGGAGGGTGGAGTCACCAGGGGGCGCCCTTGACAAGCCATCTGTGTTGTAGTGAACTTCATTAAACAAACTTCACCTTTTAGTCTACACCTTCACCTTATTGCCCACTTACCAGGCGTCGTTTTGTCCACTTGCCCACTTAACAGGCGCCGTATTACCCACTTATTGCACTTAAGGTCAGGGATCGTCTTGCCCATTTATACACTTACTGCCAGGCGTCGTCTTGCCCACTTAAAAGGCGTCGTCTTGACCACTTAAAAGGCGTCGTCTTGACCACTTAAAAGGCGTCGTCTTGACCACTTAAAAGGCGTCGTCTTGACCACTTAAAAGGCGTCGTCTTGCCCATTTAAGCGTCGTCTCCTTAACAAGCAACAACACAACAATTATTGCCAGCATAATAAGCACCGCCTCCACACTGGTTAGGTTAGGTTTTTGCCCATGGATCAGCTAGTTTATGGTGCACCCTGTATAGCACGTAGTCGGTAGTTGCTAGTTTATGGTGCACCCTGTCTAGCCTGTGGTCGGTAGTGGCTAGTTTATGGTGCACCCTGTCTATCGTGTGGTGCACCCTATGTCTAGCCTGTGGTCGGTAGTGGCTAGTTTATGGTGCACCCTGTCTATCGTGTGGTGCACCCTATGTCTAGCCTGTGGTCGGTAGTAGCTAGTTTATGGTGCACCCTATGCCTAGCCTGTGGTCGGTAGTGGCTAGTTTATGGTGCACACTGTGGTCGGTGAAACAAACTGGGGTGTCTAATCTTCACGTGATTCTTATGAGTTAAATAAATCATATCTTAGAATATTTTTGTCTTTTCGGTTAAGGATTAGTATAGTGAAGAGACCTTATTAAGACGAGGCCTCAGCAGTGTTCAGAATGGGTCTTTTTAAAATAGTTAGGCGTCGTGGTGGTTGTGGTGGTGGACAGTGGTGGTTGTGGTTATTGATGTGGTGGACCGTGGTGGTTGTGGTTGTACTTGCTGTTGGAATTGTTATTGTTGTGGCGGTGGTGGTAGTAGTTGTGGTGGATGCTATTATGGTTGCCGTTATGGTGGTAGTTGTGATGGTGGTTGTTATGGCTGGAGAGGAGACGCGTTAACGATAAAAGGCTAAAGGAATAAAAAAGAGAGGGATGGAGTGGGGGGGTTGGTGGGCGTCGGCTCAACACGCCCATGTCCCTCCTCCCCCTTCCAATGCCGCCCCCACCACAACCTCACCTCCCCTCCCCCCACCCCATCCCTCCCTCCTACTACACAGGCCAGCATTCTTCCTGCATACCACCACTACCAGAGAGCAACACTGATCCTACCCCACGATGCCTACCTACTGAACCCTCACACTAATCCGCTCTCCTGTACTGGTCTCTTGAGGGGGGTAGGGGTCTCTTGAGGGGGGTAGGGGTCTCTTGAGGGGGTAAGGGGTCTCTTGAGGGGGTAGGGGTCTTGAGGGGTAGGGGTCTCTTGAGGGGGTAGAGGGTCTCTTGAGGGGTAGAGAGGGGTCTCTTGAGGGTAGGGGTCTCTTGAGGGTGAGGGGGTCTCTTGAGGGGTAGGGGTCTCTTGAGGGGGGTAGGGGTCTCTTGGTTGGGGGTAGGGGTCTCTTGAGGGGGTGAGGGTCTCTTTGAGGGGGTAGGGCTCTCTTGAGGGGGTTAGGGGTCTCTTGAGGGGGTAGGGGTCTCTTGAGGGGGTAGGGGTCTCTTGAGGGGGTAGGGAGTCTCTCTTGGAAGGGGTAGGGGTCTCTTGGTTAGGGAGTAGGGGTCTCTTAGTTAGGGAGTAGGGGTTGTCTTGGAAGGAGTAGAGGTCTCTTGGAAGGAGTGAGGTCTCTTGGGAAGGGGGTAGGGGTCTCTTGGAAGGGTAGGTCTCTTGGAAGGGGTAGAGGTCTCTTAGAGGGAGTAGGGGGTCTCTTAAGGGGAGTAGGGGTTCTCTTGGAAGGGGGTGTACAGGGGAAGGGAAGTGTTCTGTCCATACACCTGACCATAGCCATACTAGAGTGGCCATGCCATGTGTGTGTGTGTGTGTGTGTGTGTGTGTGTGTGGTGTGTGTGTGAGAGTGTGTGTGTGTGTGAGAGTGTGTGTGTGTGTGAGTGTGTGTGTGTGTGTGTGTGTGTGTGACCCATCATGACCCCATAACCTCATCAACAGGTCAGGTCATTCCCCCAGGTCGTGTGCAATATAAGAGAATGATCATCATCTGTATTCCAAGACCGTCGTAATGTAAGGTCAATGAAATGTGCCGACCCCCAGAACAGCTACGATCACACCCCCACACGAGAGAGAGAGAGAGAGAGAAACGTCCACAAAACGTTAAAAACAAAAGAGAAAATAAAGACTAAACTCAACTCTCCCAAGCCATTTAAGGTCACAGTTTTCCCCTGGATGTGAACGAGACAAACTTCTCAGGTTACGGTCAATCTCAGTGGAATTCCAATGCCACTTAAAGCCTTCAAGTGTTGGTGGTAAGTGAAGTGAGCCGGTACAGTATACCTCCGCCCTTACCTCCAGTTAGGGGCGCCAGATTTAACGCCCAGACCCTGAGAACTAGAGCCAAGAACCTGTATATTAGATAAATGTTCTAGAACCTAAAACAACTAGTTCAACCCTGACCAATTAGTTTTTTTGTAGTTTGATCTATGAAAAAAATTATCAGAGACGCCCTCATTGGTAACAAGATGAAAATACACACCCATGTAAATTCTCAGCTTGAACCTGTTATAGAATCAACTGCTATATGTGGGTCTAGAAGAGGAGCTAAATATAGCCACCGGACAGCTATCAGCCCACCATCAACCCCATCTAAATAAGCAAGAGTGAGGAGCAGCTTCAACAGGGCGGGGAGGAGCACTAAATACCCGCCCTCGTGCCAGTACCTCACCCGCCCACCACCACCAACTGGACCTAACACACACACTGTACCAGAGTTGTGTCATTAAGGCGACAACTACACCATTCCCCACCTCAACTACACGTTCCTTCCCCTCACCACCACAACACACACAGAAAAAACATCCAGACTTCCTTCCTTCCCTTTAAAACCTGCTGCAAATTGTACTTCCACCCGGCCATGACGACTCCCTCTCCGGGGCAAAATGATGCTACGTCTCACATCTCCCCAAAGTCGAAATTCCCAGAGGACTTGTTAGCCACATCTAGGCTTGAGGGATGTAGGGCATCTGGGACCGTCCTCCACCCGAGACAACTACCAGTCACAACCCCGCCCAAGCAGCCATGGTTTGTTCACTGCATTATAATTGGTCACTTTTACGGTGATTATTGTTGAGGTGATTAGTGGTGGGCCCAAGTACGCCCGTCCCTGCCTGGCTCTATCGGGGCGACCCATCACCTCTGGTGGTCCCGAAAACCAGAGAGAGGGGGGGGGGAGGGGGGGGGGGGCAGAGGAAGACACACCTGTGATCATGACACCTGCCCATCTGCCCCTGAACTCAGATGACGTCATTATTTACAATGGTATCACTCTTTATAGTGATGTCACTACATACAATGATGTCCCTGTTTATAATGGTGTCATTGTACAAAACAGCACCATCCACGCCACAGACTATGCCGGCGCCACCGTCAATAATGGCACCACTCTTTATAACGGCTCCAGTGCTCATAACGCCGTCACTGTTTATAATGGTGAATCTCCAGAGGTCACGGGGTCGACTCCTTCCTTCATCTGTGTGTTATTAATACCGTGCACGACACTCTACCATAGCACCACACCATGCACCCCCCTCCCCCCC
This sequence comes from Homarus americanus, assembly GCF_018991925.1. NCBI lineage: Eukaryota > Metazoa > Arthropoda > Malacostraca > Decapoda > Nephropidae > Homarus > Homarus americanus. Next base: position 3,392,144 of record NW_024731054.1, on the reverse strand, counting down.
CATCAAAGACATCAAGAAAAATCGCCAGTTAGCAACACAATTTTTAACCGGTGACCTATGACCCATGCAGGCACCTAGGTAGGAGATGGGGGGGGGAGGGAGGTCATAGGGGTGTGGGAGGACGGGCTTAGTCGTGAGGGAGGGGCAGGTTATGTGGGGGTCAAGTACACCCACCTCTCCCAGTGTTATGACCGCCTTGTGTGCATCTTCTTCTCCCCCCCTCTCTCACCTCGGCCTCCTCCTCCTTCCCTCTCCCTTTAACTCCTTAACCTCTTCTCCTTCCTCCCTCCTGCCACACACACACTTCCCAGGGCTGTGATTTAGGGAGATAAAGTACATTTAGCAAGTCACTGAGCACGACGTCACCAGCTTACTCTAAAGCCAACGACACCCCACATTGTGAGGTGGGTGGGTGGGTGGGTGGGTGGATAGGTAGGTGGGTGGGAAGTTAGGTAAGTGGGGTAGTTAGGTGGGAAGGTGGCCACTGGAGGCACCTCCGCTCCTGAGAACAACACCGCCCCTGGCAGGACCCCTGCAGGCACTTCCGCCCCAAGCAGGGCCGCTGTTGGCGCCACCGCCCTTGGCAAGGCCCCTGTTGGTCCCACCGCCCCTGGCAGGGCTCATGGGAGCGCTACCACCCGTGGGAGGGCCCTTGTGGGCACCACCGCCCCTGGCAGGGCCCCTGAGGGCACCACCGCCCTTGGCAGGGACCTTGTTGGCGCCACCACCCTTGGCAGGCATGGCCCTTGGGTGCGCTGCTGTCCCTGGGAGGGCCCCTGAAGGCGTAAGTGGGTGGGTGGGCTTCTGAGAAAAGTTAAGGCTCATGGTATCGAGGGGAAAGTTTTAAATTGGATAAAATCATGGCTCACCGATAGAACAGAGAGGGTCAGCGTAGATGGTGTTAAATCTGAGTGGGGTTGTGTAACCAGTGGGGTTCCCCAGGGGTCAGTACTGGGCCCACTCTTGTCCATAATCTACATAAACGATCTAGATACTGGAATCAGCAGTGACATAAGCAAGTTTGTGGATGACACCAAAATAGAGCGGTAGATTAATTCAGGGCAGGATGCAAATGCATTACAGGAGGATTTAAATAAACTGCAGGAGTGGTCAGAAAAATGGCAAATGAAATTCAACACCAGCAAGTGCAGCGTACTGAATATTGGAAGAACAAATACTGTCAATGTATACAGCCTTAACAACATCAACCTAGAGAAGTCGACTTGTGAAAGAGATTTAGGGGTACTTGTAAGCCCGGACCTACGGCCTAGAAAACAGTGTGTTAATGTTTGAAATAAGGCAAACAGGGTATTAGGCTTTATATCTAGAAGTGTAAGTAATAAGAGTGCAGAGGTCTTTTTGCAACAATATCTTGCGCTAGTCAGGCCGCACCTCGATTATGCGGTTCAGTTCTGGTGCCCTTATCATAGAATGGATATCAATTCACTGGAGTCGGTGAAGCGAAGAATGACGAAAATGATTCCGGGACTTAGAAACCTTCCATATCAGGATATGTTAAAGAAACTAAGCTTGCATTCCCTAGAAAGACGAAGAGTGCGGGGAGATATGATAGAAGTATTTAAGTGGGTGAAAGGAATCAATAAAGGAGATATAGATAAAGTTCTTATAATATCCGAGTAGGACAGGACTCGTAGCAACGGATTTAAGTTGGATAAGTTTAGGTTTAGGAGGGAGATAGGAAGGAACTGGTTCACAAATAGGGTGGTGGACGAGTGGAACAAGCTTAGCAAGTAAGTGCTGGGACGCTGGAAAGTTTTAAAAGGAGGCTAGATAGATTCATGGATGATAGAGTGGTTGTAACTCTCGACAGGGGCTGCCATGCACAGGCCAACCGGCCTATTGCAGACTCCTTATTTTCTTATGTTCTTATGTAAGGTGGTGGGTGGGTGGGTTTTAACACGAGGTCCATCTGCGCCTCAGGTCACTCACACTGACGGGGAGAAAATCTAAGGATAAATTAGAAGCTGGTGGGGAGGAAACTGTCAGGGCAGGGAAAAAATAGTGAGGGGAGAGAAATGTGGGGGTGGGGTGTGGGGGAGGGGAGGTGGGGAGGGGGGGGGTGTGGGTAGGTGTGGGGGAGGGGTGGGTGTGGGGAGGGGGTAGGTGTGGGGGAGGGGAGGGGGTGGGGGAGTGGGGAGAGATGGGGGTGTGGGGGAGGGTGGGGTGTGGGGTTGGGTGGGGGGGTGGGTGGGTGTGGGGAGGTGGGGTGTGGGTGGGGTGGGGGTGGGGTGGGGGTGGGGTAGGTGGGAGGGGGGGGTGGGGGGAGGGTGGGTTGGGGGTGGGTGGATGTGTGTGTCAGGACTACCTATCAGCCGTAGCAGGTCTCCGCCCAGCCCCGCCCAACAACCCTCTCATGTTGCAGGACACATTTCTTGCATATTTTCCTACCCGTCTCCTAGTTACCACCTCCTCCCAATTCTTCTCCTCTTCTCCTCCTTTTTATCCTTTACTTACCTCCCACCATCATCATCATTCCTCCCTTCCTTTACCCTAATCGTTCCCCACACCTCTTCCAAGTTCGCTTAACCCACACCACAACAAACGAGATTAACACCCTTCCTTCAAGGTAACCCCCCCCAATACCTTACCTGTACTTATCTTGCCATCTCTGTTATCAGTGTTAGTACTCACACCTGTTCACCAGATGGCATACGAAGGTCCCCATGATGGAACCCGCCCTAGTAAGTCAAGTACCCCCCCTCCCTCCCCCTCCCTCCCATGGGTTAGTGTGTACCTGTGTGGAGTCTCAGTTCGTCTATTGGTAGTACAATACGTAAGCCGTAATTAACAGATGAATTAACCAGGTTTATCAGTACTATAACGGGATATATTTAAATGTATCTTAGAGGGGCGTGAGTTAATAAATAGCGTGGGTTTTCTTTAGTTATGTGATTTTAGTGGATATAAGATTTGGGTCTAATTTAATTGAGGTTTATCTTTTGGTAAGTTAGGTTAAATGAGTTTAAAGAGGTGGAGGAGGAGAAGGAAGACGAGGAGGAAAGCATGGAGGAGGAAGGCATAGAGGAGGAAGGCAAGGAGGAGGATGACGACAAGGAGGGTGAAGACAAGGAGGAGGAAGAAGATAAGGAGCAATAATTAGAATAAAAGGAGGAGGAGGAAAAAGAAGAGAAGGATGAAGACAAGGAAAAAGAAGAATAATACGAGGAGGACTGTGGGAGCCGGTATGCCCCAGCAGGTCATGAGCTCTGGCATGTTTGTGTTCTCATCCCATGTTACATTCCGGCCAGCCACAGCCCTGACCAGACGCCGCCCCAGGCCCTTACTGAGGACCTGTCTCACACCTACCACAGGCTACACAACCACAGTACTATCACCACAATGCCACCACAACCAGCACAAAATCAACCACACCTCCTACCACAGCACCACCAAAACACACGAGAGGTCTTCACGACTCTTCAGACTGTGAGATAAATTTATATTATTATATCAAAGGAACTGATCCACTAACTCGTACCTAACTGACGTAACATTCCGTTGTTTTTATTATTATCATTATTATTATTGTATCTTCTATCTTATCTTTCGTTCCTATTCTTCTGCTATTTCTTGTGGTATAATAATAATGATGCTCTCTCTCTCTCTCTCTCTCTCTCTCTCTCTCTCTCGTGTATGTGAGATAGGGAGAGATAAGGAAGGAGGAGGATGATGAAGTAAAGGTGGGGTGGGGGTGTGAGGAAGATGGTGAAGTTCTTTTGAAATCCATCTTACCCCTCCACCGCTGCCTCTTGGCACCACCTCCACCCACGGCACTACCCTCACCTTTCTACCCCTCACACCCGACTTCCCCCTCCACCCGCTTTTCACCCTACAACACACTATACCTGGTGTGTGGAGGCTGGAAGGAGGAGGAGGATGAAGAGGAGGAGGATGAAGAGGAGGAGGATGAGGAAGAGGAGGAAGTGGAGGAGAAGGAGGATAAAGAGGAGGAAGAAGAGGAGGAGGAAGAAAAGAGGAGGAAGAGGAAGAAGAAAAGAGGAGGAAGAGGAAGAAGAAAAGAGGAGGAAGAGGAGGAGGAGGAGGAAGAGGAAGATAAACCATTGTTTTTACGACACACCATCAATGACTCCGGCGCCGCCCTCCACCCACCTACCTGTCCCGGCCATCAGGAGGTTACTGGGGCTCTCACCTACACCCAAGAGCCTTAAGACTACACCCAGGAGCCTTAGACTACACCCAGAAGCCTTAGACTACACCCAGGAGTCTCAAGACTACACCCAGGAGCCTTAGACTACACCCAGGAACCTTAGACTACACCCAGGAGCCTTAAGACTACACCCAGGAGCCTTAAGACTACACCCAGGGGCCTTAGACTACACCCAGGAGCCTTAGACTACACCCAAGAGCCTTATCTCACTGTCATCCAAGCCTCACTCGTAGAGATTCCGGAGGGTGGTGGTAGCCTCCACACACACACACACACACACACACACACACACACACACACACACACACACACACACACACAGTGACGTGGATCTTCCGGGTGTGGTGTGTCAGTACCCAAGACTTCCTCAGATAGCGCTGTCTGTCTGCCTGTCTATTGTCTGTCTGTCTATTCCTCCCTTTTTCAATATAATTTTCCCCTTTCTCTTCTTCCTCTCCCATCTTCCCTTCCTCTCCCATCTTCAATTCCTCACCTCTCCCTTCCCTCTCTTTCTTCTTATTGACATTATCCCAACCTATTTATTCCCCTATATCCCTGTGTGTGTTCTCATCTGGAGTCACATAGTGCCCTCCTTACATTCCCTCAACGTGCCCCTCCTTGAGTGCCTCCAGCAGTGCCTGGCTGGTCAGCCTCCCAACACAGTGTGCCTTTGGGTACTGTGTCTCCAACACTGTGTACCCACTCCAACAGTGTACCCTCAGCACAGTGTACTGCCCTCAGCACAGTGTACCCTCCAACACAGTGTGCCCTCCAGCACAGTGTGCCCTCTCCAGCACAGTGTGCCCTCAGCACAGTGTGCCCTCCAGCACAGTGTACCCTCCAACACGGAGGTACCCTCCAACACAGTGTACCACTCCAACACACAGTGTGCCCACTCCAGCAGTGTATCCTCAGCAGTGTGCCTTCCCAACTCCAACAGTGTACCCTCCTACAGTGTCTCAGCACAGTGTGCCTCCCAGCACAGGTGCCCTCCAGCACAGGTACCCTCCACACAGTGTGCCTCCCTACAGTGCCCTCCAACACAGCATGCCTCAGCAGTGCCTCCGACACAGTGCCAGGTACCCTCCAACCTTGGTGTGCCCTCAACACGGTGTGCCTCCCAGCTGGTGTGCCCTCACTTACAGGTGCCCACTCACCACAGTGTGCCCTCCAGCACAGGTACCCTCCAGCACATGTACCCTCCAACAGTGTACCCTCCACCACAGGTACCCTCCAACACAGGTCACCAATAACCTTGTAATTATACTCAGTAGAGGGGGGGCCTTCCTGGACACACCCCTACTGGAGGTCAGGTCGATGGAGGTCACATCAACACGGGCCAAGGTGAGGTGTGGTAGTCCATCTCAACACCTGGGTGGTAGTCAGGGTGGCAGGGTGAGGTTGGTAGGGTCAGCGTGGTAGGGTCAGGGTGGCTGGG
>NW_024731054.1:3259017-3381517 GCF_018991925.1 Homarus americanus | reverse complement strand
CCAGGTACACACACAGGTAGACAGCCACCCCAGGTACACACAGGTAGACAGTCACCCCAGGTACACACAACAGGTACAACCACCCCAGGACACAACAGGTGAACAGCCACCCCAGGTGCACACACAGGTAGACAGCCACCCATACACACACAGGTAGACAACCACCCCAGGTACACAACAGTAGACACACCCAGCACAAACAGGTGGACAACCACCCCAGGTACACACAGGTAGACACCACCCCAGGTCACACACACAGAAAGCCACCCCAGGTACAGACAGCCACCCCAGGTACACAACAACAGGTACACACAGGACACCACCCAGGTACACACACAGACAACCACCCCAGGTCACACACAGGTAGACAGCCACCCCAGGTACACAACAGGTAGACAGCCACCCCAGGACACACAGGTGACAACCACCCCAGGTCACACAGAGACAACCACCCCAGGTACACACAGGTAGACACCACCCCAGACACACACAGGTGAACACCCCACACACCAAACAACCACCCCCACACACCCCAGGACACACACAGGTAGACAACCACCCCAGGTACACAAACAGGTGACAGCCACCCCAGGTACACACAGGTAGACAGCCACCCCAGGTACACACAGGTAGACAGCCACCCCAGGTACACACACAGGTAGACAACCACCCCAGGTACACAAACAGGTGACAACCACCCCAGGTACACACAGGTAGACAACCCAGGTACACACACGGAGACAACCACCCCAGGTACACAAACAGGTAGACAACCACCCCAGGTACACACAAACAGGTAGACAACCACCCCAGGACACACACAGGTAGACAACCACCCCAGGTACACACAGGTAGACAGCCTCCAGGAGCGTCGAGGTCGTAACAACTAACAGTCTGACGGGACGATACTGCAGTTCCTTATTAGGGCTGATGCTCCTATCATTCCCTGGGTGACTGTGTGGGTGACTCTGTAGGTGACTGGTGACTGTGTAGGACCTGAACGAGCGTACACGATGATCACTGCCCGCGGACACGCCCCTTAATGACTGACAGAAAGATAATGACTCTCTCTCTCTCTCTCTCTCTCTCTCTCTCTCTCTCTCTCTCTCTCTCTCACAGAGTAAGACAGGCCGGGTAGAGTCTAGTAAACATGTCCTCAACGCTCCCGCCAGCCAGTGTGATGTATGACCCTTAATCACATTATTTGCAAGTCCTCAACTTATAATCTGGGGCTAAAATGGAGAGAGGAGAGAGAGGGAGAGGAGGGTGGAAGAGAAAGGGAGAGGAGACACAGACGGGAGGAGGGGGGAGGGAGAGTTGGCATGTGTATGTATGCATGTATCCTGTTGGCACCATTCAGTCTTTTAGTGTGTGTGCTGAATAATACTTACACATGGCGGGTTACAACACACACACACACACACACACACACACACACACACACACACACACACACACACACACACACACACACCTTCCCTTACCACAATGAAAATTATTATTCCACTTTTCAACAGGGATGGATCTCTCTACCAAGGTCAGGTTATGAGGGATGGTTGCAACGACACGCATAGTGATGGTGGGTAATGGGTATGTCTGGTACCACCGGGGAAATACCACTACCATGACGACACCAGCGCCTACAGGAGTAACCATAACTACTCGCCCAATCTAGCCACAGTTAAATCGGTTGCCGCTGGTATTACGCGTTGGTTGGTTGGTTGGTTAGGTTGAGTTAGGCGGTGGTATCTGTTTTGTGGATCAGATAAGAATGATGACAGTTTGATGAAGGAGTGAATTGTGGAGAGGGGGGAGAGGGAGGGAGAGGAGGGGGAGGAGAGAGAGGAGGGGGGAAGAAAGAGGAGGAGAAGGAGAAAGAAGAAGAAGAAGGAAGGAGAGAAGGAGGGAAAGGAAGAGAATAGAAAGGAAGGAGGAATGGAAGGAAGAGAAGAAGGGGAGAGGAAGAGAAGGAAAAGAAGATGAGGGAGAAGGAGATAGGAAAGCATTAAAAACAATCCAAACAACACCCAGCAGTAACACCAGCAGTACCACCCAGCAGTAACACCCAGCAGTACCACCCAGCAGTACCACCCAGCAGTACCACCCAGCAGTACCACCCAGCAGTAACACCCAGCAGTAACACCCAGCAGTACCACCCAGCAGATACCACCCAGCAGTACCACCCAGCAGTAACACCCAGCAGTAACACCCAGCAGTAACACCCAGCAGTACCACCCAGCAGTAACACCCAGCAGTAACAACACCCAGCAGTACCACCCAGCAGTACCACCCAGCAGTAACACCCAGCACCACCCAGCAGTACCCACCAATCAAGAAGTAACACCCAGCAGTAACACCCAGCAGTAACACCCAGCAGTAACACCCAGCAGTACCACCCAGCAGTAACACCCAGCAGTAACACCCAGCAGTAACACCCAGCAGTACCACCCAGCAGTACCACCCAGCAGTGCCACCCAGCAGTGCCACCCAGCAGTGCCACCCAGCAGTACCACCCAGCACCACCCAGCACCACCCAGCATAACACCAAGTACCATTAAGCAACACCAGCAGTACCACCCAGCAGCAACACCCAGCAGTAACAGCAATACCACCCAGCAGTAACACCCAGCAGTAACACCCAGCAGTAACACCCCAGCACACCCAGTGAAAACAACCAGCAGTACCACCCAGCAGTAACACCAGCAGTAACACCCCAGCAGTAACACCCAGCAGTACCACCCAGCAGTACACCCCAGCAGTAACACCCAGCAGTACCACCCAGCAGTACCACCCAGCAGTACAACGCAGCAGTAACACACCAGCAGTAACACCCAGCAGTAACACCCAGCAGTAACACCCAGCAGTACCACCCAGCAGTAACACCCAGCAGTAACACCCAGCAGTAACACCCAGCAGTAACACCCAGCAGTACCACCACCAGCAGTAACACCCAGCAGTAACACCCAGCAGTACCACCCAGCAGTAACACCAGCAGTAACACCCAGCAGTAACACCCAGCAGTACCACCCAGCAGTACCACCCAGCAGTAACACCCAGCAGTAACACCCAGCAGTACCACCCAGCAGTAACACCCAGCAGTAACACCCAGCAGTACCACACCCAGCAGTAACACCAGCAGTAACACCCAGCAGTACCACCAGCAGTACCACCCAGCAGTACCAACCCCAGCAGTACCACCCAGCAGTAACACCCAGCAGTAACACCCAGCAGTAACACCCAGCAGTAACACCCAGCAGTACCACCCAGGCCACCCAGCAGTAACACCCAGCAGTAACACCAGCAGTACCACCCAGCAGTACCACCCAGCAGTACCACCCAGCAGTACCACCAGCAGTACCACCCAGCAGTAACACCCAGCAGTACCACCCAGCAGTACCACCCAGCAGCACCCAGCAGTAACACCCAACAGTAACACCCAGCAGTACCACCCAGCAGTAACACCCAGCAGTAACACCAGCAGTAACACCCAGCAGATTCAACACACGAAGAAGTATTCCAGGTAAGCAGTAATTAACCCCCTTCGTAAGCAAACAGGTACAATATGCAAATGAAGATGACTGAAATTGAGTGAAAGAAGTAGTTAGGTCGCTGATGAGTACAGACAGGTGTGGTTAAGGGTCGTCAATCAGAATCAAAACAAGGACTGATAATCAAAATAAACAATAAGTAATCAAGAAATATAATTAACTTAAGATATTTATAAACTTTCCATGATCTACTTTTAAAATTATATACCCTACATGATTCATTATCGTTCAATGTAACCAAGCAATATATTCGTACAGTGTTTTACAATAAGTCGTGGAAAACTATGAGTGTGAGAGGCGTTGGTTTAACAAGCTGTTTAATTTGACCCTAGTTTAGGTCAGGTCCGTAGAGAGAAAACGAATTATATTTGTATGTTTTTTTTGTCATCAATTTGTTGTTTGTTGTGGCAAGATGGTTAGGTGTGTGTGTGTGTGTGTGTGTGTGTGTGTGTGTTAGACTATCCACACTAATATTCCCACAAACACCTGACACCACTAATATCTGACATCACTCACACCTGACATCGCCTACCACCCCCACCTGCCACCACCCCCACCTGCCCACCCACACCCCACCTGCCGTCACCACCCCACCTGCCATCACCACCTGCCACCACCCCCACCTGACACCACCCCACCTGACACCACCCCCCACCTGCCACCACCACCCCACCTGCCACCACCACCACCTGACACCACCCCACCTGCCACCACCCACACCCCCCACCACCCACACCTGACACCACCTGCCACCACCCCCACCTGCCACCACCCCACCGCCACCACCCCCACTGCCCACCCCACCCACCCCCACCACCCACCCACCACCCCACCCACCCCACACCCCCACCTCCACCACCACCCCACCTGCCACCACCCCCACCTGCCACACACACCCCACCTGACACCACCACCCCCCCCACCCCACTGCCACCACCAAACCCCACCTGACACCACCCACTGCCACCCACACACCACCCACTGACATCATCCACACTAGTACAGCAGGATATGAGGCAACTAGTGAGAGGGACAAAATATTCCGGGAAGTATGAGGCAAATCGGCTAGCTAAGGTTATTGCTACCTTCACTAATACTGATATAAAGGTAGTCAATAAAACCTTAGTTGAAAATAATTAACTCTATTGATATCTATATTCCAAGTAATACACACACGTAAGTATATTCAGTAATAATAATAATAATAATAATAATAATAATAATAATAATAATAATAATAATAATAACAATAATAACAATAATAATAATAATGCTTTAACCAATGACAAATCAGTTTTAAAGCCAAGATTTTTTTTTTTCAGCCAATTAAAACTCGATATCATGCGTAATTTATTTTTACCAATAGGATTTATAATTAGTTTCCCAGCCAATCATATTCTATATTTGGAAATGAGTTTTAGTTGGGTAATATTAATAACCAATGAGAATATAGGAGTGATTTTTACAACCAATTAAAACTCTGTATTAAGATGTGTTTGAAGTATTAGGTGATACTGATGTTTTAGCCAATAAGACTTACTGATAACACGAATGACACACACACACACACACACACACACACACACACACACACACACACACACACACTACAGGCTTCACAGGACCCATCTGCAGGAGGATCAGATACCTCAGGAGATACCATTAGTGTCTTCCAGGGACGGTCAGGAGGAGGAGGAGGAGGAGAGGAGGAGGAGAGGGAGAGAGGAGGAATAAGGAGGAGGAGGAGGAAGACGCACAAAAACCAGAACAAACACAACGACAGAAGAAAAATTCCCAAAATCTAACTATTGGTCGCTGTAATTTGCCCACCCCGACCTAAACAACACTCATTATCCAACCTGGTCCACCAAACATTCCAATGCCCCCGGTCCACCTGTCCAATGGTACCAATCAATGCACTACCAATGCCCCCGGTCCACCTGTCCAATGGTACCAATCAATGCACTACCAGTCGTTCCAATCCACGAATCCACATAAACAAAAAAAAAACACAATACCTACGAACATTACAGAGACACGAAGGGGGGGAGGAGGGGAGGAAGGAGAGGGAGAAGGGGGGGAGAGGAGGAGGATGGGTTACACCACCCCCCCCCCTCCCCCCAAAACAAACGAGACATTCGGGGCAAAAAACAAACAAACGACAAGGCATTTTCTACCATTTCAATTTGTATTAATTAATTAATTTATTTATTTATTATCTTTCTTATAACTTATCAACATTTACTATTACACTATAGACACAACGAGAGAGAGGAGGGAGAGAGAGAGAGAGAGAGAGTTAAAACAAACTTGTCAGGTTAATGCAAGAACACTCTCCTTAGGGCAACTAAATCTATTTCTTTATAATACTAAGTTATAGACGACGTGTGGTACAGGGGGTGGATTTGGGGTACAGAGGGTGGATTTGAGGGTACAGGGGGTGATTTACAGGGGTGGATTTGGGCAGAGGATTTGGGGGGATTGAGGGTGATTTGGGAGGGAAGGATTTACAGGGTGAGGGTTTACAGAGGGTGATTTGGGGTACAGAGGTGATTTGGGGACAGGGGTGGATTGGGGTACAGAGGGTGATTTGGGGTACAGGGATTTGGGGCACAGAGGGTGATTGGACAGGGGTGATTGGCACAGAGGTGATTTGGGGCAGAGGGTGGATTGGGGTACAGGGGTGAATTTGGGGTACAGAGGGTGATTGGATTTGGGGGTACAGAGGGTGGATTTGGGGGCACAGAGGTGGATTTGGGGCACAGAGGGTGGAGAGGTTGGGGACAGGGAGGGGACAGGGTGATTTGGGGGACAGAGGGTGATTAGGATTACAGAGGGTGATTAGGGGCACAGAGGTGATTAGGGTACAGAGGGTGGATTTGGGGTACAGAGGTGGATTTGGGGCACAGAGGGTGGATTTAGGGGTAGAGGGTGGATTTGGGGTACAGAGGGGATAGACAGGTGATTTGGGGTACAGAGGTGATTTGAGGCCAGAGGGGATGGGGACAGAGGGATGGACAGAGGGTGATTTACAGAGGTGGATTGGGGTACAGGGGTGATTGGGGCAGAGGGTATTAGAGGTGATGAACAGGGATTTGGGGCAGAGGGTGGATTTGGTGCATACAAGACGTTTTAGGACACAAGTATATTTTAGGTCATACTAATGTTTTAAGACACAAGGGAGATTTTTAGCCATATAGTGTCTTTAGGACATGTTAGTATATACAATGAGTGTTAAGAGCACACAAGGGGGTGGTGGGTGATGCAGGAGAAGACAATACAAACTGAGGAGGGGGAGAGAGAGAGGAGAGGAATTAGAGCACTTCCTTCTTTTCTTCTTTCTTTATTGTTCCTTCTTTCTTCTTCGTCTCTCTTTATTTCTCCGTTGCTCAACACTTCTTTCTGTCATACCATCTCTTTCTCTCTCTCCCTCCTTCTCCCCCACCTCACTTTTTTCTCCTTGTTATTCCCTCAATCATCTCTCCCTCCCCTTCATCTTTTAATACCCTATCCCTCTCTCCACCCTCTCCTACCCTCCCTCCCTCCCTCCCACACCGCTACCCTCCCTCCCCTCACCTCTCCCTCCCACGTATCCACTTTATTCTCTCTCCTCAACTGCATTCCCTCCCTGTGAGAGAAGCGCCATCTTTACGGCTGTCGACGTCTCCTCTCCCCTCTTAAATCGACATCACCTCTGACGTCACCCTCTGTGTGTGTGTGTGTGTGTGTGTGTGTGTGTGTGTGTGTGTGTGTGTGTGTGTGTGTTGCTTCCCGCTCTGTTGTATAAGACAGAGATACGGAACATAAGATTCATTAGTTCGTATCTATCAGTATAAATTATCTTAATGGAGATTTGCTTTTAGCGCCCCTCTCTGGCCGAGTTCACTTACTGTTTATATTTGCTTGGGTACCTGGGCTATGTATATACTGAACCCATGTAGACTCCCCTTACGATTTTACTGAATATCTATCTATCTATCTGGTAACAGCGCCATTTGTATTATATAAATATTCACACAAATGTATAATACAATCTATCGATCAGTGTACGAGTATAGTATAATCGTCGACGACAAGGACTACAGAAACATGTCCACTACAGTAACGGGTCCCCTACAGTAACGGGTCCACTACAGTAACGGGTCCCCCTACAGTAACGGGTCCACTACAGTAACGGGTCCACTACAGTAACGGGTCCACTACAGTAACGGGTCCCCTACAGTAACGGGTCACTACAGAATCTACAGTAACAGGTCCACTACAGTAACAGGTCCACTACAGTAACGGGTCCACTACAGTAACGGGTCCCCTACAGTAACAGGTCCACTACAGTAACAGGTCCACTACAGTAACGGGTCCACTACAGTAACGGGTCCCCCTACAGTAACGGGTCCACTACAGTAACAGGTCCACTACAGTAACGGGTCCACTACAGTAACGGGTCCCCCTACAGTAACAGGTCCACTACAGTAACGGGTCCACTACAACGGGTCCCCTACAGTAACAGGTCCACTACAGTAACAGGTCCACTACAGTAACGGGTCCCACTACAGTAACAGGTCCACTACAGTGGGTCCCCTACAGTAACGGGTCCACTACAGTAACGGGTCCACTACAGTAACAGGTCCACTACAGTAACAGGTCCACTACAGTAACAGGTCCCTACAGTAACGGGTCCCCTACAGTAACAGGTCCACTACAGTAACGGTCCCCTACAGTAACAGGTCCACTACAGTAACAGGTCCACTACAGTAACACGTCCACTACAGTGGGTCCCCTACAGTAACGGGTCCCCTACAGTAACGGGTCCACTACAGTAACAGGTCCCCTAGTAACAGGTCCACTACAGTAACAGGTCCACTACAGTAACAGGTCACTACAATGGGTCCCTACAGTAACGGGTCCACTACAGTAACAGGTCCACTACAGTAACGGGTCCACTACAGTAACAGGTCCACTACAGTAACAGGTCCACTACAGTAACAGGTCCCCTACAGTAACGGGTCCCCTACAGTAACGGGTCCCCTACAGTAACGGGTCCCCTACAGTAACAGGTCCCCTAACGGGTCCACTACAGTACAGGTCCACTACAGTAACAGGTCCACTACAGTAACAGGTCCCCTACAGTAACGGGTCCACTACAGTAACAGGTCCACTACAGTAACAGGTCCACTACAGTAACAGGTCCACAGTAACAGGTCCCCCTACAGTAACGGGTCCACTACAGTAACAGTCCCCCTACAGTAACAGGTCCCCTACAGTAACAGGTCCACTACAGTAACAGGTCCACTACAGTAACAGGTCCACTACAGTAACAGGTCCCCTACAGTAACAGGTCCACTACTGCCAGGTCCACTACAGTAACAGGTCACTACAGTAACAGGTCCCCTACAGTAACAGGTCCACTACAGTAACAGGTCCCCTACAGTAACAGGTCCACTACAGTAACAGGTCCACTACAGTAACAGGTCCACTACAGTAACAGGTCCCCCACAGTAACGGGTCCACTACAGTAACGGGTCACTACAGTAACAGGTCCACTACAGTAACAGGTCCACTACAGTAACAGGTCCCTACAGTAACAGGTCCCCTACAGTAACAGGTCCCCTACAGTAACAGGTCCACTACAGTAACAGGTCCCCTACAGTAACAGGTCCCTACAGTAACGGGTCCACTACAGTAACAGGTCCACAGTAACAGGTCCACTACAGTAACAGGTCCCCTACAGTGGGTCCACTACAGTAACAGGTCCACTACATGCAGGTCCCCTACAGTAACAGGTCCACTACAGTAACAGGTCCCCTACAGTAACAGGTCCCCTACATTAACAGGTCCCCTACAGTACAGGTCCTTACAGTAACAGGTCCCCCACAGTAACAGGTCCACTACAGTAACAGGTCCCCTACAGTAACAGGTCCCCTACAGTAACAGGTCCCCTACAGTAACAGGTCCACTACAGTAACAGGTCCCCTACAGTAACAGGTCCACTACAGTAACAGGTCCACTACAGTAACAGGTCCACTACAGTAACAGGTCCACTACAGTAACAGGTCCACTACAGTAACAGGTCCACTACAGTAACAGGTCCACTACAGTAACAGGTCCACTACAGTAACAGGTCCACTACAGTAAGGATACAACATATTGTTCACTCAGCTTCAGGTTTACGAGGAGGGCGTTTTGCCGGCACTGTACTCGACCATCTTCATTTCTCTCAACTGTACAGCCGTCACACATCACTGCACACTACTCCCACGATAATGATCTGTACATTTGATTCTAATTGTTGTGTGTCGTGGTGAGGGAGAGGCACACACCATCTTGTTAGCAGAGGAACGTTAGGGTCTCCTCTTTGTCTGTTGACCCCGAAAACCAGGGTCCAAAATCAAGGAGTCCGTTCATTAGCCCAAAATCTACGGGTCCATGATCCCTTAGCCAAAACCCCTGCGCCCCGACACCAAGAGCCATAATCCCCCACCCAGACCTTAATCCCAGTGATGTGAATCCCAAAGCCCTACATCCCTAGTCTCCAAACCCTTGTACCCCAGAACTCAGCCCTAAGCCCTTATGGCCTTAAAGTCCTTGGGCCACTCAGCCACCACCCGCCATATTTTACTGCCCTCATCGCCACCCTCAACCTTTTGTGCTCCCTCAAGCACCTCAGCCAGCCCTAGACACGCCAACCTGACCCTTACCAACCCGGGGTACAGGGCCTTCAGTCCCCTGACCTGGTGGGGGAGAAAATTCCCACTCCGGGTGAGGTTTCTCAAAGTGTCGTAGGTCTGATCCTTTAACTGGAGATAAGAGGAGGCGTCTAGTGACTACGTTTTGTTTTTCATTAAGACTTTGGCGTCATTTTGCCTAAACTGGAGTGAGCCAATCAGATGGAGTCCCTTAACTCCTCGTACGATCGTTTGAGAATGGTCATGGTGAAGTCAACACACCAGCGTCTGCAACACAAGAGGGTCGCGCCTCAGGTTCGAACTGCGGTTCATTAATGGTTAAGTCCGCTCGCTCGCCCACTCGCCACCAAACTGGGCGAACCTGTCAGTGGTCTGCTGGCCGGCCACTGAGACCTGTCTTGTCTGCCACTTTCCCACCTACACCGTGTAAGTTATTTTACCTGTAGTTTACCTGAACTAAGGTGCTCCCTCTCTACCATAGTCGGGTCCTGTGTTCTAAGGCGTTGATGATCCTTACCTGGAATTTCACCTTCTCCAGACACACCTCATGCACCTGCGAGCCCACACACCTCTCCCACACACACACACACACACACACATACCTCCCCCCAAACACGTACACTACAACCATTCTACACACACACAATACACTACAACCTCCAAGAAGCGCGCGCGTACACACACACACACACTAGACTCTGCCTCAGGTGACGTCATTGATATACTCGGTCTGTTGCTCCCAAACACCGAGAGATGACCGACTTTACTATTGCGTCCACCGTCAAGGATGACTCGAAGCTCCTGTTAACATCCTGTATTTTCACCCTGCCCCCTACCCCCCTCTCCCTCCCTACCCCCCCTTACCTAATTCTCCTCCCTCCTTCCCCCAACACCCCTAATCCCCTCCTCTACACCCCTACCCCCCACCTACCCCTCCTCAACATCCCCTAACCTTCTCCCCACCTCCTCCCTCCCCACCTTCTCTTACTTCAGACTCAGGCGTGATCACCGCTACTCAACGCTTATATACAATCCACTATTCCCAGACACCATTCCTGGCTCATTCCCACCATTCCATTGAAATTCCCGACCAAAGAAACATTGGAATACGCCTCTAAACTATCAGATTTTAAATTAATATGAGGCAAGACGTTGAGAAATGAAGCAAGAGATGGAGGAGGTGAGGTAAGAGGTGAGGCAAATGGTATAAGGGGTGAGGTAAGAGGTTTAGGGGATGAAGCAAGAGGTGGGGGGGTGAAGCAAGAGGTGGGGAGGGTGAAGCAAGAGGTGGGGAGGGTGAAGCAAGGTGGAGGATGAAGCAAGGTGGAAGGGGTGAAGCAAGAGGTGGAGGGGATGAAGCAAAAGGCAGAAGGGGGTGAAGCAAAAGGTGGAGGTTAAGCAAAAGGTGGGGGGGAAGCAAGAGGTGGAGGCGAACAATGCTCGCCTACAGGAGGGAGGAGGCCGGAGACGCTCGCCAGCTCGCCCACCAACACAAATATTAATTGGTTGAGATATACCTGGCCGTGACGTGTGGCCAAGGCGGTGTAGTGTGTCCTAACCTCACAACAACAATGCTGTAGTGTCCTAACCTCACAACAACACCGCTGTAGTGTCCTAACCTCACAACAACACCGCTGTAGTGTCCTAACCTCACAACAACAACATCACAGCCTTATGAGTGAGAAAGCAAGACAAATAAGGAATAACAGATAGCAAAGAGAAGAAGAGGTGGAGGAAGATGGAGACAAGAGGAGGCAAAAAGGAGAAGAAGAGGTGGAGGAAGAGGGAGACATGAGGAGGCAAGGAGAAGTGAGGAAAGAGGGGAGAAGGGGACAAGGAGAACGTGATACTGAGAGAAAGACGTGAATGAGGGTGAGAGAAGTGAGAAGAAGAGAAGGAAGAAAAAGAGAAGAAGGGAGAAAAGAGAAAGAAAGAAAAGGAAAAGGAAGAGAAGGAAGAAAGGGAAGAAGGAAGAAAAGAGAAAAAGGAAGAAAGAGAAAAAAGAAGAAAAGAGAAGGAAGAAGAGAAAAGGAAGAAAAAGAAGGAAAAGAGAACAGAAGAAGAGTGAACAACAAGATAACTGACAGGCCTCCTGGTCACCTTCACGAGGAACAACACATTATAAAGTGGTCCTTGTACACATACACACACACACACACACACACACTTAACCCCCCCAAAGCACACACACACACACACATACGTCCAACAGAGTGGTTACTTGTTCCTTGTTACTCCCACGCCTACACTGCACCCATCAAGTAGGACGCCCATCCTTACCTCACCCATCCTCTACCCTCATTCACTCACTTCACTCTCACCTCACCCACTCATTCCACTCATTCATTCATTCATTCATCTCACCCATTCATTCACCCACTCGAACAAGGAAGGAAGAAGAAGAAGAAGAGGGCGAAGGAAGAAGAAAGAAGGAGGAAGAAGAACAAGAAGAACAAGAACTGACCTGTATCTATATTCTTGTTGCCATGGAGATGAGAATGACGCGGGAAGGTTTTATTAAGAATCAAAGGATCACATGAAGATTAACCCCCCCTAGTAGCTGAATTCTAGCCAAACTTACCTCTAAACTAACCTACGACTATCCTAACCTAATCTAGACTAACCTAAGCTATTCTAACCTATTCTATCCTAACCTAACCAAAACAGACCAACCCCCCCCACCCCCCACAAGGTAAAACGTAAGGGTGTTGACCTTAACCTGCCAACAGCATCATCCCTGGCTGGCAACAGTTGTCAGTCAGGCCTTCCCAACAAGACAAGGACAACAGATCGATATTAATAAGAATCAGGTTACCAAGCACGTAGCACTCACCGCGTCAGTACCCCCCCCTCTAAGCCGGGCTCTCGGCCCCCCTCCCCCAAGCGAACTCTCGACAAACGCACTCACGGGTCGAGAGCGCTAATTAAAAAGTGGGTCAAATTCGAGTCCCTAAGAATGGTAGTCTTAGTTCACTCTTAAAAAATATACATAATAATAAAATAAAGTTGTGTTCTGTTGGTGATAGCAATGACTCGAATTAGATCGGAATAAGATTAGTTTCAAGTTTATTTAATCTGATTATTAATACACCTTAACGCTAACGCCAAACTAACCTAACCTGACCTGACCTGACCTAATCCACCAGGTAGAGTTAGGGTGTTAAATTATCAGGTGAAATAAGATGGAGGTGGCTAATCTTCAGGTGATCCAATTATTATTTTACCACACACACACACACACACACCCTTCTGGCTGCCAAGCTCTTTCAATAAACCGTTAATTATTATTATTATTATTATTATTACACACACACCATTTAAGAAGTGACAAATGAGTAGCGAACACAGAGCCTTGTGGTGTGAGGGTATATATAAACACCTCCTTCCTTCCTTCCTTCCTACCTCCCCTCCCTCCTCTCCCTCCTTTCTTCCTTCCTTCCTTCCTTCCTTCCTTCCTCCCTTCCTACCTCCCCTCCCTCCCTCACCCCCACGATCCAGATAAGATAGGGGGAAGGTAGATGCCCAGGTAAGTGACCTACACTTCACTTTCCTTTACACTATCACCCACTACACTCGCCAACACCCGCCACCCACTACACTCGCCAACACCCACCACCCACTACACTCGCCACCCACTACACTCGCCACCCGCCACCCACACTACACTCATAACACCACCACCCACTACACTCATAACACCACCACCACTACACTCGCCAACACCCACTTACACCTACACTGCCACCCACTACACTCGCCAACACCCCACCACCCACTACACTCGCCAACACCCGCCCCACTACACTCGCCAACACCCGCCACCCACTACACTCGCCAACACCCGCCACCCACTACACTCGCCAACACCCACCACCCACTACACTCGCCACCCACTACACTCGCCACCCGCCACCCACCCACACCTACACACACTAACTCAATTAACTGTGAACTGGTGATAAATTTAACATAAACACGTTAATCATCTGAAATATTAACCACACCACTTAGGTTAGATTAGATTGTTTGGTTAGGTTAAGTTAGACTGTTTGGTTAGGTTAGGTAAGCTTGGTTAGGTTAGAATAGAGTTTTTTAGCGTTAGGGTGTTTAAATTAACAGGTGAAATAAACCAGTGGGGTGTCTAATCTTCAGGTAATCCACTAGAAAGACCTGATGACGCTTCTACATCACAGGTGTTGATCCTCGCCAAGTTCCCAAGACGGTAGAGAGACAGACCCATCCAACATGACTTACAACATCAACCCCAAAATATTTCTCTCCAGTTTCAAAATCTTTCATGGATGGAAAAGTGGAGTGGAGAAGTTCAAGAGGTGAGTACCCTGAGTTAGTGGGT
The DNA here is from genome assembly GCF_018991925.1 of Homarus americanus. NCBI lineage: Eukaryota > Metazoa > Arthropoda > Malacostraca > Decapoda > Nephropidae > Homarus > Homarus americanus. The sequence continues at coordinate 3,366,932 of NW_024731054.1, read as the reverse complement.
GGGTGGGTGGGTGGGTGGGTTGGTGGACGGATGGGCGAATGGATTTAAAGAAAGAAAGAATGGTTCAATCGTTGGAGGGATGGACGGGACAAACTCTCTGCCCCAGGCCTACGGAGGGAACATAAAAATCTGCATAGCCTAAAGAAGGATAAGCGGGGCAGGTCACCTCTACCTGGCTGACGAAGGATACACTGAATTCCTAAGTGTGTGTGTGTGTGGGGGGGGAGGGGAGGGGGTCTGTCTGGTGCTTCGGGCGGTGACACTCCACTACCACCACTACACATCACCACCAACAGGATTCCACCACCACACTACAACCCTTACATCACCACAACACATCACTAACACCATCATGCACCACAGTGTCTCAAATTCCCACAGCACTATAAGATAAAGAGTCACTCAACACACTGACAGCAGCAGCAGCACCGTGATGACAGCAGACAGGTTACCACGCCCAGCCACACCTTCCAACTACATCATGTATGAGGTGACAGAACGATGCTATTTCTCTTTCCCTTCTTGTTATTCATCCTCCTCCTCCTCCTCCTGCTATTCCCTCCTCCTCCTGCCATCCTCCTCTTCCTCTAACTCCTACTCTTGTCCTCCCAACTTCTTCCTCCTGCCATCCTACTCCTCCACCTCTTGCCATCCTCTTCCCCCTCCTCCTCCTCCTCCTCCTCCCAGGCGCCTCAGGGAAGATTGGCCATGTCTTCATTTACACAAGAGAACACTCAGCCACCTCCCATGCAAAACACAACACAGTACCACACCACCCACCCACCCCCTCCTCCTGCCACTACCCACCACCCACCCACCCTCCTGCCACCCACCCTCCTCCTGCCACCCACCCTCCTCCTGCCACCCACCTGTGAGATAACCTAGGTGAGCGGGCGGCCGAGGTGACAACTAAAACTGCCGTCAGGTGGCCGCCCATCAATCGGATTCGTCTCAGTCTATCTGATAAATGATGGTTCCTGAAGCGGGGGTTAACTCTTAAGTTGTCAAGTGATTAACCTCTCTGTGTGTGTGTGTGTGCGTGTGTGTGTGTGTGTGTGTGTGTGTGTGTGTAAAATCAGGTTATATTTACACGTACACCAGAACACAACTTTTTTTTTTTACCCTACCCCACTTCCCTACCACCTCCCTCCCTCTCACCCTCCCTCTCACCCCTCTCACTGGCACTTCCTCGCCTACTGTGCCATATAACCATGCCACAGGGAGGAGGAGAGTCATGAGAGGAGGAGGAAGAGAGGGAAGGGGGAGGAGAGACGAGGAGGAAGGAGGAAGAGACGCAAAAAGAGGAGGAAGGGTAAAGAAAAGGACAAGGATGAAGGGGTAAGAGGAGGAAGAGACAAAAGACGGAGGAAGATGAAGAGCGAGAAGAATAAAGGGAAGGAAGAGAAGACCTACGAGGAGAAAGGGGAGAAGAGGAGAAAGAGGACGAAAAAGGAAGAGGAAAAGAAAGGAAGAGGAAAAGAAAGGAAGAACAAAAGGAAAGGGAGAAAGGGGGGAGGAGAGGGGGAAATAGGGTTGAAAGGGCAATGACCCGGGGCAAGGAACAACACAAGGAACCACCAATTACAATTGCACATTTAGGCTTCCTTGTCTCTGGTTGGAAGGGAATTGGGTTTATTACGTCACGATCCCGAGAACAAACAAACTACTTTCGTTTTGGGTGTGGCTGTGTCTGTGGAAGAGAGAGAGAGAGAGGTGTGTGTGTGTGTGTGTGTGTGTGTGTGTGTGTCTGTGTGTGTGTGTGTGTGTGTGTGTGTGTGTGTGTGTGTGTGTATATGTGTGTGTGTGTGTGTGTATATGTGTGTGTGTGTGTGTGTGTATATGTGTGTGTGTGTGTGTGTGTGTGTGTGTGTAATAGGTCACAGATCATACACAAAGGTGTGTCTCGAGTTACCTGCCCGAAGAGTGCGGGGAGATATGATAGAAGTATTTAAGTGGGTGAAAGGAATCAATAAAGGGGATATAGATAAGGTTCTTATGATATCCGAGCAGGATAGGACTCGTAGCAACGGATTTAAGTTGGATAAGTTTAGGTTTAGGAGGGAGATAGGAAGGAACTGGTTCACAAATAGGGTGGTAGACGAGTGGAACAAGCTTAGCAACTATGTAGTAAGTGCTGGAACCCTGGAAAGCTTTAAAAGGAGGCTAGATAGATTCATGGATGATAGAGAGTGGTAGTAACTCTCGACAGGGGCTGCCATGCACAGGCCAACCAGCCTATTGCAGACTCCTTATTTTCTTATGTTCTTATGTAACTCACGGTGTACCGCAGGAGACACTCATGTACCGTTCGTCTATAGGCTAAACCTGTATAGTGATGCGGTACTAACACGGTACGTACCTCTGGCGTGACAAAGATACAATAGTAATATGGCATGTGTACCTTTTGAGGGGTACATTGGTAATATGGTACGTACCTGGTATAATAGTATGGTACGTACCCCTGGCGGGGCTGCGGGGGGAGGGTGGTGGGTTGTCATCACTAACGGAGGAGGAGTAGGAGGAGCGCTGGTCGCCGGCACTGTAGACCCCAGAGCTGAAGGAGGAGCCTGAGTGACGGTGAGTGACGCCCCCAGCAGAGTCCGGCACTGTAGGAGGCGATACCTTCACCGCCGCCGTCGGCTTACCACGCCCACTCATCCCGCCCACTGGAAAATAAAAAAAAGACATTTTATTTCAATAATCTCAAAGGTATGAACGAACGAACGAACGAACGAACGAACACACACACACATATTATTGAGGCAGTGTTACCAGAGTATAAACAGAGAGAGATAAACAGTCATTAAACACCACACTGAGGCGGGGCATAACAACACAAAGATGGTCAAAGCAACACAAAGAAACACATTATTAAAACAACACAAAGGAACACATTACTTAGGGGTAGAGTTTACACACTACAACACCACACACTCCACACACTACACCACACTCACCACACACTCCACACACTACACCACACCCTCACCACACACTCACACTTAGCGTAAACACCACAACAAACCTGACCCATTATCCATCACACTGGATAACCTCAGGGGAGTCAGCACCCTGGGACGTAAACATGGGGGGTTAAAATATAAGCATTTTTTTTTAACCCACATCACAAGGAAGCGTTTATTTAATCTTGTTACCGGGCGAATACCAAGGTCAGATGAAGCCCCCCCCCACCCCCTCCCCTTCCTCTCTCTTTGACAACTTTGTTTGTGTGTGTGTGTGTGTGTGTGTGTGTGTGTTACCTGTTCCCCCATCCCATCTTTCCTTTATCTCCTCCTCCTCTTTGTCCTTTCTCTACTCCCCATCTCCCCCTTTCCCTTCACCATCTCTTCCCCTCTCCGTAATCCCTACCTCCCCTCCTTCTTCCTCTCCTTCTTCCTTCCCTCCCCCAACCCCCACTTCCCTCCCTCCTGTAATCCCCCACCACACACACCTAAGACAGGCCTCACTGTTGGACGTGAATCATCCCATTAATAAAATATTCAGCTTACAGTCTGCTTACAGTCATCTTGCGGATCACCTGAAGATTAGACACCCCCCAGTTTATTCCACCTAATGGTATGGTTGGGTTGGGGTGGGGTGGGGTGGGGTGGGGTTGGGGTGGGAGTAGGGAGTGGAGTTGGGTTGGGAGTAGAGGTTGGGTTGGGGAGGTGGGGTGGGGTTGAGGTGAGGTGGGGGTTGAGGTGGGGTGGGGTGAGGGGTTGGGGAATTGGGGTGGGTGGGGTTAATTGGGGTTGGGTTGGGTTGGGGTGGGGTTGGGGTGGGGTGGGGTGGGGGTGGGGTTGGGTTGGTCTGAATATTTTTTTGAGGTCGGGTTGGGGTTGGGTTGGTCTGAATATTTTTTTTCTAAGTCACACATTCAAGTCAAGAAAGGCGTTCATAGAGCTAACTAACGCAGAAAAAAATAGAAGGTTTTCTCTGGTATTAACGAATTTTGTTTCTAGTTTGGTATTATCTTCTTTATTACTATTTCTTCTTCTTCTTCTTCTTCTTCTTCTTCCTCTTCTTCAAGCACTTCATCGTCTCTTATCAGCTTAGGTTCAAAGCCCCTCTTATCCTGACCCTCTTTTCCTCCTCCTCCTCACCACCCCCTACCCCTAACCACCTATCCTCCCTCCCCCTACCCTAACCACACCCTATCCTCTCTCCACACCTCCCTACCCCCCCCCCCTCATACGGTCCAGAACAGTGACATTTGACATCCACCGGACCGCCAGCCACCCCACCCCTGGGCTTTCCCTCTTGTGTATCTAGATATATTTCCTCCTCCTCCAGTACATCCTCCCACCTTCCTCCTCCAGTGCATCCCACCTTCCTCCTCCTCCCAGTACATCCTCCACCTTCCTCCTCCTCCAGTACATCCTCCCACCTTCCTCCTCCTCCAGTACATCCTCCACCTTCCTCCTCCTCCAGGCACATCCTCCCACCTTCCTCCTCCTCCCCGGTACATCCTCCACCTTCTCCTCCTCAGTACATCCTCCACACCTTCTCCTCCTCCTCCCGGTACAGCCTCCCACCTTCCTCCTCCTCCATTCAAGCCTCCCACCTTCCTCCTCCTCCTCCCATTGTCTCCCACCTTCCTCCTCCTCCCAGTACATCCTCCCACCTTCCTCCTCCTCCCATTACATTACTATACCATTATCCAGTAGTAATACCTCCAGAGAGATAATGAATGAAAAACTGAGTGGTGAGTAGTGACTCTCCATTACCCCCCCTCCTTCTCCTACCCTCCACCTGAGATATACGCCTTCCCTCCTCCCCCCCTCTTCTCCTACCCTCCACCTGAGATATATACTTCCCTCCTCCCCCCCTCCTTCCCTACCCTCCACCCCTGGGGTCTGCCTTCCCTCCTCACCCCTCTTCTCCTACCCTCCACCTGAGATATATACGCCTCCCCCCCCCTCTACGTAGAAGAGTCTCGTCTGAAGGTGATTCTCAGGACTCATTTGTAACCCAAGATCAACTGGTATTGTCTATTGTCTTTGTTGGTCTTTATTCCTGTTTTTATGTCCACTATTTCACAACATTTATCACACACATCTCTCTCTCTCTCTCTCTCTCTCTCTCTCTCTCTCTCTCTCTCTCTCTCTCTCTCGTTCACCTTCACTATCACCACCACTTAATCTACGTTAATCTCAAGTCCCTTCCATCTCTCAAACAAACGGTAAGTTAAGTCCTTCTCCTCAGACACCCTCTTTCACAACTGTTCTAGATTGTGTTTATTTCCCGCCTCCACTCCCCTCCCTTCTACCCTCCCCTCTCCCCCTCCTACATCTCCCCTACCCTCCACATCTCCCCACCCTCCTACCCCCCTACATCTCCCTCCCTCCTCTTCTACCCCTACCCCTCCTCCATCTCCCCCTATTCCTGCTTTGTCCCACAGTTCTGCTTAATCACCGTCAAGTTGCATCATTTTCCTCTTCATCTTTCTTCCTTCTCCTATCTCTCTCTCTCTCTCCTCTGTCCATTCCCTGCCTGTCCCTTTCTGCTCCTACCCTTCCATCCATTCTTCTCTCTCCCCTTTCCCTCTATGCTTCTCTCCATCGGTCTATTCCTTCCTTCCTCCCTCCCTTACCCCTTTCTACGTCAATCTCCCCTCCTTCCTCTCCCCTCCTCTATATCTCCTCCCTCCATCTCCCCTCCCTTCCTCCCCCTCCCTCTATATCTCCTCTCCCTCTCTCTCTCAAACTGACAACACGGCCTTCTGCAACCACGACTCATACAAATGTCAGCCGGCGAGGAACGGACAACACCCCAGGACCCACATCCTTGGTAGGGTAGGATAGGATAGGGTTGGGTTTGGATACATTTAACTCTCTCTCTCTCTCTCTCTCTCTCTCTCTCTCTCTCTCTCTCTCTCTCTCTTCCTAATCCTCCACCTCCCTTCTAAGTGGGTGAGGACAGGAGGCACAGCAGCGTCAACACTAACTCATCCCCACAAACACCCAGCCAACTACTACTATGGTGTGGGCTGACGGAGGGGCGGGGGGCTGGACGTTGAAGGGAGGAGGTATGTAGCTGACATTGTAACCATTACCCCTGCTCTCTCTCACTAGCTGAAGCCGTCTCTGACTTTCCTAACGAAGGTAAAAGCTTTAATGATATGTTAATTACGTCATGACACCCACCAAACACAACAGGGGTCATCTCCCCCCACCCCCACAGCCGCTGCCATCCCCCTTAGCCACTAACATTCTATTCATCATCATCATCATCATCATCATCATCATCATCATCCGTTAATATTGACACTCGCTTAATAATTATCATCATTCTTTGCACACACCAATACCAGTTTCATCATTATCATCATCACCATCATCACCCAACACATCAAAATTAACCAAAGACTCTTAACTTAAATACTTTCTCTCAAAATCAATTAAGAGAGAAACGTAAAAAAATAAGAATCTTCGTTAATCCCTCCAACCAGGTGAGCCAGGCCAGGTAAGCCAAGCCAGGTGAGCCAAGCCAGGTGAGCCAGGTAAGGTAATATCTTCCCTGGGTCACGCTTTACCTCCATCCATCAAAATTAATTATAATCCCATGAATAAAAAAAATCCTCTTAAATGCCAATATAACTGTACTGTAGTGGGGTTGGGGTGGGTTGGGGTTGGGGGTGGGTTGGGGTTATGGAGGGTGGGTTGGGGTTATGGAGGGTGAGGTGGTGTTAGATGGGGTGGGTTGGGGTTATGGAGGTGGGTTAGGTTATGGAGGTGGGTTGGGGTTATGGAGGGTGGGTTGGGGTTATGGAGGTGGGTTGGGGTTATGGAGGTGAGTTGGGGTTATGGAGGGTGGGTTGGGGTTATGGAGGGTGGGTTGGGGTTATGGAGGGGTGAGGTGGTGTTAGGGTGGGTGGGTTGGGGTTATGGAGGGTGGTGGGGTTATGGAGGGTGAGGTGGTGTTGGGTGGGGGGGGGGGGTTGGACAGGTGGGCTGGGGAGCTCCACCTCCCAAAGCCTCGGTGTGCTCCAGCAGTGTGCTACGTGAGGAGGCATATTAACCTTGGTAAACCTCAGGTGAACTCTCAGGTAAATTTATGGTAAACTTCTCCAGGTGAACGAGGCGTAAATTTTAGGTGATCTAGCCTTTACCATAATATATAGGGACATAGCAAGTAAACCATAGATAAACTTGACAAATTATAGGGAAAATCAATGTAAACTAATAACAATTACAGGTAAACTAGACAAATTACAGGTAAACTCAAGGTAAACCAGACAAATTATAGGTAAACTCAATTTAAATTAGAGCCAAAACTACAGGTAAACTCAAGGTAAACCAGAACAAAAATTACAGGTAAATTCAAGGTAAATTAGACCATTTACAGGTAAACTCAAGGTAAACCAGAACAAAAATTACAGGTAAATTCAAGGTAAATTAGGGCCAAATTTACAGGTAAACTCAAGAGCAAAAATTACAGGTAAACTCAACGGTAAATTAGAGCCAAAACTACAGGTACACTTTTTTGTAAACTAATGATAAAAATACAGTACAGGTAAACTCAAGGTAAACCCAATTCCTGAGCGACAAAAGTTGGGTCCCAATCACCACTAAAATTTGTCACTCATTTGCATATTAATTTACATAGTCGGTCATTTATGGAATGTTTGGGTCAACATAACATCTGTAAATATTTTGTGCACTTTAGCTAATTTTGAGAGGGATTGGAGAGCTTTGCCATACGTTAATTTGAACTTAATAATGGGTGGGTGAGTGGATGGGTGAAATGAACATAAGAATTACAGAGTCCCATAGTGTGTGTATTTAGAGAGTTCCTTGGTGTGTATGTTTACAAAATTTACGTGTATCTTTAAGTATTAATTGTAAAGTGCGTAAAGAAAGTGTAAGTAGATGAATAAAGTTGAGATACCCGCCATCACTACCAGGGCTACCAACCTCGAGTCAGCTGTTCCACCAAGGCTGTCCCTGCTACCACCATTCGCGTTACCAATTACCAATAAACCATCACTTTTCTGGCAATACCGCTAACTTAAATATCATGTAACTTTAAAAAAACAAAACACAAACGGAAAAGCAAGTCCCCGGTTAATAACTTCACAATAGAAAACGGAATAATAACAGAGGAAACGGAGGAATACAAAACCGCGACAAGTTTCTAGCGAACAACCGAAATCTGGCAAACAACTATGGCTCGCCTAAAACCCATCCTCACTCCCTCCCTCTCATACACACGTGTTAAGAAAACCATTCCCTAATATCCTCAACAACGTAAAACAAACTCAGAAACACACGAAATCAACAAAACATCCCCAAAAAAGTAACTAATTGAGCAAAAAAGAGAATGATTATCGAACAAGTAACTCTGGTAGCTAACAAGAGACTCAATCCAACCAGCCACTTCACTGTGTTAACCTCGAGTGAGTGACTTAGTGAATACAAATCGAAATACTTCCTTACCATGACGACACTGCATCCCAAATATAACCTTGAGAAAACGACGGACAAATTAGCAATAGAGTTACACAAGAATTATTATTTACGGATTACGTGAAGATTAGCCACCTCCCCCCCCCCCTTACTCACTAATCAAAAGGGAGGTGAGGTGAGGTTAGGTTAGGTTAGGTTAGGTTAGGTTAGGTTAGGTTAGGTTAGTATTAGATTACGTTGGATCACTTAGGTTAGACTAGGTGAAATAAGGTAGGTGGACGATTCTTCAGGTAATCCTTATTTTCTCACGATAACTCAGGTAAATTTACAGGTATCAACAGGTGAGAGACTGAGAGGGCAGAAGCAGAATCGTCTGGGATACACAAAAATGACCCAAAGGAAACGACAAATAACCGAACACGCAGAAAGCAAAAGGAAGAGAAAACTGTAGAAGATATAAAGATACACGTGGAGAAGAAAGGAATGGGATAGAAAGGGAGGGAAAGAGGAAGAAGATAAGTAAAATAAAATCTGGAAGAGAAAGATGAGGAAAACATGGGAAGGGTAAAGGAAGAATAAAAGGGACAGAGAATTACGAAGAAAGGAAGAAGGGAGAGGAAGTAAACGTGTAGGGGAAATAAATGAGGGAGAGGCAGGGTCTGGGAAAGAAAAAAAAGTCGTGGAAGGGAAAGAAGGGAGGGAGGAGGGAGGAAATGCTGAGGGTGACCAGCGTTAAATATCGAGGGAGGGGACGGGGAGAAAAGGGGTGGGGGCTGAATGGTGGTAAATATGGTAATGTACACACAGACACGGTCACTGGCTTGCTGCTCCCAATTCCTTATGTCTGAATCAATCTAACCCATTAAGACTGAATTGTGGAAATTAGGTACTGCATGTGATATTTACCTGGTGTTACCTCTCTCTCTCTCTCTCCCAAGGTGTTAGATGAGAGAAAATGGAACCAGTCCTGATTGATCACCTGAAAGATTACTCCCAGCTTATTTCACCTGATGATTGCTAACTTAACGCTACCTGGGGAGATTAGGTTAAGCTAGATTATGGGTTAATCCAATGGTGAAATAACCTGGGGGTCTAATCTTCAGGTGAGCATAATAACCTGGGGGTCTAATCTTCAGGTGAGCATAATAACCTGGGGGTCTAATCTTCAGGTGATCATAATAACCTGGGGGTCTAATCTTCAGGTGATCATAATAACCTGGGGGTCTAATCTTCAGGTGATCATAATAACATCATAAATATTAAAACCACAAACTATACGATAATTCAAACACCTAAGACAAGCAAGAAGAGATAATTATTAAGTATAAAAAACACACACATGAGCAACTAAACTGCATGGGAAGATGTATACAATTTTATTATCACCAAGATCTAATACGTACATGAGACCTAACGCCACTACCACCCTCTTTCCTATCTTGGGGTTAACATAATATATATAATAATCAATAGTTTTAGTCGCTTGATGCTGTTGTGAGGAGCTGCTGCTGGTCTCTCTCTCTCTCTCGTGTGTGTGTGTGTGTGTTTTGCCTTGCCTTACCTCCAGCCTCCCACACACCTCTCCTACAAGGCACTTTCCCCACCAACACCCTGAACCACTACCACCACCTGGTCTCTCTCTCTCTCTCTCTCTCTCTCTCTCTCTGAGCATCCCTGTTATCTTACGCCTTCATCATAATGTTAGGTATCAGGCTACTCATGTTCTTGTTTCTCATCCACCCTCATCCTGCTCACCCCTTCACCCACCGCCATCCTTACCCCCAATGCTCAGCTAACAAATCATGCTCAACGAAGCGCCCTAAGTGGTAAAACTGTTCTTACCTGTACACCAACGTCCTTAACTATACACCACATCCTTACCAGTACACCACGTCCTTACCTATACACCACGTCCTTACCTATACACCAACGCCCTTTACCTGTACACCACGTCCTTACCTGTACGCCATGTTCGCCTCACTGTTGCACTACTGGACTTGAACAACGGGTTATCACCATAACACACTTTCTTTAACACTCCCGTCTTGTCCAACTGTGTCTCTTTCTCTGTTTGTTTGTCAGTGAGGACAGAGAACACTCTCAGCACAGTGTGGAGGTAAAAATTCACATCAATTAGATCTGTCAACCAGTGTCCTGCCATAGTCGTCCAGGTAAGATGAGACCAAGAGGCTAACTGGACGTGTGCAAGGAGAGAGGTGCTTAGCTCACACTACTACTACTGCTAATGAACAGGTGTAAGAGGCCACATCTACCTGGTTGCTCATCATACATAATGTAAAGCCTCGCCTATACCTGTGTCCTGAATTTCTTACATATCATCAGTTTTATTATTCCTCTGTATGTGCCAATGTTGTTAGTAGCATTATTATTATTATTGTTGTTGTTGTTGTTGCTATTATTAATTTTATTGTTGTTGTTATTACTATTTTTTTTCTATTTACAAACACACATTGTAAAGGCTAGTTAGGTTAGGTTAGGTTAGGTTAGGTAAGGAAAGGTTAGGTAAGGTAAGATTAGGTTAGGTTAGGTTAGGTAAGGTAAGGTAAGGTTAGGTTAGGTTAGGTAAGGTAAGGAAAGGTTAGGTAAGGAAAGATTAGGTTAGGTTAACAGAAACGGTAAGACGTGCGGCCCTGATCATCACAGTGTGGGGAACAATGGCGTGTTGGTCAGTGATGGTTACACCGTTATGGCTCTCCTCTCATGCCAGTCTCCCTGCAGTCAGCCTAGACCAACCTTCCTACCTAGCCCCCAGGAGCGACCCCCCCCTCGACGAGGTCACCAAACCTAATCTAACCTAACCTAATCCAACCTACCCGGATGACCAGTTGATCCACCAGGCTGTTGCTCGTTGTAGGCTTTGGTGGGTGACGTAGCCTCGCTCTCTACCGACTAGCCAAGTTAATAGTGTGGTGGTAATATTATGCATTGGGCTAGTTATTGTGGGTGAAGCTGTTGGTCTGGTTGGCTGTCTATTTTGTCCCCACTGGCACTATACAGACGGACGGACGGACAGACAGACAGACTACCCTATCCCATTTACGGGCCCTCAAGGGTGTAGGCGTGGGGGAAGGGGAGGAGGAGGAGGTAACGCTGCCCTGCCCCGCCCGCCCTCCTGCATCACCACACTACACCGTCTGCAGCTCTTAAGAGTGCGGGGGTGGGGGGAGGGGTAGAGAAAGGAGGTGGTGGTGGGTAAATGTTGCCCTGCCCTCCGTGATCACTCAGCTGCGACGGGTACTTGAAGGTGTCTACCAAGAGCTGGTTCCGGGGGTCTCTTCTCTACCCCGGCAGCTTTTGGTCTCCTGCCAACCTCCCCGGGCGTCGACCTGCTGCTTTCAAGTTCACATAACCCGTCATGAGGACAGATGCTAGCGAGTTCATGGAAGTGTACACAGAGATGCTAGCGTGTTCATGGCAGTGTACACATAGATGCCAGCGTGCTCATGGCAGTGTACACAAAGATACCAGCGTATGGTGTAATGGTCAGCATGCTCGCCTCGCAAGCGAGCGGACCCGGATTCGATCCCAGGCATGGTGAAACTATGGACAAGTTTCTTTACGTCATTTGCCTCTGTCTACCCAGTAGTAATTGGGGACATGGATGTTAATCGATTTGTGGACCGTATTCCAGGGTAATGGTTAGCCAGTTGTCTGGTCTTCTCAGACTATTCCTAGACACTGGGTCATGCAGCTCGTTAATTCAGGGTGTGGTTGTTGTGTTGGCGACAGCTTCTACACCTTAATTAAATTCACGCCTAGGTGGCCCTTAGGCCGGCCATCCTCATTACACGAGGGGGCAACCATAATTATTATTATTATTATTATTATTATTATTATTATTATTATTATTATTATTATTATTATTATTATCATCATCATTATTATTGTACCTGTAGTGTACGGTACTTGTTATGAGATGGAGTCATGTACTCTCACGTCGACAAGTTATCCAGGTACGGTACCACTCGTCCAAGTGTACCAATGTCAAGTGTTAGTTGGTAAACACACTGGAATGAAAGTCTCTGAATCTCTCCCACGTGTTAACTGGGAGAGTAAGGTGAAAGGTAGGAGTGGGTGAGGTGGGGGTAGGAGTGGGTGAGGTGGGGGTAGGGAGTGGGGTGAGATGGGGGGGGTAGGAGGGTGAGGTGGGGGGAGGGAGGGTGAGGTGGGGGGTAGGAGGGTGAGGTGGGGGTAGGGAGGGGTGAGGTGGGGGGTAGGAGTGGGTGAGGTGGGGGTAGGAGGGGTGAGGTGGGGGGTAGGAGGGTGAGGTGGGGGTAGGGAGGGTGAGGTGGGGGTAGGAGGTGAGGTGGGGGGGTAGGAGTGGGGTGAGGTGGGGGTAGGGAGGGTGAGGTGGGGGAGGAGTGGGTGAGGTGGGGGTAGGAGGGTGAGGTGGGGGGTAGGAGGGTGAGGTGGGGGGTGAGGAGGGGAGGAGGTGGGAGGGGGGGTGAGGTGGGGGGTGGGAGGGTGGAGGTGGGGGGGTGGGAGGGGTGAGGTGGGGTGGGAGGGGTGAGGTGGGGGGGAGGAGGAGTGAGGTGGGGGGGGAGGAGTGATGAGGTGGGGGAGGGGAGGGGTGAGGTGGGGGTAGGGAGGGTGAGGTGGGGGGGAGTGGGTGAGGTGGGGGTAGAGGGTGAGGTGGGGGGGTAGGGGAGGGGGAGGTGGGGGTAGGAGGGTGAGGTGGGGGGTAGGAGGGTGAGGTGGGGGGAGGGAGTGGGTGAGGTGGGGGTAGGAGGGGTGAGGTGGGGGTAGGAGGGGAGGTGGGGGGGGTAGGAGGGGTGAGATGGGGGTGGGAGGGTGAGGTGGTAGGAGAGAGAACAGAACAGTGGAGGAGGAAAACGATAAGACGGATAAGGGTAGAAGGAAAACAAAAGGGTGAAGGGAAGAGGCGGTAAATAGGGATATGGATATAGAAATGGGGGAAACGAAGAGGTGAAAAGAAAGAAAAGAGGAAGATGGGAAATTTAAAGACAGAAATGGGGAATGAAAAGGTGGGAGAAAGAAGAGGAGGGGAATGAAAAGATGATAAAGGGAAAAGAAAAGACGGGAAAGAGGAAAAGGTTAAATATGAGAGAGAGAGAGAGAGAGAGAGAGAGAGAGAGAGAGAGAGAGAAGCCAATAACCATTCAAGTCGTCAACCCTCACAACAAAATACTAACTGCTCAACCCACACACACAACTCTTAACTCTGCAGCTTGACCAATCAACGCCTTAATTCGCGGGGTAATTAAGACTAGGGTGGTAATTAGCGTACCAAGTAAGGACGGGCTATCAGTGTAAGGGGGGAAGGGGGGTACGATGAGTCTATTATTGAGAGAGAGAGAGAGAGAGAGAGAGGAATGAATGAATAAGGGAACAAGAGAGGAAGGAGGGAAGAGAGAGGTGAGTAAATAGTGGGATGGAAGGATAGAGGAAGATAGTGGATGGAAGGAGGGAGGAAGGCATAGAAGACTAAGACCATAGACCAATCACCAATATCCTACCCACCACAACACCACCACCACACAACACTCACCACCACACAAACACCCACCAGCAAACACCCAGCACAACGCCACCACACACACACCTACCACAAACACCCACCACCACACAAACACCCACTGCACAAACACTCACCACACAAACACCCACTACCACATCACTCACTACCAACACCCACCACCACACAACACTACTACCACCAACACCCACCAGCACAAACACCACCACCACACAAACACTCACCACCACAAACACACCACACACAAACACCCACCACCACAAACACCCACCACCACAAACACCCACCACCACACAAACACTCACCACCACAACACCCACCAGCACAACACCCACCACCACAAAACACTCACCACCACTACACCACCACACAACACACCACCACAAAAACTCACACCAGCACAAACCACCACCACAAACACTACCACAAAACACCACCACACAAACACCCACCACCACAAACACCACCACCACAAACACCCACCACCACACAAACACTACCACCACAACACCCACAGCACAAACACCCAGCAAACGCCCACCACACACAAACACCACCACAAACACCACCACATAAACACCACACATAAACACACACACAACACACCACAAAACACCCACCACCACACAAACACCCACCCACACAAACACCAAACTCTGCTAGCTCGTATATCAGCCTTGTATCTATGCGTGACGGAGACTGTGTGGAAAGTCACCAAATTACATCAAGAGGAGGGGACGGGGGCGGGGCGGGGCGGGGCTGGGGGTAAGTAGGGCGCGGAAGAGAGGGTGCTAACAAGAGGATCAGGAGGATGCCCTAATACCCTGCAGTAATGTCTAACAGGATAAGATCTGACACGGGAAACGGTATAAGTATCCTCAAGGACATGTGTGTGTGGCCTTCAGGGTGGTGTAAGGTGCAGGTTGTGGTGTAAGGTGCAGGAGGTGTAAGGTGCAGGTTGTGGTGTAAGGTGCAGGTTGTGGTATAAGCAGGTTGTGGTGTAAGGTGCAGGCTGTGGTGTAAAGTGCAGGTTGTGGTGTAAGGTGCAGGTGAGGTGTAAGGTGCAGGTTGTGGTGTAAGGCAGGTTGTTGTGTAAGGTGCAGGATGTGGTGTAAGGTGCAGGTTGTGGTGTAAGGTGCAGGTTGTGGTGTAAGGTGCAGGTTGTGGTGTAAGGTGCAGGTTGTGGTGTAAGGCAGGTTGTGGTGTAAGGTGCAGGTTGTGGTGTAAGGTGCAGGTTGTGGTGTAAGGTGCAGGTTGTTGTGTAAGGTGCAGGTTGTGGTGTGCAGGTTGTTGAAGGTGCAGGATGTGGTGTAAGGTGCAGGTTGTGGTGTAAGGTGCAGGTTGTGGTGTAAGGTGCAGGTTGTGGTGTGAGGTGCAGGTTGTTGTGTAAGGTGCAGGTTGTGGTGTAAGGCAGGTTGTGGTGTAAGGTGCAGGTTGTTGTGTAAGGTGCAGGTTGTGGTGTAAGGCAGGTTGTTGTGTAAGGTGCAGGTTGTGGTGTAAGGTGCAGGTTGTTGTGTAAGGTGCAGGTTGTGGTGTAAGGTCAGGATGTGGTGTAAGGTGCAGGTTGTGGTGTAAGGTGCAGGTTGTGGTGTAAGGTGCAGGTTGTGGTGTAAGGTGCAGGTTGTGGTGTAAGGCAGGTTGTTGTGTAAGGCAGGTTGTGGTGTAAGTGCAGGTTGTGGTGTAAGGCAGGTTGTGTGTCAGGCTTGTGTAAGGCAGGCGTGGTGTAAGGTGCAGGTAGCAGGTTGTTGTGTAGTGCAGGTTGTTGTGTAGGTGCAGGTTGTTGTGTACGGTGCAGGTTGTGGTGTAAGGTGCAGGTTGTGGTGCAAGGTGCAGGTTGTGGTGCAGGTTGTGGTGTAGCCTTCAGGTGTGGTGTAAGGTGCAGGTTGTTGTGTAAGGTGCAGGTTGTGGTGTAAGGTGCAGGTTGTGTGTAAGGTGCAGGTGTGGTGCATGGCAGGTTGTGGTGTAAGGTGCAGGTTGTGGTGTAAGGTGCAGGGTGGTACGGTGCAGGTTGTGGTGAAGGTGCAGGTTGTTGTGTAAGGCAGGTTGTGGTGTAGCAGGTTGTGGTGTAAGGTGCAGGTTGTGTAAGGTGCAGGATGTGGGGTAGCGGTTGTGGTGTAAGGTGCAGGTTGTGTGCAGGTTGTTGTGTAAGGCAGGTTGTTGTGTAGGCAGGTTGTTGTGTAGCCTCGGTGTGGTGTAAGGTGCAGGTTGTTGTGCAAGGTGCAGGATGGTGTAGGTGCAGGTTGTGGTGTAAGGTGCAGGTTGTTGTGTAAGGTGTAGGTTGTTGTGTAGCCTTCAGGTGTGGTGTATGCAGGTTGTTGTGTAAGGCAGGTTGTTGTATAAGGTGCAGGTTGTGGTGTAAGGGCAGGTTGTTGTGTAAGGTGCAGGTTGTTGTGTAGCCTCAGGTGTGGTGTAAGGTGCAGGTTGTTGTGTAGCCTTCAGGTGTGGTGTAAGGTGCAGGTTGTTGTGTAAGGTGCAGGTTGGTGTAAAGTGCAGGTTGTGGTGTAAGGTGCAGATTGTGGTAAGATGCAGATTGTGGTGTAAGGTGCAGATTGTTGTGTAAGGTGCAGGTTGTGGTGTAAGGTGCAGGTTGTGGTGTAAGATGCAGGTTGTGGTAAGGTGCAGGTTGGTGGTGTAGTGCAGGGTGTAAGGTGCAGGTTGTGGTGTAAGATGCAGATTGTGGTGTAAGGTGCAGATTGTGGTGTAAGGTGCAGATTGTTGTGTAAGGTGCAGGTTGTGTGTGCAGGATGTGGTATAAGGTGCAGGTTTGGTGTAAGGTGCAGGTTGTGTGTAGTGCAGATTGTGGTGTAAAGTGCAGGTTGTGGTGTAAGGTGCAGGTTGTGGTGGCAGGTTGGTGAGTGCAGGTTGTGGTGTAAGGCAGGTTGTGGTGTAAAGTGCAGATTGTGGTGTAAAGTGCAGATTGTGGTGTAAAGTGCAGATTGTGGTGTAAAGTGCAGATTGTGGTGTAAAGTGCAGGTTGTGGTGTAAAGTGCAGGTTGTGGTGTAAGATGCAGGTTGTGGTGTAAGGTGCAGGTTGTGGTGTAAAGCGCAGGTTGTGGTATAAGGTGCAGGTTGTGGTATAAGGTGCAGGCCGAACGCCACACTTACACCTGAACTCAACTTGGTAATCCCATGCTTGTGGAGGTTGGTCAGGTGTGTAATTGGATGCTTTGACACCCCCGGTCAGGTGAAGTTTCTGGGGGAGGGGGTGAGATGGGGCAGGGGGGAGATGGGGGAGGGAGATGGGGGAGGGAGATGGAGGGGGGAGAGGAGGGGGGTTAGATGGGGCAGGGAACAAAAAAAAAAAACTCGCCTGAAGCTTCATCCTGAGGCACGGGCTGGGTATTACGTGCCACGGGGCCACCATTCTTCCCCTTCCATCCCTCCCCTCACACAAAGGACAGTTTCCGTTCCGTCTTTCTCTTCTATCCTGACATCCTCAACCCCACTCCCTGTCACTTAACCCCACCCCTGTTGTAATTAATCCCACTCCCCTGTTCTACTTAACCCCACTCCTGTTTTACTTAACCCCACTCCCTGTCTATTTAACCCCACTCCCTGTTTTACTTAACCCCACTCCCTGTTCTATTTAACCCACTCCGTTTTACTTAACCCCACCCCTGTTCTACTTAACCCCACTCCCTGTTTTACTTAACCCCACTCCCTGTTCTACTTAACCCCACTCCCTGTTCTACTTAACCCCACTCCCTGTTTTACTTAACCCCACTCCCTGTTCTACTTAACCCCACTCCCTGTTGTAATTAATCCCACTCCCTGTTCTACTCAACCACAGATACACACCCAGTTCCCTTCCCTTGCTCCGGCTACTGTCCGTCCTCTCCAGCCCACCCCACCCAGCCCAGCCTCACCAACCAACCCCGCCTCATCACCCCCGTACCATGCCTCACCCCAGACTAATGCCCCTCTACCCCACCCCGCACAACAAGCCATAAAAGGTCACAAACATGCCCCCTGACGGCTTATTTACACCCGGCAGACATTACACCCACGGTTCACTAGATCATACATGGACAAAACTATGACTTCGTGGAGTATAAGGAGGGAGTGGAGGGAGGGAGGAAAGGACGGAAAAGAAGGAGGGAGGAGGGACAAACAGCCAGGAAATGGGAGAGAGAGAGAGAGAGAGAGAGAGAGAGAGAGAGAGTCAAGACAAAGCAGAGAACGTTGGTGAGGTGGCAGCAAACGTGACTCCGGATCCCAAGGTCAAGCAATGTTATGATCCAGCTCTGCCTGCCACTATCCTCACCCCCCCCACCACCACCCAACCTTCTACCAACCCCCTAACACCCCCGCCTGACCACAGAGGAGACGCCAGGGTAACCCACACCTCATTGTTCATAGTTAGGATGGGGGGCACAGGGCCAAGATCTCACCGGAAGAGAAATACCACCAGAGATTTTCCTGGATAGTGTGTGTGTGTGTGTGTGTGTGTGTGTGTGTGTGTGTGTGTGTGTCCTTCAACCCTGTACTGGGAGGTGACTCAAGAGGGCCTCATCCTCCTCCTGCTGGTGCTGCCCTCTGCTCTACCACGATCACCAGAGTAATGAGGCGCGTCATTAGAGAGGTCTGGAGGTGGTGAGGTGAGAGGAGGGAATGGGGGTGAGGGAAGGGGGTGAGGGGTTGGGGGGCGTCATTCACTAGTTATAGCCCAGAGGCGAGTCCGTCTGACCGTCCTTTGTGTTCAATTAACGGTAGTGACCTGAAGGACTCTCTGACAAGGCTAATAATATCCTACGACCACTATCACCACGACCACTAACCCTACCACTACAGCTAACCCTACCACTACAGCTAACCCTACCACTACTACCACGCCCTTCCAGATCAAGGACACTCGTAGGCCTACCACCACACTCAGTCCCTAGCGATGGTTACTGTACACTGAGTGCTGTTAATATTACCTTTTGGCTGACACACAGGAACTTTATGATGGAGGATGGGAGATGATAGGATTGTGAGGGGGGAAGGGGGGTGAAGGAAGGTAGAATATAGGGATGGAAAGGGGTAGAATGAAGGGAAGGGGGAGGTAGAATAGAGGTAGGTAGAAGGAAGGGATAGGAAATGAAGGGTCGAGAGAGGTAGAGGAAAAGTGCCATAAACTGATGACTTAAGGAGCCCCAAGCAGAACTTCCCTGTGTTAGTATCTACAGTAACCATTGAAGCTGAACTGATGGACGTGTTGTACCAGGGGTCAATATTTGCTATACTGAGTACCCCTGACCACTCCTCCCCCTGTCATTGTACCTGTGTGTGTGTGGTTCATCGAATATAAATTACTGTTGTTATTGTTCTGAGACCCACGCATGCGCACCAACTCAAACTTGTTGGTAAGTCAAGCTGTATGTACATTGATAAACACTAATACAAGGTTGATATTCTTAGACATTTCTACCTTAAATTTCCTCCCTTAAGTGCAATTTCGATGTGATTTTGTGGTCTGTAATTTTGGTGAGTTATTTAGTGTAGATGCGTGATCATATCTCCAGTTGAGGGAGTATCTTTACCATAGGTGCCTTTAGGAACCCCGAGAGGAGGGTGAGGGTGCGTGTGTGACGACCTGCCGCCCCCAGCGACACAGTAATTAATACCTGTGATTAATGAAGACAGAGGTGGCCAGGTACGAAGGCAGGCAACAAACTGGTTATGCTCCGCCAAACCGCCAATTACAACCTGGGTTATGAATAGTGAGTGAGAGTGAAGACGCCTACGTGGTCCTTCTCGTCCATTTGTGGCGACGGGTCTTTATATGATGGTAAAACAGGTTGAGAACTCTGCAGCCTCAGATGTAAACAACTTATCCTAAGTTAATAAGCTGACGGCAACACACACAGATACACAGCGAGATAAACTGATAGATGGAAGAACACGGCTAGAATATAAAATGATTGATAAAATAGTTAGTGTCAACAAGGAACTGATACTGTACTGTATTAATATAATACAACTTACACTTGAGCAGTGAGCGCCAGCTGCCGCCGAAGGTGCGCATGTTAGGCCGTCTGATGCCTCCACTCCCTATAATGTTGGCGCCGCTGCTGCAGGTGGAGGCGGCGCTGCGGGAGGAGGCAGTAGAAGACGCCGAGGAGGAGGAGGAGGAGGAGGAGTGTGGGGAGGGGCTGCAGTGGGCGCTGCAGGGGAGGCGCGACGGGTGGAAGCAGAAAATTCGCAAGTCCTCGGCTGAAGTTGCGGCAGAGTGGAGGTCAGTGAAGGAGAGGGAACGACCCCCAGCACTGTAGATGGACGACTTCCCCAGGGATGATCTGTCCAGAGACGCCCTCCCCATGGTGGACCTCCCCAGGGCCACCGAGATGTCCAGATCTTCTTCCTCCATATACTCCTCTTCGTCCTCAGGACGCATGAGGGGCGCGGCCAAGGAGGCTCTCAGCTCTGCCACCAGGGCGGCTGCCTCCTCCCCCGCCGCCCACATCAGCGACTCATCACTCCGGGCGCGGCTCAGGTCTAAATAGGAGTAGGTTGGTCCCGTGTCTGCGAAACTCTGGTAGGTGGAGGAAAGTTCCCTCTGCTTCCCCGCCCGCGTCACCATCTTGAAGGTGGACGTGTGGGGAGGGTGGGGAAGGGGGAGGTGTGGGAGCTCGGGCAGGGCGGTGGTGGGTGGGGACGTTACCCCTGGATACCGGGGTTACAAGACTTGGGCCTCGAATTATCCATTTCTTCTTTACATCCTAGTCTCTTATTCTATCTATCACACTTATCATCAACTAGCTCCACCCATTGTTGTATTTCACACTCAGGTAGTTGACAATTCAGACACTTCCCTCGTGATTGTCTCTTATGATGCCACTAACCATAGTGACAATGTACACTCCATCACTTTACGTACGGTACTCAAAAATAGTCGAGATATATTTAACAACTGTTTCTCTTCACCTAAAACAACACACACATTAAAATTCAATATTTTACAGCGAAGAAAAAATTACATAATCGAGGCAGAATATGGCGGGTGTGGAGCAAGGAGCGGCCAATGGCAGGAGGAGACGGACCCAACAATTAATCATATACAACACTGGTAAAGATTATCTAGCGAGGAGCAACACAGAAAATGGGAATAGCCAGCCCACTGTACTGTACCTCGCTACTCTGAACTACAAATATAATAACGGAGCAAAGAACAAACCAATACAAAGAACACAAGATTGAAATGTCCTTGGCGGAGTGAAGACAGACCTAAGTTGTCACCATCACCAGAATCTCACCATTAATCTAAAACACTATCAGGTACCGGTATATATTTTCACCATCAAAACACTACATATTTCTACACCCCATAACACTATATTTCTCATCACTAGACTCACTATTAGCCTAAAGACACTCTTATATTATCACCATCAACAACACGACTCCTTCAACACAACAGCGTTTCATCAGAACAGTTACGACCCTCCCCAGTACCCCCCGCCCCCTCTCTCAGTTCAGAAAGACACTCACGACTCCCTCATCCTGGGTCTAATGAGACAATCAACAATTAATACAAGCACACAAGGGCCAAGACAACAACTCGACAACACTAGAAATTCAACCTTATCTATTCCCCCGTAACGTTGGTTTATGCCACTGTCTTCCTTCCCAGGAACCCCCATGCACCCACCATCACCCCCAGCAGGGAGGAGAGGTGTCTCAACTTTCATGGGGGCAGTTCATCAGTCCCCCCCCCCCCAACCTTCTGCTGTCAATTCCCCCAAGGCATCCATTGTCACGGTCACACGCCAATCTAAAATCTACCGAACAGGTATTTAAGAGGTTTCGAAACTATATTAAAACCCTCTCTTGCTTATTTTTCACACAAATGAGTCTTAAAACCTATTATGTGTCATCAAAGACCTTCTAAGACCAAGGTTGTACTGTCAGAAGAAAATAAATGAGTGTTTTCTCTTAGTTCTGGCAACCGTGCAGTCCATTGGGGGATGGTGGGCTTGCAAGAGTGTCAACTGATCCCTCGACTGTATCGTATCTGCCACCATCACCTATCTTAATATCTCATATAACTAATCCTTGTGCTGTGTTGATGACAATATTATTTTGATTTCGTTTTGCTATAACGAGATTAGTAATACAGGGTGTCCATAAATGATTACCCTGATTAAACATGAGAGCATATTGTTTTTTATGGTAATCATTTATGGATATCCTGTATTTTATAACATACTGACAAATAATTTTACCTAATTACGATAATAAACACAAATCAATAAATGAATGTAAATAATTAATAAATAATCCCAATCAGGTAAATATGTATACAGTACACGCATCCTTGTTGGTGAAGGTCCCATATAAACGATTATATTACAACAGAACAAAGACTCAAATATCAACATCCAACACGACACAACCAACCGATCAAGTGGTGACACACACAGACCCTCGGAGTCGATAAAGGGAACAATAACGGCAGCCTTAACAGTACTGGGTTCAAATTCTCAAAATGATTCACATGACGGCTGTACCTCGTAAAGTGAAGATGAAAAAAATACTTAACTGGTTGATTTAAACTCGAGAACATAAAAATAATGTTGAAAAAAATAAAACATTAACATTACACTATGAAATAACCGTAACTAGACACGTACGCCTGAAGTAATAGAACAAAATTGGTATAGGCTACAAAACATTCTCCACTGTACGATAATTTTTCCCGAGGGACTACGTGACCATATTCATTTAAGACAGTTATGAGTGTAATTTCAACGCCACTTTGAACCTTTTTTATTAACCAGTTAAGTGTCTTTTTTTTACATATTACATTTATTATATTTACGAAGTAATATTGATCGTAGAAACTTCTGGAAATTGGACCCCACACCCCCAGCTGACGCACAAGTCGACGAGGCTGCAAGTGGCCATAAGCGAACACCTGCCACTGTGATGCGTTCTGCAAGGCTTGTATAACCAGACCAACTATTGTGTATATACTGTATTAGGTTTAGGTGTTGTAAGACTGGTGAGGGAAGGGGAGAGGCAAGAAATAGAGTGGGGGATGGGAGAGATGAAACAGGGAGAGATATAAGAAATTAATGGATATATATGAAAGGGGAGAGAATCATCACGAGGACAGTATTTGTGCATCACCAAAACACTAGTGGTGGGGCAGTGTATATATAAATGAATCACCGCGCGTCGTGACACTGCATCAGTCCACTTGTTACGCCGTTACTGTTGTTCCCCTCCCTCCCTCCCTTGATTAAGTCGAGTTAGCTGGTGATAATTAAAACCTCCTCAGGCTCCACACAACTCGTTCACCAACTCCCAAGGTCAACAAATCGTTACTTACACAACACTAAATTCTAATAATATTACTAATCATTTGTTTATCAGGTTTCTAGCACTGTATAGTTAAATAAGTCCTATGAGTAACTAACCTAACCGAATTATTTTAGTAATTTATACGCGTAAAAAAATTAACAACTCCCAAGGCTATTGTCATCGAAAATCACTCTTGCCGTACACTGCTGTCCAACAAACATGAAAATACAATAATTATTAATTATTTAAGATGTAATATATGATGAGGCCCCAAATTATAAAGATTAATTAATTACAGACACTCCCACAAGTACTGAAATATGACTCATGGGGCGAAAACTCCACACTCGCTCACCCACACCCGAGACAGGATACGTTATAAAACTGGGCCCCGGTCTTAAGCCACGATAAACACTCTCCCTCACGCTTAACCAACCAAGAAAAGCCACTAGAGCATTAATGGATAAAACCGGGTGGATATTTTTAGCGTCTCATCACGGAAAATGTAAATGTTGACACCGTAACCCAACCGACCAGCTACACTAGACACATCACCATCAATCAATGCACAGATAGGCGTCAAACAACGACCAAATTGACGTGTGTTGTAAAATCGGAAAGAGATGCCTTCATGTACACTACACAATTAATAAAATATGAGAAGTAATGCGGTGATTTTTGTTGGGTTAAGATCAGCTGAGACGGGTGTGGGGGGGGAGGGGGTAGCTCTCTCTCTCTCTCTCTCTCTCTCTCTCTCTCTCTCTCTCTCTCTCTCTCTCTCGTGTGTGTGTGTGTGATGGACATGGGGTTTGTTGATGTTACGGTGTGGTGGGGGTAGCAAAGCCAGCAGACAGGGTGGTGGATAAAACACTTCTACTTACACCCTGTTCCTTACTACTTAATGTACTTATTTGTTCAAATCTCCATCCATCACACTGACAATAATTGGTACTAAATCAAGCGAGTGAATAAATAAGGAGGGGGGGGGGAGTTGGGTCGTCGTCCAGAATAGAGCCTAGCCAAATGCCTCTATTCAGGGCTAGGTAATTGTAGACTTTACATATATACCTGTCCAATACTTACCCAGGTTGATATTCAGAATTTATAGGCTACGAAAACTGACCACTTTACCACACGTTGGAAAATTAACGGATATTAGAGAAATGAAGTGAAAATACAGACGGATCTATTAGTAAATTACTATCTGAACTAGTTACTATTTATACTTGTCCTGTGGTAATTATATATTTATTTTGCTAGGAGTAAGTTTATTTTGACTTAATTTTCAATGTAAATTAAAAAAAAATCAATAATGTAAAAAAAATATCCTTCAAACTTTACAATGAGTTTATAGTCTCCCTTGGAGTTTACATGTCGGTAAACACTCCAAAAATTACCTACAACTGACTGTATTCTTCACTATGTCAGCTGTAACTTAAAAACCTACGAGTGAAAGTTAACAACAGCGACGAGTTTTTTTTTTAAAGTTCCTATTGCAAGTTTCAGTTACAGAGAGGAATACAGTTGTGTGCCGAGAAATGACACACACACACACACACACACACACACACACACACACACACACACACACACACAGAGCACAGCTGTTATGTATTCAGTCGTGTTTACAATATGAATAGTACAAAATGAAGAACAAGAAGAGACCCGCGGTGCTTAATAAACCAGTTGGTAAATATGACCTTTGACCCAACAGCTGTGACCTAAGATATAGCCTAACCTTTGACAAACTAGAGTCGAGTGTTAGATATTCCAAGTAGTGATGATATTCAGACCAAAATTTCACTAAAAATATCACCATATGGTCTAAAAAAAGACAATTACAGACTTCCAAACGAATATACCCCCACGCATTGTTTTTATATCACGTATAAAAATATAAACTGGCAACCGAGACCTTCAGTTGTCTGTTTTCATTTCCCTGTGTTTAATTTTTTTACATAAATTACGTAGTTTTTATCGTATGAAGTTTAATAAGCATATCAGTAATGTTTTTTTTTTTGTAGAGGGTCAGAATTTTAAAACCTTCGTGTATAATGAATTAGACCAGAGTATGTAATCACCCTTTAAATAACTATCAGGTCCATTTTTCAATCACTTTATTTACGCGAGGTCCACTAAAACACCCATGAGAAAACCTCCATATACCGTACACAACTTCCAATTGAATACCGGAAAAAAAAATCAAAATATTCTATTCCTTTCACAAACTTTCACTCTAGCCTTACAAATTTCAAGGTCCAACTCCACCCATTATGATACATTACCGTCTGAGGACCAGCTCTCACTCCTTGCCACCTCATTTGTCCCTCATAAAAGTTGACAGAAACCCCGTCGCCTCGCCTTGCCCTTCCCTAATAACAAACACCTCGACGCAGCCCATAGCCATTACGACGACAACTAGGACCAACCGACCCTTAACTACACCTCAATCACACAGCCTATTATCCTTTCGTGGCTGTTATGTGGTGAGTGGGGGGAGGGGTTGGGGTGAGTGGGGAGGGTTGGTTGAATGGGGGGAGGTTGGGGAGGGGGAGGGTTGGGTGAGTGGGGGGTTGAGTGGGGTGAAGAGAGAGGGGTGGGTGAGTGGGTGACAGGGGTGGGTGATGGAGAGTGAGAGTTGGGTGATGGGTAATGGGGAGTGGAGTGAGGAGTTGAGGTGATGGAGGACGATGAAGAGAGGGGAGTGAGAGGGACGATTGGGGAGAAGGGGAGAGGAGGGGGGGAGGGGAGGGGGGAATAGGTGTCCATGATGATTAGATGATGACACGCTCCTCCCAGAATCAATTCAATAACAACTCTTGGCCTCATTCAGAACTCTTGCATCACAGTTACAGATTGGCAAATGTCTCCTAACCTAACCAAAACCTACCTTAACCTAATCAAACCTGACCTGACCTAACCTAACCCTGTCCTAAACCAAAACCTAATCGAACCTGTCCTAACCTAACTTCAGGCTGTTTCTAAACCAAAACCCAACCTAACCTAATCAAACCTGACCTAACCTAACTTCAGCCTGTTTCTAAACCAAAACCCAACCTAACCTAATCAAACCTGACCTAACCTAACTTCAGCCTGTTTCTAAACCAAAACCCAACCTAACCTAATCAAACCTGTCCTAACCTAACTTCAGGCTGTTTCTAAACCAAAACCCAACCTAACCTAATCAAACCTGACCTAACCTAACTTCAGGCTGTTTCTAAACCAAAACCCAACCTAACCCAACCAAGACCTAACCTAAATGTTCACTTGCAGCACCGCCAATCTCAGGTACCAATTGAGGACAGAATCACCTGACCACTTTCGGCAAATACCTGACATCATCTTACCGAGAGTCAAGTGGGTAAAAGAGTGGCAGTGGAATTGTTGCTATTTACTCATAAATTCGTCTGTGTGTTTGTGATGATGTTCTTAGTGTTGTTGTTTGGGTGTAATGTATAATGAAAAGTAGCGTTTAATAGCTGTAAACCAGTGAAAAGTAGCGTTCAATAGCTGTAAACCAGTAAAAAGTAGCGTTCAATAGCTGTAAACCAGTAAAAAAGTAGCGTTTAATAGCTGTAAACCAGTGAAAAGTAGCGTTCAATAGCTGTAAACCAGTAAAAAGTAGCGTTCAATAGCTGTAAACCAGTAAAAAAGTAGCGTTTAATAGCTGTAAACCAGTAAAAAGTAGCGTTCAATAGCTGTAAACCAAAGAAGAATCGAGTTCAACATAAACTAATGAATTAAAAAAACACAAGCAAAAAAAAACAAACGAAACAAAACCAAAAAAGATAAACCAAACAAGTGAATAACAAAACAAGTAAACAACAGATATTTTCCCACCACGAAGGTAAATATTAATGTAAATAATTGCAGCCAAAACAAGACTCTTCCTGGTGACATACGGGAGGTTATCATCATCATATGTGTGTGTGTGTGTGCGTGTGTGAGTGTGCGTGTGTGAGTGTGTGTGTGTGTGTGTGTGTGTGTGAGGTGTGTGTGTGTGTGTGTGTGTGTGGTGTGTGTGTGTGTGTGTGTGTGTGTGTGTGTGTGTGTGTGTGTGTGTGAGTGTGTGAGTGAGTGTGTGTGTGTGTGTGTGAGTGTGTGTGTGTGTGTGCGTGCAAAAGCTACTAAAGTTTCCCATGGTGAAGATCCGGGAAGAGGCTGACGGCTGACAGAGTGTATTTGTGAAGAAGATGATGAAGGAATGGTGTCAGGGAGAAAGGATGTAGAGAGAGAGGATGGTAAGATCGTTGAGAGGAGAGAGGGGAGAAAAGAGAAAGGGGAGAGAAAAGAGAGAAGGGGGAAATAAAAGGGAGAAGGGGAGAGAAGAGAGAGAGAGGGGGGGGGCGAACAAGGGGAGAACAGTGTAGGGAAAGAGAGAGAAGGGAAGAGAAAAGGGAGGGAAGGGGGACGCACAGGGTGTAAGGGACAGAGATACAGGTGACGTTGAGAGAGAGAGAGAGAGAGAGAGAGAGAGCCAGCCGTTGGCGTCAGTTGAGGCCCTTCACAAATGTCGTATAATTGCCCAAGTCCTGCCAGGATTTAGGCCTCGTTATCCCGGGGGCTCCTGACAGGGCTGTAACAAGGGTGAGTGACCAGCCAATCCCACCATTTTCCTTCGAGTAAGTAACCAATCATGGGATTTTCCTTCGAGTAACCAACCAATCACAGCCCCCCCTCCAATACGTAACCAACCAATCACAGCATTCTCCTAAAGCAACTAACCAATCCAACCAATCACTCCATCTATCCCTCCCTTCCCTATTCCCCTTCCCTAAAGACACGACATTTCCATTTATCGTTCCCTCACTTCCCATCATCCACCACGACCCCTCAGTAAATAACATTGCGTTTATACTGACGACTCGACCTGAAAGAACGACCCCTGGTAAGTTTGTCTCTCAAGGTAGAACAGATACCAGTGTGTTCTGTTCTCAAGTGCTCGTGGGTGCAGTGTCAAGATGGGGCTGGGTGTACACATTGGGCTGGGTGTACACATGGGGTTGGGTGTACACATGGGGCTGGGTGTACACATGGGGTTGGGTGTACACATGGAGCTGGGTGTACACAGGGCCACGTGTTGTCAAGATGAACTGATGAACGCATGAGGAACTTTAAAGCTAAATAGCTCCAAAATGGGTGGGTGTGTGTGTGTCGGTTGTCAAGTAGTGTTTGTAAACATACCGATATCTCTTCCTCCTTCTCTTCCTCATTATCTTCTTCTCCTTCTCTTCCTCATTATCTCCTCCTTCTCTTCCTCATTATTGTCCTCCTTCTCTTCCTCATTATCTTCTTCTCCTCTTTCTTATTCAGTAAAATGTTCTCCCTGCAATATATTATTACTTGTGTTTACATACGGTTCCTCTTCCTCCCTCTCTCAAAAACACATCTCCAACACCTGATTTTCCTCCCTCCAACACAGTTCCTCTACCACCAGCACACCATTCTTCCTCCAACACATTTAATTCTCCAACAAATACCTCCTCTACCTCCAACACTTCCCCTCCCCCTTCTTCCTCCAACACACAGCTTCACCCAACACATGACCCCCTTCTTCCTCCAACACATGGCGAGGCGCAGCTAGTATTTCGACACCTCCTCCTCGACACTTTTTACGAGGCCCCACGAGTAGGAGGAGGAGGAGGAGCAGCAACAGGGAACAAACACCAAACCGTCCCTCACCAAGCTTCACTTTACTCTTTACAACATCCTGCGTTACTGTACCGTGTCACTCTATGGCAGTTTCTTGTGCCATTTCCATCCACCCCCCCCCCTGTTTTCCACCCCGTACCTCCTCCTCCCCCCTCCCCCAACCCGTTCCTCCTCCTCTTCACCCCCCTGTTTCCCACCCCGTTCCTCCTCCTCTTCACCCCCTGTTTCCTCCCGGTTCCTCCTCACCCCCCGTTTCCCAGAGCTGTTTACCATTTTCTCAGTGCAGTTTATATATTTCCAGATGTTTTAAGTTGTGTCTATTTGTTTGATTACTGTTTTCTCACGTTTGTTTATCATTTTCCAAGTTTATTTTACTATTTCTCCGTTTAACATTTGTCAGGTTTTTTTTTTACTATTTCCTCAATTATTTATCGTACCATTTTTCTATTCATTTATTATTCCCCTCGAGTTATTTACCATTTTAATAGCTGTTTGTTAGCCAGTCAGACAGTGGATGACGTTAGAGAATCCGCATTCACTATCCATCCCAGCTGACAATGACGTGAACCCCTTACGTATAAACTGTTTACTCTTGCTAACTTTTATACTATTATTAACTAACTTGAAAAATATAAACAGCATGAATCATAAATACCTTGAATACTATAAATTTCAAGTACCCTCGTAACGTAAAACTATAAATACAATAAATTATATAAAACTTGTGTCTATAAACAATATCTTGGATAACTCGTGCGCATGTTAATATTCAACTGTTTGTAACTATCGTATTGACCAATCTAAAATACGCCTAAGACCCTGAGTTACCGAAGTGTAAGTAATTCATTATAATATCAACATTCACATACTGGACCTGAAGCACAAACTGGAACTAGAATTATGGAGATATCTAGTGTGTTTCAGTAAGTTGTAAGTCACGCTATCTTGTTTCCCACGCGAAGAACTTTGTTAATAGCGTAAACACAAGTGCTCATTTAGTGGACCAACTCATTAACTTCGTACAAAACGCATTGAAATTTACACAACAGCATTAAAAGAAATCTACACAAGAATCATAACACAACACTATTTTAGGATGCAACACATAATATCTACACAACATTACGCTGTTTACAAGATATTTATTTACACTAGGCCCCAACACATTATTCTTACGCAACTCAAACTTACGTAGAAACACATGCAACTTACACACTACAGCATTTGCGATTTTTAAACCAAGCATAAAGAGTTCTGGGTGTTTAGACAGCTGCTATGTAAATGGAGTCATTATACTTGGTTTTTTGTTCCCCAGGATGTAAACACCACATTAACACTTGCCTAAGATAGTTATATTCAAAATCCCACATGCAAGGCGTGACACGAGGAAAGACTACCACGTACTTAGTAATAGATGAAGATATGGATATGATTAGCGTATGGTTCTACTGTATATGCTAGGCTATCCAATGGGTGTCAACACAGGTACAATAATAACTCACACCAGCCTAATGTAAAAAAATAAATTAAACCATCTATGATAAAAATAAGAAAAGGTCCCCAAAACAGACAACTTGGGTACTTAAATAAACAAAAAAGTATGAAAAAAATATATATATGGGAAACTAAAGAAGGTTACGAGGGAGAAATTAATGCTTTTTTTTTCCGGTTCGGTTTTGAAAGTTCCGTTCACAACCCGAACTAACACAAAGGACTCGATGTAACACGACACAGCTACATACAGGCAGCAAGATATCACCAACTCGAATACTCTCAGTCCAAAAGTGATTCAGCAAAAGGAAATAGGATAATAGTAAGACAAATCCGTACTAGGACTGTGCTGGTGTATGTGTGGTTTTAGCCCATCACACGTCATCGTTACAGAGTTCCCACACTTGATGAAAAATTTAATTCTATTTCCTCAGGATAGGTTTGAAGATTAAAGACTAGTCATAATTACCCTTTAGCTTATAATGATGAATTCCCGTAGAAAACATAGGTTAATTACAATAGCCTACTGTACATCTGTTGCACCGTTAAGAATAATGTAAATTTCCCAACTCTCACAAGATTTCAATGTCTCTTCCCGACGCCCAGGAAAAACAAAGCTCAAATATCATGTTTTATTTCGTTTTTCCGGTGGCCTGGGAACCCCGTACAACATTCTTTATATTTAATAGGTATAATGTTCCTAGATTATGGCGTGACTTTTTATATAACTGTTAACCAATGGAGAATACGAGTTCCTGTATCGTACCGGGAATAATTTACTCCCTCACACGGTGCAGCTTCTAAGTGTCTTGTACCCTGACCCCAGTCCACGACACCCATCACCCGGGTCACGTTACGTCCTCCATCAATAACCTTTCACTCTTCCTTCGGCTTGACCTCAACTCCTCCTCGCCCCATTTATCTGTTGTTATTGTCACTTTCCGCTTCTTCCTTCTGACCCCGCCCCTGCTGTTCCTCCCCCACACAACTGTTCTTCTTCCCAGCAGCCGCAGGACCTCGTGTCGGGGGCCTCAAGGATCACATTTCAGGTCCAAGCCGAGGGCAGAAACTCAATCTGGCGTCTCTTCCTTACCGTATACCCGTTTGTTTATGGTATTCTTTCGTACTGTTGACTTCCGTTTGTCTCCGTCACTATTCATCTTCTCCCACCTTCAAGAGTTGCCCCCCTCCTTTAACAGCAGAGACAGGGGCCCAAAACAGAAGGTGGTGATGGCAGTCAAGGGGATCTTGTTACAGGGCGACAGTGTGGTTCAGAAACCCAACCTCGACAGTCCTTTGTCCATTTATCGTCCTGACTTGGCCGTCATGTCCCCCACTACCACCATCACCACCCTCCTCCTCCTCCCCACTGCACCTGACACGACCAGGCCTACTACCACCCACCAGATCTCAGTCCCGACACGGTCATATTCCCGACACCACCTTTCCTGCTGCACCTGACACGGCCATGTCCCCTACCAGGTCTACCACCATCCTCCCTACTTCAGTAGACGTGGTCATGTTCCCAGCACCACGACTCTCCCTTCCTACTTCACTAAATATATCCATGTCCCCTATACCACTGGGCTCCCCTACTTCCCTAAATATACCCATGTCGCCTTCACCGCCGCCCCTACTTCAGTACAAACGGCCATGTCCCTATCACAGACCCCTTTCACCTCTAACACACTTGACACGACATCTCCAAATAACCATATCCTCCTAACACGGTGTCCGCGTCAACATCCTCACCAACAGCCCTTCCTACTAAAACTTCTAAGTCCATGCCCTGCCCACTAAAACTGGCATGCGAATGTCCCTAATGTTACGCAGTGGGCCCCAAGCCTCAAGAGGATAATAAGGGAGAAGATCAAGATGCGTGCGTGGCGTCTCAAGAGATGGCCAACCCTCCTGCCTGCCTCACCTCCTCCATCCTGTTGCCAACGCTTACAAAATCAGCTTACCAGGTTTACTTTCGTGCCATTAACACTGAACTAATTATATTTCATTAGCCAATAAACTCACAGCACATCTGACGTTGTTACAAACCTGGCTGTTCAGTCTAACACGTAATAAAAGCTCATCTATGTGGGACCTTTCGAGTTTAGTAAGAAAAATATTTCCTCCACCATTACTGTTACCGTTCTACCACACAGAAATGGATAACGAACCAAACTAACCCTCTCCCAAAACACGAGACCTCCGTCAATTACCAAGGAAACGACACTAGCCGCCTCAACAAACAAAAAAACGGACTAAAAAGCGACGTTCCCACACAGACTGACTTGACCGCCTGCAGTTGTCTCGCACCTACACCACCTACAGTACACACCAAACTGAGTCACAATCACATGAATATTAAAAAAGTCTCTATATCATAACTCACAAACGAATTAAGACATTACAGTAGACTACAGTCCTTGTTAAACATAAGAAAACATTAGTAACAAATTTCCCAAGACGGTTTAATACATCAAGTGTTATGAATATCGTTAACAATTACGCTTAATTTACACCAAGATTAATGGATTCCTTACGGTGAGGTACAAACACTTGATACTCTTTTAACTTTCACTAAACAAAAACTACAGAAAAACACCGGCGAACACATCTGTGACCCCACCATAGAAAACGACGGGATAGGAGTGTGTGTGTGTGTCTCGTCAAGGTCGAGAATACATAATAGGCGAGTATGACATTGACCCTTATGACACCGAGTGCGCGGCCCCAGCACACTCACCCCGCGCTCCCCCTCCCTCCCTATGGCAGCCAGACAGCGCGGGAGGGACACTTGTTGCTACTTCCACGTCAACCCAACCACACTACCACAGTTCGATGCTGCTGCACGTAATCACCACACCACCACTGTTGCTGCTACCGGAACACCACCACACTACCACTGTTGCTGCTACCGGAACACCACCACACTACCACTGTTGCTGCTACTACGTGAACACCACCTCCTCCCTAACACTACTGCAGAAGTGAAGTGTCATACATGGGTTCAAATTTCATGGGGTTTTTGATCCGAAAATGAATTCTCAATTGCCTAAACTGTCCCTCGTGCTACTGATCACTCGGATAATGGGCCGTGCGCTAACCCCATCAAGATTATTAGGGTTCTTATATTCAGGTTACTACGATAAAGAACAACTTATACTGTTAAGTCACAATGTGTGTTCATGGAAGATCACCACTGTGGATAATACCAAGGTGAAAAAATTCATCGTCCTCCTTACAACATTAGAAATCGGTTACAACACAAATCAGCATACAACAATTTGTCAGGTATACAAATAAACCTTCCTACCAAACTTGCCTGAATCTGAACACTATCGAAAACCATTCACAGACAGAAATTCCAAACAATATGAAAAAAAAAAAAAACATCTCAACTACGTGTGTAGGTCAATGAAAAATATATACTGTAGCTCCGTAATATCGACAAAAACAACCCCCCCTCCCATACCACAAAGGCTGGGACCGTCACTGCGTTAAACAAACCATCCTTTTCACACAATTTTGTACAATTATTTCGTATTATATAATGTGGTATTGGCGACCCTCAAGGTAAATCATACTCCTCTGCATCAAGACGATCATCGGAATTGTTAAAACTATGCTAACACAAGCTTCAACCTCGGAATTAAGCCTCGTCAAGCTGAATTCAATTGAACATCACCACAATAAGATTTTACAAATTGGCCTCACACAGGAAATAATCAGAACTACATTATGATAGGCTTGGTACTGTACTAGAGGTGAATTAAACACACTGCCAATCTCAAGATGGTTCTAGAACATCCTCTTCCTCCAACGCCGGAATGACACTCCACTTGCCCATCATTATCCCAAATTCAGTGTTTCCGTAATTATGGCGGACAGAAGAAAATTTCACTTGTCCTTCCCCCAACCATTAAATAAAGTCGTTACCACTGGACCGACGCGCCCAAAACAAACCCAATATCGTCGTGGCGGCAGTTCTCATTGGCCAACAAATCAAACCATACCTAATGCTGTGACCAATGAACAGCCAGAACAAAGGATAATTCCATGTTCTTAAAACCCCGAGAAGAAAAGAAAAATAAAGATAAAAATATACCGAGGGCAAAATAAATGTTGTAAGTTAATTTAGGATTCTAGCCTTCGAAAATTATACATTCTTCACACCCTCTTGTCTGTATTTTCTCTTAGCTTCATCACTTTTCTCTACGTTTAGACATTAAAATTTAATATCCCAATACCTCCCAATACTTGAAAAATAGCGTGTCACT
Organism: Homarus americanus; assembly: GCF_018991925.1. Lineage (NCBI taxonomy): Eukaryota > Metazoa > Arthropoda > Malacostraca > Decapoda > Nephropidae > Homarus > Homarus americanus. Next base: position 3,332,304 of record NW_024731054.1, on the reverse strand, counting down.
GTTGCGCAAAAAAATAAATAAAATAAAAACTAAGCGAGAATTGTGACATTTTCAAACTACAGTATTGCCAACCTGTTACCCGACCACCTAACCTTCCTAAAGCAACACTATTGAAAATTTCCAACCATACACAAAAGGAAATTATTACTTCCTTCAAGGTTCATCTGATAACGTTACGGAAAAATAAAATTAGGCTGCAATGACTCGAATCTCATATGCGCCCCAACTCGTGGATGTGTTCCAGAAACGTAAAATCAGAATAACTCAAAATTCACCAACGAAAGTTTCCGAAAAATTAATGAAACGTAAAATTAAGCTTTATAACTCAAACTATATTATTACTTATACTTTCGAATTATTTTTGAGATGCAAAATTAAAATCACATAACAGAACTAATTACATTCAGGCTGAAATATTCTTTAACCATAAGGGTAAAAATTAGGTTGCGTGACACCATTCCATTTCTTTAAACGACCCGACTTTCCGACACATTTTAATGAAATTTTAGTGTATAAATTAAATCTTGAAAGCATATATTGTAAAAATAGTTTCAAACTCTCTGGAATATTTCTGGGTTAAATTAGAATAAATGAAAGCAAATCCTACCATGGTAAATATTTTTGAATACGTAAAAACTAGGTTACTTTAATTACAACATACAACGAAAACCTTAAATTTGGCATCCATAAAACTAGGTCACAACCTGCCTTCTTAGATATATTAGTTAACCGTGAAATTGGGTTACACGAGAACACTAATATGCCGACTTAATATATTTTTAAGAGAACATAAAACTAGGTTAAATGTCAACATAAATACTGCCCAATTCTCGGAAATATGTGGAGTAGACATCAAATTAGGTTAAATTATACTAATACTCCCAACGTTAAACTGGGTTAAATGACAACACAAACGCTGTCTAACTTTCTGAAAATTTTTTTTTGTATCTGGTGTTAGTGTGAAGCCGTGTGTTAGGGCTGACGGCCAGCGAAGGTTAACTGGTTATCAACTGGATATAGTTTACACTGGCGAGGTTTACCAGAGTTTGAACTGTGATAAACACACAACAAGACAAGACCCAAGAGCGAGGCGAGTGTGTAGGTTCATGTTTTGTGCATCCACGTGTGTGTGTGTGTGTGTGTGTGTGTGGGGAGGGTTTGTGTAGGTATATATGTGCTTGTTTTGTGTAGGTGCATGTATGTTGGCGTTTTGTGTGAATACGTACGTGTGTGTGTGTGTGTGTGTGTGTGTAGGGGGGGTAGAGGGGCCCTGCACTTGGTGAGAAAAGAGAAGAAAAAAAAATCATATTCTTCGCTACTCTTCTTAAATCCATATTTTTTGTGGCCACACTTAGTTCTTATCACCGAACATAAATTTAGTTTTGACGCGTCCACAAACTTTAACAATATTAAGGTAAACACAGGGGTGAGTGGATCTATCGTCCTATAAATGTCGCCTGCCACCCGTTAACTGGCTGGACACTTCACTCCACCCAAACCTCTTCTGTTATCTGTTTAATTACTACTGCCACAATACCTCGCTTGATCTACACACCACCACTTACAGGAATTACATTTCTACATTAATCAGTCGCTGCCGGACACCAGCATTAAGACCAGGACACGAGACAGAACCCAAACAGACGAATATAAAAGCCAGTTTCGCTGTCACACTTAATAACGGGTAATTTCAACTCCGTCAGGGAGTAAACAAACGCACATGATCACATTCACTGTTGCAATCACCACTCACTACCGGCTGCAATGACTTGTGTAGTTTACGCCAACAATACAACACTCAGCACTGTAATTGACACTTCATTTGTAATATCTGTGTTTAAAAGTTCATATCTACGTGATGTCTTTAACTAATTGTCTTTTAAATCACCTCAAAATTTTATCACAACACCTTCCTCATCGTCTGGAGGTCAAACACACACTGGGCAAGTTAGTCTCGTCCCACGGCACACACACGTCTGCTCTCCCTTGTTGTCGAGTTCCCAATTTAACCTTATATTTTTTAAGCAAATCTAAACCAACAGAGATAAATTTAAAACAACGATATATCAGTTTGAAATAATTACTATCCATCCCAATCATATAATCATACAAATTGTCACGTTTACCAAACAATTTACGTTGAAACATAACATCTTGTGCTGAGTTAGCATGTAGTATTATTTGTCATTATTTTCAGCTACCCACAACACTAACTTACACAATCTTTTTGTTGCCTGCACGCTTGCCTTTAACTACAAATATATTTAGACGAATCTTTTACGTAACAAGAGAAATTTGCTCTAAATAAAGAAATCCAGAGACCTTTAACAACTTATCCTGGAGTCACAGATATTGGCTGGGGACGAGACCAAGCGTAACTACCTCGGGCGATTCGCGAGTTCGTCTCCCCATGACAGCTGACATAAATCACTGGTCCTTTCATCTTATTGTGAAGAAAATGTCAGTTCAAACTCGAGATGCTCTGTACCGTTACCATTAAAACGAACAACTCTTTCACCTGGTTATAGTTTGACCAAGTGAAACGACTGCCCAAAACGTTTTCCAATTAACAGTAAATAATTAAACATACACTTTCATTTATCGAAATTATTAACAGATCCACGTATAAGAGAAGCAAAAGATTAATTAATACCCACTGAAAAGATCTTGTAAAAATAACTACTTTTAAAATGCCATCTTTCCATAGTTAGTACCAAAGAAAAAGTGGCTTCCTTCACCACCACAACGGCCTACTCTAACAGTACCGGGCAGAAGACACCTCTGTTTACGTGTTGTGGGGGAGGAGGAGGAGGGGGAGGAGGGGAGAGGGGCAACAGTATCGGCTGGGATATCAATAGACCTTTCAAGAGATAAGCATATACCTCTCTCTTTTCCTCCAGTGACAGTACAATTAACCAACCGCAACGCCCCCTTCACGCCCTCACCTCACCTGTCTCTCTCCTTCACGCCCTCACCTCACCTGTCTCTCTCCTCTCTCCTTCACGCCCTCGTTCTCCTCCTCCTCCTCCTCCTCCTCCTCCCTCCCACGCCTTGTCTCCATCTTCCTCCTCCTGGCTTTATCCTTCTCCTTACCTCCTTTCAACTCTACCTCCACCTCCCTCACCTCTCCCCCTCTACCTCCCTCACCTCTCCCCCACCTCCCTCACCTCTCCAGCTACGTTTGTTTATGTTATTCTCAAGGCAGACGTGGTAGTGTTAGAGGTTAAGTGTGTGGCAGACGTCAAGTAGCTGCTATTATGACAACACGGACAGTATTCAGACAACATCCCCCCCAACTCACCTCTGTCTGTCTGTCAATGGAAGCCCTTATACATGAACCAAATCACCTCCGGATACATAATACATCGAGTATATTATGTATATCTTGTATTTTACTGATTTAAATTACTATACATAATTTTATAGTGAATTCTTTAGTATACACGTAATAATTTTTCATTCATCTGTTATGTAAGAATATCAATGACACCTGGTTCATACTACCCGTTTCTCACAACTACCCCTTTCTCACCCTACCCCTTTCTCACCCTACCCCTTTCTCACAACTACCCCTTTCTCACAACTACCCCTTTCTCACCCTACCCCTTTCTCACACTACCCCTTTCTCACCCTAACCTCACCCTGAGAGACTATAATCGCCTTCTCTTTCCCTAATCTCTATAAAGCTCGACCCACATAACCAACCTGACACAAGAGGGTATAGAACAAAATCCGAACAACATTCAAACTCATCCTTGACGTCAGACAAATCAGAATTAATCCCAGAAACGTGAACAAGAACACGAGGTTAGAAGATGTCTGTTAGTATGTCAGTCTTAGAGCTTAGTTATGCCTTTCAGCTGCAAATAGGAGTGGGTGTCGAATGTGTTATCCGGCCTGTTGTATTATCCGGCCTGTTCTCGTATTATCTGGCCTAAACACCTACACAAGCGTCCTACCTGGTAATTGTACCTACAGCGTTTGTTTATCATTGCATTACATTTTTATCCTTATAGCCACTACTCATTAGGGTGTAAATGGTATAAGATTTAACTCGGCACAGTTTAACAGTACATCACCATTCTCATCCTTATGATTACTTCTCATTAGGGTGAAAGTGGTGTGAGATTTGACATGAGTCCACGGGAGAAGGAGGAGAGAAGAAGGAGAGAGAAAGAAGGAAAAGTCAATAGGAGAAGTCTTAGCAGGTCACCTTGTTGATGAGGATGGCGGTCAACACGAGGCAAAATCCTCCACTTATCGAGGACTTATGGACAGTTTAGCGCCCAGTGACTCGTTCTTACGTTTGTCTCCACCCAAACTTATATAAGTATTGGAATGTCCTGAAGATTAGACACCCTAGCTTATTAGACCTGATTGAACACCCTAACGTTACCTTTGGGGGGTTTTGGGTTAGGTTAGGTTAGGTTAGATTAGATTAGGTTAGGTTAGGTAAGGCAAGGTTAGGTAAGGCAATGTTAGGTTAGGTTAGGTTAGGTTAGATTAGATTAGATTAGGTTAGGTTAGGTTAGGTTAGGTAAGGCAAGGTTAGGTAGCTAGATTAGGTTAGGTAGTTAGGTTAGGTTAGGTTGGTTAGATTAGATTAGGTTAGGTTAGGTTAGATTAGGTTAGGTAAGGCAAGGTTAGGTAAGGCAATGTTAGGTTAGCTTAGGTTAGGTTAGATTAGATTATTAGGTTAGGTTGGTTGGGTTAGGTTGGTAATTAGATTAGGTTAGGTTGAGTTGGGTTAGATTAGGTTAGGTAAGGCAAGGTTGAGTAAGGCAATGTTAGGTTAGCTTGGGTTAGGTTAGATTAGATTAGATTAGATTAGAGTTAGGTTAAGGTTGGGTTAGATTAGATTAGATTAGGTTAGGTAGAGTTAGGTAAGATTAGGTTAGGTAAAGGCAAGGTTAGGTAAAGGCAAGGTTAGGTAAGGCAATGTTAGGTTAACTTAGGTTAGGTTAGATTAGATTGGATTAGGTTAGCTTAGGTTAGGTTGGATTAGGTTAGTTTAAGGTGTAAAGTCATCAGGTGATATAATTTGAAGGAGGGCTTATCTTAAGGTAAAACAAAACAATTAAAGCAGTCTAAAGTAACACACAGAGGGACCACAAGACACAACACGGCTACACGTCTATTAAAAGCTTCAGAAACTTGAACCACGGCTCTCACTCACGCCACGCCTGACTGACACCCTTACTACACAGGATACATAAGCTGACATTCATACATAAGACGTGCATGTATCACCAAGAGACACCTGGTATACATGAATTAATACATTGATACTTACGTTTTCAAAGTCACTCATATATGTGTACACCTGTGGTTTTGGTATACATAGGTGTGTTTCTTACGTGTGTGTGTGTGTGTGTGTGTGTGTGTGTGTGTGTGTGTGTGTTTTCTTTTCACCTTAAACTGCAATACTTACAAACAATGTAATTTAGACTATCATCACAACATTAATCAATCACTAACGTCAATAACCAACCAACCAAACCAACTACCACAACAACCAACCACCACAGCAACAACCAAACACCTTCCCCACACCCTCAAGACAGACTCAAGCAATATTGTGCACACGAAAATGTCAAGGCAACAACTTTGTACAATATGATCATCAACACTGAGAGAACGAGGAGGGTGGATGGGGTGTGAGAGGAGGGTGAGAGGGGGAGGGGGTGAGGGGTGAGAGGGAGGGGGTGAGGGGTGGAGGGGGAGGGGGGGGTGGGAGGGTGGTGCTGGGTGCTAGAGAAATTGTTCCTGTATGTTGCTGTTTTTTGCTGTTGCTACCTTTGCTTGGTGCTGTTATCTGTTGCCTTTTCTGTTAAGGTTATTAAATCACCTGCCTCTCTCTCCCCCCCCCCCCCCCCCCCCCCTCTCTCTCTCCTCTCTCTCCTCTCTCTCTCTCTCTCTCTCTCTCTCTCTCCTCTGACCTGATCTCATTCCCTCTACTCTTTGCTTCTCCTCTGACCTCGCTCTATTTCCCAGCTTCTCCCCTATTCTTCTCTCTCTACTCCTCTCCTTCCTCTCACTTCAAGACGAGAAGGAAAGAGAAAAAGAATAATGAGTAGAAAGAGAAGTAAAATAAGGTTGAATAAAGTGAACTCCTCAGGTAGACGCGAGGAAACAGGTAGAGTCTACTAACCTTGACTACTAAAATAACTTCCGGTTGCCAGGAGACGCTGAGTGACTTACCTGTAAAGAAAATAATAAATAATAATAAATAAATAAATAAACAAAACAACAACAAATAATAATAATAATAATAACAAAAGCACGAGAGAACGAGAGAGAGAGAGAGAGAGAGAGAGAGAGAGAGAGAGAGAGAACAATCACTGGCCTCCTTCACAATACAATCTCTAATTAAATGAACAATAATCAAGGTGTGGATGTTATATGGCTTACCTGTCTATCATTACCTATCACCAGTGGCTCTCCCTGACCTTACCTGACCTTATTTGGCCTGTCTTTGTCTCTGTCTGTGTGTTTGTTTGCCTATGTCTGTTAACCTAGGATTGTCAGTTAGTCAAGAAGTACCAGGCTGTCAGTCAATATTAATCAGTCAGCCAAATAATGTCAGCAAGGTAGTGTCAGCGTTACTCTGGCGTCAGCATCAGTCAGTACAGGGAGGGGAGGAGGGGGGGTTGGAGGAGAAGGGAAGGCAGGGAAGGAAATGAAGGAGGGTATGGAGGGGAAGGGGAAGGAAATGAGAGAGAGAGAGAGAGAGAGAGAGAGAGAGAGAGAGAGAGAGAGAGCATCACAAAGTCTCAATTATTTCCTCACTATGTTTTAAAAGAGTCTAATACTAACAGCTGCTCTTGACGAATTGTTCATCACTGAAGCTGGTTCTTGTGTAACGAGTACGGTACTGGGTGTGGATGTGTGTGTGGATGTTGCTTTTATCCACACCCAGACTTGAAATCTCTCGTTGGTGTGTGTGATGTGTGGATGTTGCTTTTATCCACACCCAGACTTGAAATCTCTCGTTGGTGTGTGTGTGTGTGTGTGTGGATATATGAAGATGTTGGTTCGAATCCACATCTAGAGACTCAATATTTCCCGTCATTGGTGTGGATATTGATTAAATCCACAGTGAGAGAGAGAGAAAAAAAATATCCACGACACACCAAAGTTTCTCAATCTAAACTTTCCATTTATATAATTTTAACTTAATATACGTCTTGGTGTTGTGGGTAATGTGATTCCTGTATCTTTAAAAGTACCTCATACATACTACACATTCACCACATTCTTAACGGCACCAATATTAGACTTGACCTCTACATTCTTCCTACCACTACTACCACCATCATCATCACTACAATCATAAGTATTACTCCAACCACCATCACTACTGTCAACTACCTTCACTACCACTATCAACCACCACCATCAACACATTCTTACTATCACCACTACTAACATCACCACTATCTACCACCATCAATATCACTCCTACCACCATTACCACCACCACCACCACTACTACAACCTTCACATTTTTAAAGTCGGTGCCAAATTTTGTCAAGGATTGGGTGTTGTATAAATGCAAGCAAATAAACAACCAACCAACCTCATACGTAAGAAAGCATGTAAGCAACCAACCAACCTACCAATCAACCAAGCAAGGAACTGACCAAGCAAGCAAGCAAGAATACAAGTAGTAACCAACAACAAGAACTCACAGTTATATATATATTCCTTTAGTGTTAAAACCGGGTTACGAAATTTCCCTCCAAAACTCACTCACTCACGGATGAACGGACTCACGAACGAACGAACGAATCCTCTCTCTCTCTCTCTCTCTCTCTCTCTCTCTCTCTCTCTGTAAACCCACTTTCTGAAGGCGGGTTTTTCCCACTATCACAAGAAAGCAATACTACAGTTACCCGCACCTCCAGACTATACCCGCACCTCCAGACTATACCCACACCTCCAGACTATACCCACACACCTCCAGACTATACCCACACCAGACTATACCCACACACCTCCAGACTATACCCACACACCTCCAGACTATACCCACACCTCCAGACTATACCCACACCTCCAGACTATACCCACACCTCCAGACTATACCCACACCTCCAGACTATACCCGCACCTCCAGACTATACCCACACCCCAGACTATACCCACACCTCCAGACTATACCCACACACCTCCAGACTATACCCACACACCTCCAGACTATACCCCACACCTCCAGACTATACCCACACCTCCAGACTATACCCACCCTCCAGACTATACCCACACCTCCAGACTATACCCACACCTCCAGACTATACCAACACCTCCAGACTATACCCACACCTCCAGACTATACCCACACCTCCAGACTATACCCACACACCTCCAGACTATACCCACACACCTCCAGACTATACCCACACAACGACTATACCCACACCTCCAGACTATACCCACACCTCCAGACTATACCCACACCTCCAGACTATACCCACCCTCCAGACTATACCCACACCTCCAGACTATACCCACACCTCCAGACTATACTCGCACCTCCAGACTATACCCACACCTCCAGACTATATCCACACCTCCAGACTATACCCGCACATCCAGACTATACCCACACCTCCAGACTATACCCGCACCTCCAGACTATACCCGCACCTCCAGACTATACCCACACCTCCAGACTATACCCACACCTCCAGACTATACCCACACCTCCAGACTATACCCGCACCTCCAGACTATACCCACACCTCCAGACTACACCCACACCTCCAGACTATACCCACACCTCCAGACTATACCCACACCTCCAGACTATACCCACACCTCCAGACTATCCACACCTCCAGACTACACCCACACCTCCAGACTATACCCACACCTCCAGACTATACCCACACACCTCCAGACTACACCCACACCTCCAGACTATACCCACACCTCCAGACTATCACCAATCAGGAACATCTGCTGACGCTTCGTATAAACCATCTTTCAGAGGCTGAGAGAGAGAGAGAGAGAGAGAGAGAGAGAGAGAGAGAGAGAGAGACGCTTACAGTGCATTTCGTCAGCATGGGTGACAGTGTATGCGGTAACACGCAAGCCACAGCACAAGAAACCCGTTGGTGTATGATTTCAAGCAATTAACACACACACACACACACACACACACACACACACACACACACACAAGGTTGCAGCCGTATATGTATGTGGAGTGAGTGAGTGAGAGGAGTGAGTGAGTGAGCAAGAGTGAGTGAGTGAGGAGGAGTGAGTGAGCAAGAGGAGTGAGTGAGAGAGTGAGAGAGAGTGAGCAAGAGAGGAGGAGTGAGTGAGTGAGAGAGGGTGAGCAAGAGTGAGTGAGTGGTGAGAGAGAGTGAGTGAGCGAGAGAGAGTGAGTGAGCAAGAGTGAGAGAGTGAGTGAGTTCACAGCAATATCTAAAACACAACGAGGCACTGGCAGCACATTTCTATAGCTGGAAAAGTCAATTCAGTGCCATAACAGGAAGTGACGTCATGACACTACCAGCCAATGGCGAGTGAGCCAGCATAGCACTACCAACATCACAAGGAGAGAGAGAGAGAGAGAGAGAGAGAGAGAGAGAGAGAGAGAGAGAGAGAGAGCTTCTACCCAGGTATGATTAATGAAAACATCAAGTCCTCCCACCTTTTCCCTACCTCCCTCCCCCCATCACACCAAGGTTAGTGTACCGTGTTAATTTAAGGCTGTCTGTGTGTGTGTGTGTGTGTGTTGCTACCCGCCTTCAGGTAAACTCCCCTGAAAAACACAAATAACCAGTTTATTCTCAATATTTTATAATGAAAAAAAAATTGGTCAAGTTTGTCCTGTATGCAAATGAGGTGTTGAAAGTTGCAGGGGAGTGAGGTTTTGTGTTTATTATTTAATGCTTTTAGTAGAAGATAACTTAATCTAACCCAACCTGATTTAACCTTGATTAACTTGAACCTGACTTGAACTGACCTGACCTAATCCAACTCAAACTAAATTAACCAAAACGTAACCTAACCTTGCTTAATGACCTGACCTAACTTAAAACACACACACACACACACACAACACACACAACATTCATACTTCCCAAGCTCACCTATGCCTCCCCCACCTGGTCTTCCTCCCTAAATGCCACACAACGTAAACACCTAGAAAAAGTGCAAAAGAGGGCATGCAAGATTATTCTCTCCCCTTCCTACTCCACATATCAAGAAGCGCTCAACACACTGACCCTTCCACTCACTGACCATCACCACGACCTCATCTGCAATTTGGTAAGAAGCTTCTACACCATCCCCGACACCGGCTCCTACTACCACCTGAGATCCCTAGTCCGAGAATTGCTTTTCGACACCACAACCGCATCCAGCCCATACGTGCACGAACTGATCGCTATAAGAACAGCCCAGTCCCAACCATTGTAAAATATCAATAACTTGTAATAAATCAGTGTATTCACTCCCAGTAAACACTACTCCTTGCACTGTCACTATGTTGAAATGAACTGTAGTTTGAGCTTTTCCCCATCTAGTTATTATATGTCTTATTTGTGTCACTTATGTTACTTGTATATTATTTGTAATTCGTAACCCATTCCCCAAATATGTAACTGTATATTTCAGCCTTCTGGCTGCCAAGCTCTTTCAATAAACCGTTAATTATTATCACACACACACACACACACACACACACACACACACACACACACACACACACACACACACACACACACACACACACACACACACACACACACACACACACACACACACACACACACACACACACACACACACACACACACACACACACACACACACACACACACACACTACTTTACAGCAAACTGCGTCGAGGTCTTTTATCAACTCCGGAATCTTTAACGAAGCCAATTTGTAGTCGGTAAAAAAATATATGTGAATCTCTTTATCGGAATTATAATGTGGCTCGAATACCTTTTATGGGATCTAACGGTGTTTTAAATAAGGAAACCAAAAAGGATCGAGTCGCTTTCAATACGATTTCAAAGTTCTTATACATGAAACAAAAATTAGAAATTATATATGGAGCATTTAAAGTATTTTTAATGGAATATTTATGAGTTTATGAATTACTATGCTAACTGTTGGAATGTCTTTAAGAATCCAAGCGTGTTTTAAATAAGGAAAGAGAGGATCGAAACACCTTCTTCAACACGATGTTCAAGTCCTTATATATAAACAAAAGACAATCGCTATATTCTTCTCTCGGTACGGAAATGCTTTACACAATCTCAGAAAAAACAATTGAAAGGTGAACGTCTTTTAAGCCCTTTCGCTAGAGCCAGGTCAAAATAGTGCCAAACCCCACAACTGAGCCTGAGGTGGTGAGAATCTTGCCTTAATTACCTACAAGAAGCGACCTTAATGGAGGCACGTGAGAGAGAGAGTAATGACCACCTGGCTGGCTGGCATCGCTTACCTGTCGTAATCGTAACACCTGGGCAAGTCCTCTGTCGTGTGTCTCACCTGTCCGCTACTTTAATTACCCAAAAGCTATCCTCCGGCCAGAAAACACCTGCTGAGGAGGCCGTACACTATCTTGACAAATGTTCAGGCCACAGGTGTTCAGGCCACAGGTGTCAGACAGGTGTTCAGGCCACAGGTGTTCAGGCCACAGGTGTCAGGCCACAGGTGTTCAGCGACAGGTTCAGCCACAGGTGTTCAGGCCACAGGTCAGCCACAGTGTAGCCACAGTGTCAAGGACAGGTGTTCAGCCAGGTGTTCAGGCAGGTGTTCAGCCAGGCGACAGTCACAGGTGTTCAGGCCAGGTGTTCAGGCCACAGGTGTTCAGGCCACAGGTGTTCAGGCCACAGGTGTTCAAGCGACAGGTGTTCAGGCCACAGGTGTTCAGGCCACAGGTGTTCAGGCCACAGGTGTTCAGGACAGGTGTTCAGGCCACAGGTGTTCAGGCCACAGGTGTTCAGGCCACAGGTGTTCAAGCGACAGGTACGAAGATTAGTAACTTATTAATGCACCTGTGTGTTTGTATTGATGTTTTTCTATGTGTTGGGCTAATAGTAATGTTTATTTTCAACACAATAGCGTAACATTTCTCTACATAGATAGATCGATAGAATTGATAGATAGGTAATTCCAAAACCGTCGTCTCTATTTTTTTCAAACAACAAAAACAATAAAAATCACAAATAATCTTCAGAAACAGCAAAGTTAATCTATACCGTAAGTTAATTTGGCCCCCCAAATTTTTTCTTAAATCCAGGTGATAAATGGCGGTGATGGTGACTGTAGCGAGAGCACACACACACACACACACACACACACACACACACACACACACACACACACACACACACACGCACACTTTACCTGGGGATTATCACTGGTGTCTTAAAGCGTGTTAATAAATTTTCCACTGCATCAACTGCTAAGGGACCTGCTGGTATAGGAGGAAGGGGGGGTGGGAAGGGGGAGAGGAGGAGGAGGAGAGGAGAGGAAGGGAAAGGAGAAGGAGGGTTAAAAGAAGAGGAGAAAGGAGAGGAGGAAGAAAATATAATGATATGGCGAATCTCTCTCTTCCTCTCTCTTTGTCTCCCTCTCTCTAACTCTCTTTGTCTCCCTCTCTCTCTCTCTCTTACACACACAGACACTCCCACTCTCTCTCCTCCTTCCCCCACCTCTCACCCCCCTCCGTCAGCATCCATCTACTATCTCACCATCTTCGTCTCTCCTTCGTTTTATTACACTTTCAAATTGTGGGTCAGTGTGTGTGATTCCTGTGATGCTGATAATGGACGGGGAAGGTTATTGTTATGTGCTATTTATGGGAAGTAAATAGCAGGTGTTTGTGTGATAAAGCGACTTAGTGTGGTGTAAGGGAGGGTGAGTGGATGAGTCTGGTGATTGTGTGGTAAGTGGGTAGTGTGGTGTAAGGGAGAGGGTGTGGATGATTGTGGATGGTGGTTGTGGTGTAGGAGAAAAAAGAATGTTGGTAAAGGGGGTTGTGGTGGTTATAGGTGGATGATACAAGCGATGTTAGTAGATGGATTGTGGTAGCAAAGACGACGATGGTAGATGGTAGTGGTGGTGGTAGTAGTAAAACAGGTGGGTGGTGGTGGTGCTGGGTGGTGGCAGGAGGTCGCAGTTGGGCAAATAGTGGTTGGTGTGTGACAGTATGGGTGTTGGTGCGGTGGGGTGAGGGGAAGGGCAGTAGGAGTGAAACGTAGTGAAAGTGCAAGAACTCCCCTCACCCTAACCCCATCCTCCCCCTTCACCCCTCTCTCCCTCCTCGCCAGCACCCACCTGGATACCACTAATTAGGTATCTATGGCAATTACCTGAGTAACGACGGGGCAATCAATGGTAGGGTAATGGTAACAATGGTAATGGTTACTATATGAGACTAATGGTTTATGGTAATGTTTTATAAATAATAAGAATGGTCTAAAGTTGTGTTTGGATTTTATTAATGTAGTGAAAATATCTAAAAGTAATTACGTTTAAGGGGTAACTAATACAACTCTTATTATAATGGGTGAACAAGAGAAGCGTATTGGATGCCTCTTCTTAGCGTCAAGTGGTGGACGTTAGCAGCGGTGAAAGGCCAGTTATAATCTAAGGTAAAGTGGCTGTTTGGTGAGTCAACTTGATCCCTTCCACCAGGTATGAATTAACCCACCGAGTGAACGAGGAACCACAGAAGCACCAGTACCTCTACACACACACACACTCACTCACACAATGACCGACGCTCACCTCTCACCTTAGTGTTGGTACAGACTCTCACTCACTCTCCCTCTTTGCCATTATTAACTACAGCCAATAGTCTATAACGACCTACTTGACCCCTCTGCTACTACGTCAAGGACCTGGGGTCATCCTGGAGCAGATAAAGACTTACAAGGACTCAGTGTCAGTGCTCGTCTCCCCCCCCCCAACAGTCTTGACCCCCAGAGACTGCACCCCACCCACCCGGCGCTGCGGGGGGGGCAAATTGAATTGAAATCTTCACCACCGAAGGGGCGTGAGGTGGGCCAAAGGGCGTAAGGTGGGTGAGAGGCGTACGGTGGGTGAAGGGGGCCGTAAGGTGGGTGAAGGGTGCGTAAGGTGGGTGAGGAGGCCGTGAGGTCGGGAGAAAGGAACGGGCGTAAGGTGGTGGGCGTGACGACGCAGGAGACAAGGGAGGTATGAGTGGTGGACTACTTAGCGGGTGTGTGTGTGTGTGTGTGAGGTCGTCTGTTTATCCTGAAGGGGAGGTAGTACAAGCCGTCGCTTAGTGTGGATGACGCCATGGAGGATGTACTGTGCTAGGGGGATTACGAGGTCCAGGTGACGAGGGAGGTGGGGAGATGGGGGAGGTGGGGAGGACGTACGAGGGATTATTCTGGGAAGCTTTGACGAGGGGGGATCTAGGAAAGGATTTTCAGAGGGGGGCGATGATAACAATTCAGACAATCTCAATCACACAGTAGTAGTGTGTGTGTGTGTGTGTACGGGCGCATCTCACACGGATCCACAGGTGTTAGCAGGTGTGTTAATCCGTCACATTAGACACATGTTTACCTCGCTCGTCACAGAATGTTGTAGCAGACAGCAAACATCAACACTATACCTGCTACATTATACACCACGGACCCACTCAATCCCATCACCACCATCAATCACCATCACTACAATCCACCACCATCAATCACCATCACTACAATCTACCACCACTATCACCACTACTACTCTATATCACCATGCTACCTACTACCACCATAAATCATCATACCATCCTCCTCATCTACCACTACCACAATCTACCACATTACCATCTTCTACCACAATCTACCACCACTACCATCACCAAAACCACCACTACCATCTTCTACCACAATGTACCACCACTACCATCTTCTACCACCACTACCATCTTCTACCACAATCTACCACCACTACCATCTTCAACCACAATCTACCACACTACCATCTTCTACCACAATCTACCATCTTCTACCACAATCTACCATCTTCTACCACAATCTACCACCACCACCATCTTCAACCACAATCTACCACCACTACCATCTTCTACCACAATGTACCACCACTACCATCTTCTACCACAATCTACCACCACTACCATCTTCTACCACAATCTACCACCACTACTACTACTACTTCTCTTTCATCCATCCACTCCAGTCCCTTCAATCAACGAGATAGTTAATGAGTGAGCAAGCGGCAGACAGGATGGTTAAACAAACAAACAAACAACAAACAAACAAACGCGGAAAGTAAACAAACGGGAAGAGGAATGCTTTCGGACGTGAAGAAAAATATTATGGTGTATAAAATTAAAAGTAACTGTAGAAAAACGTAAACTATATACCTAACCAACCTTACCAGACCTAACCTAACCTAACCTAACCCTAACCTTACCAGACCTAACCTAACCTAACCCTAACCTTACCAGACCCAACCTAACCTAACCCTAACCTTACCAGACCCAACCTAACCTAACCCTAACCTTACCAGACCTAACCTAACCTTAACCCTAACCCACAGACCCAACCTAACCTAACCCTAACCTTACCAGACCCAACCTAACCTAACCCTAACCTACCAGACCCAACCTAACCTAACCCTAACCTTACCAGACCTAACCTAACCTAACCCTAACCTAACTAAAAACAGAGACAACAGGAGAGATAAATTAATTAATAAGAGAAAGGGATAAAAAAAAATAATTGAACGTAATAAGATGTAGAAAAAAATTTAATTGAAAACGGAGCAACAAACACACCCTGTAAACAATGATACGCTAAGGAGTGTTTGCTTCCTACCCGACCGAACTGATCTAATGTAAACAAGAGAGTTCAGACAAAGGGGAGCCAGGGTAAACAATCTCTCTCTCTCTCTCTCTCTCTCTCTTGTTTGTTTGTTTTCTTTCAATCTGCCTTTTACGTTGGTTTTCTTTCTTTCTCTTTTTTGTATCTAGTTTACTCTCTCTCTCTCTCTCTCTCTCTCTCTCTCTCTCTCTCTCTCTCTCTCTCTCTATTGTTTAATTCTTTTCCTAACCTAACCGAATATAATCTGACGAAAGTATTTAAGTTGATGACAGGTAAGAGAGAATTAATTACCGTCTTAATTACCAAGAGAAATGCCATCTCTCAGGTGTATACACGTCAACAGGTGAGGGTACATGCTGGTCAGCCACAGTTACCACACGGTTCAGTCTACGGATCACGTGAAGATTAGCCCCCCCCCTCCTCCACCTCCAGCTTGTTTTACCTGATGATTAAACACCCTAACCTACCAGGTGTGATGAGGGCTGGGCAGGTGTGGTGAGGGTGTGAGGGCTACCCAGGTGTGGTGAGGGCTTGCCAAGTGGCCAGGTGTGAGACCATTTCCTACCAGGTGTTAGCTCAGGTGACCCCGTTACTCCTCCACATCAACAACAAGCACCTCCTCCACCTCTTCCTCCCTACCCCCTCCTCCTCCTCTTCTTCCTCCCTACCCCCCTCCTCCTCCTCTTTTCCTCCCTACTCCTCCTTCCTCCCATCTCTCCTCTTCTTCCTCCCTACTCCTCCTCCTCTTCCTCCCTATCTCTCCTTTTTTCCTCCCTACCTCCTCCTCTTCCTCCCTACCTCCTCCTCTTCCTCCCACCTCGGCCGGTGTCACTACCCTATCCTAATCTAACTTGAGTTAACCTACCCAAACCTATCCCAACCTCTAGCCAAACTTAACCTAACCTAACCATACCTAGACTACCCTACCCTATACTAACCCAAGGTCTTTTAACCTAACCTAACCTAACCTAACCTAACCTAACCTAACCTAACCTAACCTAACCTAACCTAACCTAACCTATCCTGTCTATTAAATTATCTACCACAACAAAGACAATGTAGATGAAATAACTTTATAATCAGGTTTTTTAATAAGAACCTTCAACTGTAGTGTGTGTGTGTGTGTGTGTGTGTGTGTGTGTGTGTGTGTGTGTGTGTGTGTGTGTGTGTGTGTGTGTGTGTGTGTGTGTGTGTGTGTGTGTGTGTGTGTGTGTGTGTGTGTGTGTGTGTGTGTGTGTGTGTGTGTGTGTGTAGGAGTGACAACAGTGAAGGAGTGACAGCAGTGAAGGAGGACAGAGGAGTGACAACAAGAGTGAAGGAGGACAGCAGGAAGGAGGACAGCAGTGAAGGAGTGACAGCAGGAGGGAGTGACAACAAGAGTGAAGGAGTGACAGCAGTGAAGGAACGTGAGGGTGACAACAAGAGGAAGGACAGCAGCAGTGAGGGGTGACACAAGAGGAAGGAGTGACAGCAGTGAAGGAGACAGCAGTGAGGGAGTGACAGAGTGAAGGAGTGACAGCAGGAAGGGGTGACAACAAGAGTGAAGGAGGACAGCAGTAGAGTGACAGCAGTGAGGGGGTGACAACAAGAGTGAAGGAGTGACAGCAGTGAAGGGAGTGAAGAGACAGCAGGAAGGAGGACAGCAGTGAGGGGGGACAACAAGAGAAGGAGGACAGAAGGAAGGAGGACAGCAGTGAAGGAGGACAGCAGGAGGGAGTGACAACAAGAGGAAGGAGGACAGCAGTGAGGAGGACAGCAGGAGGGGGACAACAAGAGTGAAGGAGGACAGCAGGAAGGAGTGACAGCAGTGAGGAGTGACAACAAGAGTGAAGGAGGACAGCAGTGAGGAGTGAACGAAGGAGGACAGCAGTGAGGGGGTGACAACAAGAGTGAAGGAGTGACAGCAGTGAAGGAGTGACAGCAGGTGAAGGAGTGACAGCAGTGAGGGGTGACAGCAGTGAAGGAGGACAGCAGGAGGGGGTGACAACAAGAGTGAAGGAGGACAGCAGTGAAGGAGGGACAGCAGGAGGTGACAAAGTGAAGGAGTGACAGCAGTGAAGGAGGACAGAATGAAGGAGTGACAGCAGTGAAGGAGGGAGGGTGACAACAAGAGTGAAGGAGTGACAGCAGGAAGGAGTGACAGCAGTGAAGGAGTGACAGAAGAGGGGAGTGACAACAAGAGGAAGGAGGACAGCAGTGAGGAGTGACAGCAGGAGGGGGTGACAACAAGAGTGAAGGAGTGACAGCAGGAAGGAGGACAGCAGGAGGGTGACAACAGTGAAGGAGTGACAGCAGGAGGGAGTAGAAGGAGTGAGAGTGAAGGAGGACAACAAGAGTGAAGGAGTGACAGCAGTGAAGGAGTGACAGCAGGAGGAGTGACAACAAGAGTGAAGGAGTGACAGGAGTGAAGGAGGACAGAAGGTGACAACAAGAGTGAAGGAGGACAGCAGTGAGGAGTGACAGCAGTGAAGGAGTGACAGGAGGGGGTGACAACAGAAGAGAGAAGGAGTGACAGCAGGAGGGGTGACAACAAGAGAAGGAGACAGCAGTGAAGGAGTGACAGCAGGAGGGACAACAAGAGTGAAGGAGGACAGCAGGAACAAACAAGAGTGAAGGAGTGACAGCAGGAGGACAGAGTGAAGGAGGACAGCAGGAAGGAGACAGCAGAGGGGAAACAAGAGTGAAGGAGTGACAGCAGGAAGGAGTGACAGAAAGGGGGACAACAAGAAATGCAGTGAAGGAGGACAGCAGGAGGGAGTGACAACAAGAGTGAAGGAGAGTGACAGAGGAGGTGACAACAAGAGTGAAGGAGGACAGCAGTGAGGGGACAGCAGTGAAGGAGACAAGGTGAAGGAGGACAGCAGTGAGGAGAAACAACAGAAGGAGGACAGCAGAGGGGGGTGACAAGAGTGAAGGAGGACAGCAGTGAAGGAGTGACAGCAGGAGGGGGTGACAACAAGAGTGAAGGAGTACAGCAGGAAGGAGGGTGAAGGAGGAGCAGCAAGGAGTGACAGCAGGAGGAGGAGACAACAAGAGTGAAGGAGTGACAGCAGGATGAAGAGGAGGGGTACAACAAGAGGAAGGAGTGACAGCAGGAAGGAGTGACAGAGTGAGGGGTGACAACAAGAGTGAAGGAGTGACAGCAGTGAGAGTGACAGCAGGAGGGGGTGACAACAAGAGTGAAGGAGATGACAGCAGTGAAGGAGTGACAGCAGTGAAGGAGTGACAGCAGTGGAAGGAGTGACAACAAGAGTGAAGGAGTGACAGCAGTGAGGGAGTGACAACAGAGTGAAGGAGTGACAGCAGTGAGGATGACAGCAGTGAGGGAGTGACAACAAGAGAAGGGGTGACAGCAAGTGAAGGGTGACAACAAGAGTGAAGGAGTGACAGCAGTGAGAGGAGTGACAGCAGTGAGGAGTGACAACAAAGGTGAAGGAGTGACAGCAGTGGAAGGGTGACAACAAGTAGAGGTGACAGCAGTGAGGGGTGACAGCAGTGAAGGTGACAGCAGTGAGGGTGACAACAAGAGTGAAGGAGTGACAGCAGTGGAAGAGTGACAGCAGTGAGGAGTGACAGCAGGAAGGGGGTGACAACAAGAGTGAAGAATTGACAGCAGTGAGGAAGCAGTGAGGAGTGACAACAAGAGTGAAGGGTGACAGTGAAGGAGTGACAGCAGTGAAGTGACAACAAGAGTGAAGAGTGACAGCAGTGAAGGAGTGACAGCAGTGAAGGAGTGACAACAAGAGTGGAAGGAGTGACAGCAGTGGAAGGGGAGTGACAGCAGTGAGGGAGTGACAACAAGAGTGAAGGGTGACAGCAGTGAAGAGTGACAGCAGTGAGGGGAGTGACAGCAATGAGAAGGGTGACAGCAGTGAGAAGTGACAGCAGTGAGGGGTGACAGCAAGGTGAAGGAGTGACAGCAGTGAGAGGGTGACAGCAGTGAAGGAGTGACAGCAGTGAGGGAGTGACAACAAGAGTGAAGGTGACAGTGGAAGAGTGACAGCAGTGAGGAGTGACAACAAGAGTGAAGGAGTGACAGCAGTGAAGGGTGACAGCAGTGAGGGGGTGACAGCAAGAGTGAGAGGTGACAGCAGTGAGGGGATGACAGCAGTGAGGGAGTGACAGCAGTGAGGGGTGACAACAAGAGTGAAGGTGACAGCAGTGAAGGAGTGACAGCAGTGGGGTGACAACAAGGTGAAGGAGTGACAGCAGTGGAAGAATGACAGCAGTGAGGAGTGACAGCAGTGAGGGGTGACAACAAGAGTGAAGGACAAGGTGACAACAAAGAGTGGAAGAATGACAGCAGTGAAGGATGACGGAAGGGTGACAACAAGAGTGAAGATGACAGCAGTGGGAAGAGAGGTGACAGCAGTGAAGGGTGACAGCAGTGAGGAGTGACAGCAGTGAGGGGTGACAACAAGAGTGAAGGATGACAGCAGTGGAAGGGTGACAGCAGAAAGAGTGAAGGAGTGACAACAGTGAAGGAGTGACAGCAGTGAGGGAGTGACAGCAAAGTGGAGTGACAGCAGTGAGGGAGTGACAGCAGTGAGAAGTGACAACAGTGGAAGGAGTGACAGCAGTGAGGGAGTGACAACAAGAGTGAAGGAGTGACAGCAGTGAGGGTGACAGCAGTGAAGGAGTGACAGCAGTGGAAGGGTGACAGCAGTGAAGAAGTGACAGCAGTGAGGATGACAGCAGTGAGGAGTGACAACAAGAGTGGAAGGTGACAGCAGTGAGGGTGACACAGTGGAGATGACAGCAGTGAAGGAGTGACAGCAGTGAAGGAGTGACAGCAGTGAGGGAGTGACAACAAGAGTGAAGGTGACAGCAGTGAAGGAGTGACAGCAGTGAGGGGAGTGACAACAAGTGAAGGAGTGACAACAGTGAAGGAGTGACAGCAGTGAAGAAGTGACAGCAAGTGAAGGGTGACAGCAGTGAAGGGAGTGACAGCAGTGAAGAGTGACAGCAGTGAAAGTGACAACAAGTGAAGATGACAGCAGTAGAGGAGTGACAGCAGTGAGGAGTGACAGCAGTGAGGGGGTGACAGCAGTGAAGGAGTGACAGCAGTGAGGGGAGTGACAACAAGAGTGAAGGAGTGACAGCAGTGGGGGAGTGACAACAAGAGTGAAGGGTGACAGCAGTGAAGGTGACAGCAGTGAGGGGAGTGACAGCAGTGAAGGAGTGACAGCAGTGAGGAGTGACAGCAGTGAAGGAGTGACAGCAGTGAGGTGACAACAAGAGTGAGAGAAGTGACAGCAGTGAAGGGTGACAGCAGTGAGGGAGTGACAACAAGAGTGAAGGTGACAACAGTGAGAGGGTGACAGCAGTGAAGGAGTGACAGCAGTGGGGAGTGACAGCAAGAGTGAAGGAGTGACAGCAGTGAAGGGTGACAGCAGTGGAAGGAGTGACAGCAGTGAGGGAGTGACAACAAGAGGAAGAGTGACAGCAGTGAAGGGTGACAGCAAGGACAGAGTGAAGGAGTGACAGCAGTGAGGGAGTGACAACAGAGTGAAGGTGACAGTGAAGGAGTGACAGCAGTGAGGAGTGACAACAAGAGTGAAGGTGACAGCAGTGAAGGAGTGACAGCAGTGAGGGAGTGACAACAAGAGTGAAGAGTGACAGCAGTGAGAGTGACAGCAAGAGTGAAGGAGTGACAGCAGTGAAGGAGTGACAGCAGTGAAGGGTGACAAGTGAAGAGTGACAGCAGTGAGAGTTTGGCACAGTATCAAGGTTGGCGTCGATCACCTGCCTACCACCAGCCCCACCTTGACCCCGTCTGCCCACCCATACTCACCATCTGCAGAGCTGACCCTACCACCGTCTGCCACCTGCCACCGTCTGACACCCCTGCCACCGTCTGACACCCCTGCCACCGTCTGACACACCCCTGCCACCGTCTGCCACCCCCTGCAATCTACCCCTGCCACCGTCTGACACCTACCAATCTGACACCCCCTGCCACACATCTGACACCCCTGCCACCGTCTGCCACCCCTGCCACCGTCTGACACCTCTGACCCCTGCCACCGTCTGACACCTGCCACCGTCTGACACCCCCTGCCACCGTCTGCCACCCCTGCACCGTCTGACACCCCCTGCCACCGTCTGACACCCCCTGCTGCAAATCTGACACCCCTGCCACCGTCTGACACCCTGCCACCGTCTGACATCCCCTGCAAGTCTGCACCCCCTGCCACCGTCACCCCTACCACCGTCGACACCTGCCACCGTCTGACACCCCTGCCACCGTCTGACACCCCTGCCACCGTCTGCACACGCCACCGTCTGACATCCCCTGCCGTCTGACACCCCCACCTTCCACAGTGGTAATGGGGCCTCGTGTTCACTATTCTACCCATTAGCATGAAGTCAAGTTGTAATGGCTTCGTGTTCCACCATTGGTCTTATTAAGTCTCAGAGGCGCCTTGACTTCCCTCCCTCCTACCTCCTTCTCTCTCTCACTCCTGCCTCCTTCTCTCTCTCACTCCTGCCTCCTTCTCTCTCCCACTCCTACCTCCTTCTCTCCCTCACTCCTGCCTCCTGCTCTCCCTCACTCCTCCTGCTCTCCTCACGCCTGCCTCCTTCTCTCCCCTCCTCCTGCCTCCTCCTCTCCCTCTCCTGCCTCCTTCTCTCCCTCCTCCTGCCTCCTTCTCTCCCTGTCCTTCTCTCCTTTCTTTCCTCTTTCCCCTTCCTCCCTCCTTCCCACCCTCTCATCTCCTTTCTTCCCTCTCCTTCCCTCCCTTTTGCCCCCTCCGTCCACCCCTCCCTCCCAGACCGTGACCATCGTCTTACACCCAGAAGGAGCTCCACAACCCATAACATTCACATAACATTCAACTAACATTCACCTTGGCTGGCTGACCGGAGCTGACCTGCCCAGCTGTGGTAACCTAGCGAGTGTGGCCTCATCTACCATCATTTGGGAGGATGGTTTGGATCACCTGAATTAGACTCTCCATCTGCATCTTTCTTGTGGGTTTAAGTTAAGGTTAGATAGGTTAGGTTAGGTTAGATTTGGTTAGGTTTGGTTAGGTTAGGTTAGGTTAGGTTAGCATTAGAGTGGTTAATATTACGGTAAAATAAGCTGGGGTGTCTGATCTTCAGGTGATTCCTCTATAATTATCTGTGGATGCTGTGGTCTGCTGATGACTTGTTGTTTTAAGAGGACCTAAAGCCTTGAATACACACACACACACACACACACACACACACACAAACATTCAACCACACACACACACACACACACACACACACACACACTCAAACACACACACACACACACACACCCAACCTCCCAATGACTTTGCTGAACTAATGCAATATTTAAACACCAATGTTCACCTTCAACCTCTGTTATTTTCTCTATTTCTTGGTACATTGTATCAGGTTCTTACAACGGGTGAAGAAGAGGGAATAGCAACTAGTACTACTGTCCTTGCTAGTATGCTAATGAGTTACCTTGGTCATTAGATAGTTACAAGAGACAACGTGTTATAATCAAGTCTCTGTGTTGGATGTGGGACTGGTGTCAAAAAAGCCAAACTTAACTACAATATAAGAGACTCGCATTTACCTCGTTCTGCGTCGCATTTATCCCGTTCTGCCTCGCATTTACCTCGTTCTACGTCGCATTTACCCCGTTCTACGTCGCATTTACCTCGTTCTGCGTCGCATTTATCCCGTTCTGCCTCGCATTTACCTCGTTCTGCGTCGCATTTACCCCGTTCTACGTCGCATTTACCTCGTTCTGCGTCGCATTTACCCCGTTCTACGTCGCATTTACCTCGTTCTGCATCGCATTTACCCGATTCTGCGTCGCATTTACCCGTTCTACGTCGCATTTACCTCGTTCTGCGTCGCATTTATCCCGTTCTGCCTCGCATTTACCTCGTTCTGCGTCGCATTTACCCCGTTCTACGTCGCATTTACCTCGTTCTGCGTCGCATTTACCCCGTTCTACGTCGCATTTACCTCGTTCTGCATCGCATTCACCCCATTCTACGTCGCATTTACCTCGTACTACGTCGCATTTACCTCGGTCTACGTCGCATTTACCTCGGTCTACTCCTCCCTATTCTACATAATGGCTTTTTAACTAAGTGTTACAAAACAATAAATTAATTCTAATGGCAAAGTCAGGTGTAAGAAATAAATAATGTTATTAATTTAGTCACGCTATGAGAAGTACCTATTGTCTTCGCGTGATCTGGTTCACCTCGCACTACACTCCTCATAATGTTGTCTCTATATAAGGTTTATGATACGGCTTATAATACGGTTTATGATACGTGAAGCTATACATAAGATATACATTATGTATACTGTATCCATGCGTCTCAAAATACATCAAACTGTATACTGGATAGGTAGGCCACATATCAAGGCTAGGCCATACATACATACATACATACATACATACATACATACATACATACATACATTACATGCATTACATACATACATACATACATACATACATACATACATACATACATACACACATACATTACATGCATTACATACATACATACATACATACAGACATACATACACCTCAGTTCATTTAGTCCTTATCATTTTATCAACTAAACTATAATTTCTTTATGTCATTGTACCAAGTTTTCAATTACTTCTATGAACGCTTTAATTAATATTTACCCTAAGAATAGTGTCTCTTTGTGCTTATGGCGCATTGTACTGTAACAGCATTTGAAAATAATTATTGTGTACAGTTGTGGACAAAATTCCTTGGACACTCGGTAGTATTTGGCATTTAAGTTCTTGTTGATCATTATCCCCAAGTACGTGAGCCTCAGAACCACTATGAACCGTCTAGAACCATACAGAAGTACCCCCACAACAGCAAGAGAACCAACCAACCAACCAACCATCCATCCATCCATCCAAGAACCACGTAAAAACAAGTACCATCACACAGGTATGTCAGGATGTACAGGTAAATCACATGAGGGATTATGCACCTTCAGGTATGAGTAATTAGGGGCGATGTTTACCTGTCACCTGGGCAATAAAGGAGAGATGGGGTGGGGTGGGGTTGGGTGGGGTGGGGTGGGGAAGGGGTAGGGTGGGGCGATCAGTTAAGGGGGAAGGGTAAAGGGAGGAGGTAAGAACTAGCTCCTAGGGGGTGATTAATATTGTTTATAGGGTGAGGTAAGTGGGTGAGTGTGGGTTATGGTGAGTGGGTGTGGGTTATGATGGTTGGTTGGGGGTGTGGGTTTGATTTAAATTCTCTTGGACAGATGAGTAAACGGACACTAGTACACACCTGCACGACACCTGTAATTAACCTATCAATCACGACCCTTTACATTTCTCTTGGGTTACGTTACGGGGAAAACTAAACCAGAACTATGACCTTCACATTTGACCTTTGGCATATACCACCTCTAAGGGGGCTTTATCAGGGTGAATATACCTACATATATACCAAGAATAAACACCATGGTCAGTGGAAGGTGGGGAAGGGAAGGTGTAATTGAGAGGTGAAAACAAAGGACAGGAATTAGGAGAGGAGAAGAAGAAAATGAGAAGGAAGAGAGGATGCAGATTATAGAGAGGAGGAGGAAGCAAAGAACAGGGAGAAGGTGGAGGAGGAGGAGGAACAGGAAGATGATGATGATGAGGAATAAAAAGAAGAAGAAGAAGAAGAAGAAGAAGAAGAAGAAGAAGAAGAAGAAGCCAACAGAAGGCGCCTCACACAGCCTCCAATACAACCACCACAATCTTCGCGTTGTTCAGTAAGTGGAGCCAGACGTCACCAGGTCCTAGTAAGCACCTCGACCGATGTCTTAACTCCATATTAAATCAATTACCGACAGATGCCTCGGTCTGGGGGATAGCATCAACAACAGGGCCCAATTGGTTCGTCGGGGAGATATAAGGGTCAGGTGACGTTACGACCTGGGAACTAGCAATTACGGTTGTTATGGTCTGTGAAAGTTAAGGAGTTCAGTTGCTGCCACTCCCCGCTACTGTTAAGGGCAAGAAGAACGTAAACAACAGGTAAAAAAAAAATAGAGTCGAAAATCCGTAGTCAAATGGTAGGAAAATTATACCCTTGTAGTATTTCTTATTATCCCAACAAGATAAGGTTATGTACAGGTATCCATTAAGTCGAAAATCTCAAAGTCTTAACAAACAAAATTATCCCTTAAAGATCCAATTTCAATCAAGGTAAGATAACAGTAAACAGTGACGGAAGTTTAGGTTGAAGATCCCGTGTTGATAAGGAGGAAAACCAACCTTAAGAGCTCTAATAGGTACAATACCCTAATGGCGCCATATCTGGGGTGAGACTCTGCTAGACTCAACAAGAAGCAGTTAGCTCCGTCGTCTACAAATAATAGGTCATTAATCACACCAGGTAACAAGGTGTCACATTGGTTAATGAACACGTGAGGTGAAGCACAGGTGAGGAGGCGGCAGATGAGGTGATTTCACTCACTCACTCACAAAACAAACACGCACTCAAAGTAGTCACAAACACGCACATAAGCGATAATACACACAAACAACCAAGACAAACAAACACTCATACAAACACAGATAAACTTCCTAAACCAAACAAACAAGCACATAAAACACAGTAAACAAACGCACACAAAAGAGTCACCTATTCACATAAGCAAACTCTTACAAGGACACACACACACACACACACACACACACACACACACACACACACACACACACACACACACACACATATATACAGTTAATTCGGGTAATATTCGCTAAGTCATGTTAAGTTATGTTAAGTTTGATTAAATTAGTCTGAATTAGGTTAGGTTAGGTTAGGTTAGGTCGTAACAGCAGAGAGCCAAAGTCTTTTATTACGTCACATGTCACACTTTTATTACGTCACATGCCACTATATATCTCGACCAATCAGATACAGGTATTCAACTGTCGACACTAACGACTTAACACACTCTCACTGTACAGCACTACACTTGGTCATCCTGGGAATAATAACAAACATCACCATTAACAAATAAGCCTTTTTTTTCTCGTTTACTCCATTTATTATTGATTATAATTTTTATTCATAGGACGAACTACGACTATTAAAATTATATTAGTGTCAATGTTATTTAGTAAAGCTGTGTACTGCTGGGTGTATCAGGGAGTGTACTGCTGGGTGTATCAAGGAGTGTACTGCTGGGTGTATCAGGGAGTGTACTGCTGGGTGTATCAGGGAGTGTACTGCTGGGTGTATCAGGGAGTGTACTGCTGGGTGTATCAAGGAGTGTAAACAGATACTCCTAAATAAATGTTGAGTGACCTTCCCACTCGGCCACAGCGTCAGAGATAACAGCACAGAATCCGTGTACTACTAAGGCCGCGTTCCTCCTCTGTCAGGTGATAAACATTATACTGGTTGACTGACATCCCTGACCCCTCTGCCACTCCTCCCTGACCCTTCTGCCACTCCTCCCTGACCCTTCTGCCACACACTCCTCCCTGACCCTCTGCCACACCCCCTCGACCCTCTGCCACACACCTCCGACAATCTGCCAACCCCCCCTGACCCCTCTGCCAAACATTCCCTACCTTTGCCACCCACCTCTGACCCTCTGCCACACATCCCCTGATCCTCTGCCATAGACCTTCGACCCTCTGCTGTCCCTGCCCACCCCCCCCGACCCTCTGCCACCCACCGACCCTCCTCCCACCCCAAACCCTCCTGCCCACCCACCCCCCGATCCCCTGCCACCACCCCCGACCCTCTCCCACCCCCGATCCTGCCACCACCCCCAGCCCTCTCCCACCCCCCATTTTACCTGGGTTGATAAGGAACACACCTGGCCTGCACGTGGAAGAGAAGCCACCTATACGCTCATTAGCACTGGAGGAGGATAGTTAAACCTTGTCTATATATATTGAGAAAGGATTATACCCTTCACCTGCCCTTACTGTCTAGAGTGAAGCGGTACACAGCATTACTTCTAACTTACTGGACTACCTCGACCGACCGTAAGCCACTGTGGAGGTGAGAGACCAGGTGGGGGGATGAAAGACCAGGTGGGGGATGAGGAAGACCAGGTGGGGGATGGTGAGAGACTCCAGGTGGGGGTGAGGGCTCAGGTGGGGGGTGAGAACACCAGTGGGGGTGGGGAGACCAGGTGGGGGATGGGGAGACCAGGTGGGGAGGTGAGGGAGACCAGGTGGGGGTGAGACAATTGGGGGTGAGAGAGACCAGGTGGGGATGAGGGGAGCCAGGTGGTGAGGAGACCAGGTGGGGGAAGGGTGGGGGTGAGAACAGCAGGTGGGGGTGAGGAGACCAGGTGGGAGATTGAGGAGACCAGGTGGGAGGTTGAAGAGACCAAGTGGGGAGGGTGAGGAGACCAGGTGAGTTGTACTGTTGATTAGGAAGGGAGACGACACCTGGTTTCCTTCTCTGGCTGGTGGTGTACGCCCCGACACACCTGGTGGATCAAGTGAAGATTAGACACCTCAGCTTCTTTCACCTGATTAAATTACCTATCACCACCCTAATCTAATCTCCCCCTCCTCCCTCAGGTAGCGTTAGGGTGTTGAGTCACCAGGTGAAATAATTTAGGGTGTCTAGTCATCACGTGATCCTCCTGGACACTCATAAACTTTATGAAGTATTCGGTGAAGGAGGAACACCACATATTTTGCCGGTGTTCCACTATGAGCACCACTGTAGGATACTGCCCCTGTAGGATGCTGCCCCTGTAGGATGCTGCCCCTGTGGGATGCTGCCCCTGTGGGATGCCGCCCTGTAGGATGCTGCCCCTGGAGATGCTGCCCCTGCCCCTAGGATGCTGCCCCTGTAGGATGCTGCCCCTGTGCTGCCCCTGTAGGATGCTGCCCCTGTAGGATGCCGCCCCTGTAGGATGCCAATATCAATATACCGGATATTATGTTTATATCTCCCACAGTGGGGCGCCGCTAATGATGTTATCACAGGGTAATATAATTCAGGCTTGCAGGAGGGTTGTGAAAGCAGTGTTCTATTTAATTCGTTACAAGAGACAGTAAAGGTGGGTTCTTGGTCGTCTCCGGGGTGCCTGAAGCAGCGGGAGGGCCAGAACTTGTTGTATCCTGAAGGTGTGTCAGGCGTGTAGCACAAAGGTTCCCCCAATTCGCTACACCACCCTCGTCAGGTTGTTGATACAGCAGCTCCCCGCGGCTCCACCAACAACCTACTCTAACCCATTCACTGTATTTATTGATCACTTAATCATTCACATAATTATAGCCCAATAGTCAGAAGTACAAAAGAACTACTTGAGATATCTATCCCATTCATTAGTTAAGAGTCATGAACGTCAGTGAATGAAAAAAATGGGACAAATAATTTTCGTAAGTTAGTAAGGCTGATAATGGTGATAGAGTATTGGAACTTTTGGCCCGGTTAAAACATTTACGGTACCTGACCAGAATACTAAAATGTTTGTTGTTTCAGTACTGACTCAGGTTTAGTTTAATATTACCCGGGGCTTACCTGGCCATAAGGTTACAGTGATCCGGCAGGTAGTGAGGAAAGGACCCGCTGGTAGACAAAGAAAATCTGACAGAAAATTTTTGGTTAAATTTTCTCTGACATTACGAGACATTGAAGAGATCGTCAGATAAGGCTTAAAAACTCCGTCAGAAAAATAATTAACACGAGTCTTTCACCACACGAGTTAATGAATAAACCTGGGGCGTTAATTATCCCTTCACAAAAACAAAAACCTCAATAATGTGGAAATTTTCGAAGTGAGAAAACGAGAGGAGATGAATACCCGACTTGTGAACACTCGTTGACAGGAACCACAGGTGTGAACAGGTGAGATTTGGGGATTCCTGAGTCATAGTACCCAACAGGTGTGATCAGAACAGGGAAATACACTAACGTCAACTCTTCCTCCCTCTCTCCCACCTTAATTCCCTCCCTTTCTCCCACCTTTATTCCCTCCCTTTCTCCCACCTTCGCTCCCTCCATCCGCCGCCCAGGGTGAAGAAAATCCTCCCACCCAAAAAATAAGACGAGTAATCCCATCGCGTCAAGTGGATTTAAGTTCTATTATGCTGTTGTGTCTGGTCAGCTTAGTGTAAGGTGTTTGGTGAGGTTAGGTTAGGTTAGGTTCTAGGTGAGGCGTCGGAGGTTGTGGGTGGGGTAAGGTGAGGTGAGGTTCTAGGTGATGTGTGATAAGATAAGATAAGGAAAGGTATAACTCAAATACAGTTCTTCTATCTTGCAGTCAACACAAACAGACCAATGGGACACAGACAGACACCATCATCACTATCATTATCAAGCACACTCTCAGCCTGTTTACATTCCAGACTGGGGCTAGGCTGTGGCGCCACCAGCAGGTACCGACATACCAAACCATTCGCCAGTCCCTTTGAGATGCGAGAGCCTGCCAGGTACCTGTTGGGCCTGCCAGGTACCTGTTGGGGAGGCTGTCATCAAATTGGTATGCAGGGTGGTAGGTGGTGGACGGGTCAGCTCGGTAGCCATCCTTGGTAACTCTTACGGCAATACCAAAACAGATTTTAGGAATGCGAGGGAGGGGGGAATTAAATATATAAAGGAAAATAAAGGTTAAGGGAAATAAGTAAGAGGGGAAATAAAGGTGAGCGAATGATTGGGAGGGATATAAGAAGGGAAATAAATGTAGGGGGAAATAAATGAGAGAAAAATACACGTGATGGGAAATAAATATAAGGGGAAAAAATTAATTAGCACACCTTTAGAAAATTAGTTAACACACCTGAAGATTATCCCTTAAACCTATTTCACCTGATGATTAACTTTCCAAACTCTACCTGGGGGTTAGGTTAGGTTAAGGCTGGTTAGCGTTAGGGTGGCTAATCTTCAGGTTAAATAAACTTTGGGGTGTTTAATCCTCACGTGATCCGATTATTTTCTATTTGTTGTTTACTTTTTCGTCCAACAAACAATAAACAAAACCAAACAACAATTTTAGATCGGAGAAGAAACAAATGAATCTGTCTACAGTTATTGCGATACAAATTTGTCACTAATTGTTTATTAATGATAGTTTAGTGTTTAATTACCCAAATAAATAATGCTAAATAATTAAAAATGATTAATAACATAAAAATAAACATAATAAAATAGTAATAATTCTCTTAATAACATATAATAATAATGTAAGTTTAAGGTTTATCAGTCAAGTTCAGTAATTGGCCTAAAGGTAAGCGAAGTACCTGGTGTATAGTGTTTTAACAACAGGTAAAGCACACACACACACCTGACCCCACACAGAACAACCCGAGGACTGTGTCAAGGGAGAGAGAGCACCTCATACCTCACCTCACCCCCCCGATTCTCAGGTCATACTCGGATTATTTCTGCTTGGTAACTTATCATCTCTTCTTGTTATCTGCTGTTTCTCTTCTTCGCTCTTCGTTTTAGCTAGGATTCTTCTTCTTCTTCTTCTTTCTCTTTTTCTATGTCTGCTTTTTTCTTCTTTTTCCTCCTCTCTTATTCTATTCTATTCTATTCTCTCTCTCTCTCTCTCTCTCTCTCTCTCTCTCTCTCTCTCTCTCTCTCTCTTTCGTAGCGTTTCTTCTGCCCATCTTCCTTTTAATTGTTGTTGTTGTTGTTGTTGTTGTTGATGGTAGTGTCGGTGGAGGTGGTGGTGTTGGTGGTGTCGGTGGAGGTGGTGTTGATAGGTGTCACAAATGGTGGTGATGAAGGTGGTGGTGTTGAGTCGTGGTAACAATTGAAAACAAGCGGTAAGGTGGTGGTGAGCAGGCAGGAATGCAGGCAGGCAGGCAGGTAAGTAGGTATGTAGGCAGGCAGGCTGGCCGCTCACCTCCAGTTCCCGACCAGTGACACTACACACGGGCTTGGAGACCTCAAACCAGTGTAATAACCGGCGGCCTCTGCCACCACCGACCTCTGCCGCTGACCTCTCCAGTCATCTGCCCAGGCCTCAGCCGCTGACCTCTCCAGCCACCTGCTCAGAACCTCTGCCACTGACCTCTCCAGCCACCTGTCCAGGCCTCAGCCACCACCGACCTCTGCTCAGAACCTCTCTAGCCACCTGACCTGACCTTTGCCACCACCGCTGACCTCTCTCGCCCAGGACCCACATGAACACACTATCAGGTCTACAGCTTCCCTTACCTGTGAGACACCTGCTGAAGTTTACCAATGAACTCGATGAACTCCACCGAGCATATTTCACCTGATGATTAAAGCACTCTAACACTACCTGGGGTCAAGTTAGGTTAGGTAAGCATTGGTTAGGTTAGGTTGGTGTTACGTTAGGAAAGCATGACGTCAGCGTTAAGGTGTCAACTGGGGCTGGTTGATTGGATGGCTCACTGACTTACTGACTGGCTGGCTGACTTACAGACTCACTGACTGACTGACTGACTCCCTGACTGGATGCTACATCTTAACTCTCACAAATCAGCTAAAAATTACTGCTTTCTGGCCCTGATCACTTTTTTTTACGGCGTTAGATAGTTCAGGAGTTTAAGCTCTCGTCTTGTCTGTCACAACGATGGTTTTAAAAAAAGTTGTGGTCTAGTTTTTGTCTGAGGTGTGAGGGGCGGGGGTGAGGGCGGGGGTGAGGGCGGGGGTGAGGGCGGGGTGGGGGGCGGGGGGTGAGGCAGGGTGGGGGTGAGGGAGGCGGGGGTGAGAGGCGGGGCCTTGAGGCGGGGGTGAGGAGCAGGGGTGAGGGCGGGGGGTGAGGCTGAGGTGAGGGCAGGGGGTGAGG
The DNA here is from genome assembly GCF_018991925.1 of Homarus americanus. NCBI lineage: Eukaryota > Metazoa > Arthropoda > Malacostraca > Decapoda > Nephropidae > Homarus > Homarus americanus. The sequence goes on along the minus strand of NW_024731054.1, from coordinate 3,299,729 downwards.
GTGGGAGGAGGGTGTTAGGACAGTTGGCAGCCAATGTAGTAGAGGTAAGTGTAAAGAATGTGTGTGTGTGTGTGTGTGTGTGTGTGTGTGTGTGTGTGTGTTAAAATATTAGTGAAAAAAAGTTACTTACACTGACACCACCAAATAAACACTTTCAACACACACACACACACACACACACACACACACACACACACAGTCTAGACCAGCGACGCCTCATTACAGCAGAAGTCGACCGAGGGGATACGCCACAGAACCCATGCCAGTATTACAGTCTGAGAAGAGGAGGAGGAAGAGGAAGAAGCAAAAAGAAAAGAAAGAAGAGAAGAGGCAGGAGAAGAGTAAAGCCCAGGAAGAGGGAGGAGAAGAAGAGTAAAGCAGGAAGAGGGAGGAGAAGAAGAGTAAAAGCAGGAAGGAGGAGAAAGAGTAAAAGCAGGAAGAGAAGCAAAAGAAAGAAGAAGAGGGGCAGGAGAAGAGTAAAGCAGGAAGAGGAGGAGAGGAACCTGGGGGAGCGTCCTCGTTCCCCCAGAGCTCCCCGGGGAACAGCCTCTGCCAGGTAAGTACTGAATAAACGGGACACACGTGACACCTTATTCAACCCCCCCCACACCTGCAAGGTATCCCAGGGTGCTCTTCCCTTGACCAGGGTAGAGAGAGAGAGAGAATGTGCAAAACAAACACAGGAAGACATCGATGGACAGGTGGAGCTTCAGACAGGACGAGCAAAGTTATGAAGCATCGTGTGTCTACTGTGGCACGTTCACCCGTTCACCTCACCCAGGAACACACACACACACACACACACACACACACACACACACACACACACACACACACACACACACACACACACACACACACACACACACACACACACACACACACACACACACACACACACACACACACACACACACACACACACACACACACACACACACACACACACACACACACACACACACACACACACACACACACACACACACACACACACACACACACACACACACACACACACACACACACACACACACACACACACACACACACACACACACACACACACACACACACACACACACACACACACACACACACACACACACACACACACACACACACACACACACACACACACACACACACACACACACACACACACACACACACACACACACACACACACACACACACACACACACACACACACACACACACACACACACACACACACACACACACACACACACACACACACACACACACACACACACACACACACACACACACACACACACACACACACACACACACACACACACACACACACACACACACACACACACACAAGCCTCAGGTGACTACTTTTTATCAGGTCGGTTGTGTGTTATTTTCAATTTGGTGGCAAGCAGCGGTGTCGTCCGGTGGTAGTGGTGGTGATGGTGGTTGTAGTAGTGATGTGGTGGTGGTAGAAGTAGTTATGGTGGTCATAGTGGTGGTGGTGGTGGTGATAGTAGTGGTAGAAGTAGTTATGGTGGTCATAGTGGTGGTGGTGGTAGTAGTAGTAATACTTGTGATGGTAATGATGATGGTAGCCAAGTGATGGTAGTAGTGGTGGTGGTGGTAGTGGTGGTGGTGGTGGTGGTGGTAGTGGTAGTGGTAATGGTGGTGGTGATGGTGTGTGGTGAGTGGTAATACTAATGGTAGTGGTAGTGATGGTAGTAGTAGTAGTGGTGGTGGTGGTGGTGGTGGTGATGGTGGTGGTAGTTAGTGATGATGATGGTGGTAGTGATAGTGATGGATGAGTAGTAGTAGTAGTGGTGGTGGTGGTGGTGATGATGATGGTAGTGGTGGTGGCCGCAGACCTAAGAGCCTCGGGATGCATGGCAGGTTGGCAGTATAACAAGGGTCGCGGTCAAGCAGGAAGGCAGGGTTGGCAGACAGACAGACAGGCGTGCGAGCAAACAGGATGCATGTTGGTAAATTCGACTTGCAAGCAGAGAAGCAACAAGTAGGACATCTGCCTCACAAATATTCTGGATCACCTGAAGATTAACCCCTAAGTTATTTCACCTGATGATTAAACACCCGAACGCTACCTGAGGGTTAGGTTAAGTTATGCTAGGTTGGTTAGGTTAGGTTTGGGTATGTTAGGTTAGGTTAGTCATCAGATCAAATAAGCTGAAGTGTCTAATCTTCAGGTGATCCAAAAATGAATATATGTAAAGTACTTGATAAAATCACACGGGAAAATGGAAACAACGGAGTACTCCGTTGTTTCCATTTTCCCGTGTGATTTTATCAAGATTAATCTTATCCACGTTTTCATTGTGAATTTACATGAAATGTAAAGTACTGTATAAAATTAATAAAGTGCCTTCACGTAAACCCCAGGTAAACCCCAGGTAAACTCCAGGTAAATTTAAAATAAACTGCAGGTAAACTTCAGATTAACTCCAGTAAACTTGAAGTAAACTTGTGGTGACGTCGTAGGCTTTAATGGAGAGGGGATGAGGGAGAGGGGGTGAGGGAGAGAGGGGTGAGAGGGTGAGGAGAGGGGTGAGGAGCAGAGCCTACCCACTCTTCATCTTTCATCTACTGTACGTGTGGCTGCCGGCGGGGCTGACGGAGACGATTTATCACCTGTGGCTGGCCCTCCTCCTCCTCCATCAACACCTGTGGCTGGCCTTCCTCCTCAACACCTGTAGCTGGCCCTCCTCCTCAACACCTGTAGCTGGCCCTCCTCCTCAACACCTGTAGCTGGCCCTCCTCCTCAACACCTGTAGCTGGCCCTCCTCCTCAACACCTGTAGCTGGCCCTCCTCCTCCCAACACCTGTAGCTGGCCCTCCTCCTCAACACCTGTAGCTGGCCCTCCTCCTCAACACCTGTAGCTGGCCTCCCTCCTCAACACCTGTAGCTGGCTCCTCCTCAACACCTGTAGCTGGCCTTCCTCCTCCATCAATACTTGTAGCTTCTCCTTCCTCTCCCCTGTGTATACTTCCTTCAACCTCATTCTTCTTCCTTCCTCCCCCTCTTCACTTCCTCCATCTATTCACCTGTTTCTTCCTCTCACTCGGTGCTCGTCGAGAGAGAGAGAGAGAGAGAGAGAGAGAGAGAGAGAGAGAGAGAGAGATCACATAGGCGTGAGGACTGACCTTAATTCTTTCAGTAGTTTATCAGTGTTGTATTATGTGGGTCAGGTGTCGGGTAGGCCTGAGTGATGACAGGGGCTTGTGTCACCTGTCGAGTGTTGTTGACGACACACACACACACGTAAAATAGGAGCAACCTCACCTGGATCAATATACTACTACATCTATTTCAGTCTCATCATCATCATCACCATCATCATCATCATCATCATCATCATCATCATCACCATCATCTACTTACCCTCACCTTCAAGTCACATCACATGCCAACAACGTCAACAGATTTCTTGTAAGAGATTAACAAATTTCCTCCTCAAAAAGCTTCGTATAATATAACAGGTTGTCATGTTCTTACACAGCTTCAGGCAATGGGCAGAAATAGCCTGACTGACCAGATATAATCCCTGCATGCTTGTCGGCAGAACGAATGAGGCCTCAGGTTCGATACCCCCTTAGGAAAAATACTGTACATGATTATAAGTTCAATTTTAATTCGAGTCACGTGAAGAGTAAACACCCCTCCCCCCTTTCTCAGTTTGTTTTATCTGAATATTATCAATCTTAATGTTATCGGGGTTGGTTAGGTTAGATTAGCTTCAAGTTAGCGTTAGGTTAGATTAAGTAAGGTTAGCATTGGGTTAGATTAAGTTAGATTAGCATTGGGTCAGGTCAGGTCAGCATTAAGGTGCCTAATCTTCAGGTATTCCTTCACCTCTAAACCCACAACATATATTTCCTTTGACCTTCAAGAACGAACAGAAATTTAATCTATTTTTTTCCTGTATTTGTCTTGGAGGGTCAATTTTGTTATCATGTGAGGAAGAAAAACATTAACCACTACCTGTGTGTTTTTCCTTTTTTCCTCCTGTAACTTTTTTCTTCACTCACCTGATAGTTTAAACATCCTCAAACACGTTTCACTATGAGGCGTAATACTAATAAAAGTTAATAACAAATTTAAATACTACTACTACTAATAATAAAATAATAATAATAAAAGTGAAAAATGATATATGTATGTTGTGTAGTCAATAGTAAGAGAAACAATTGAGACCCTGCAATTGTGTGTAAATGAAGCAGAAAGTCAGTTTAGCATCCTGGGACTTGGTCACAATTTTTGTGATGTCATATGGCAGCAGGGTCTACCATTAGTTGATGTGTACCTGTAGCGTTGATGTGTACCGATAGCGTTGATGTGTACCTGTAGCGCTGATGTGTACCGATAGCGTTGATGTGTACCTGTAGCGTTGATGTGTACCGATAGCGTTGATGTGTACCTGTAGCGCTGATGTGTACCGATAGCGTTGATGTGTACCTGTAGCATTGATATGTACCTGTAGCGTTGATGTGTACCGATGATGTGTATCTGTAGCGTTGATGTGTACCTGTAGCGTTGTTATTTACCTGTAGCGTTGATACTTAACATGAAGCAATGATTCCAAGAGGAGACACATCCACTGGTATTATCAGAAGGAAACATGTGGTTATCTAATGTTCAACGCTGGCCGAGAGTCAATGCTGGCCACGAATCAATGCTGCCCCAAGAATCAACACTAGCCCGAGAATCAACCAAGAATCAACGCCAGATGAAAGCTCTCTGCATTGCCACTCTGTCTTTCTCCTCGCTTCTTACGGCTTAAAAACTTGTTTGCTAAAAAGTATATGTCGACTCGTGGGCCGGTAGCACCCTGTTGATCTGGTAGCGCGCGCGCACACACACACACACATATACATATACGCGCACACAAACAACCAGTTAGCCTACATGCTTGCTGAGAGAGAGAGAGAGAGAGAGCACCACCGTAAAACACAACAGGTTCCAGCGCTTTTACTTGAGGGACGCCACTTGTACACCACCACCACCTCACCTGCCCTTGCCATCATCACAGTCTTATCTCAATAACCTAACCTGCCTGATTCCGGGTAAGCCAGACGGTTCCGAGATGACCATAGTGAATGATGATAATGATGTTGATGATGGAGAGAGAAACGGGCAACGGCAGACGGGGGAGAAGGTCGAAGAGGAAGTTCATAATATTGCACCACCACGTCTCTCTCTCTCTCTCTCTCTCTCTCTCTCTCTCTCTCTCTCTCTCTCTCTCCCTCCCTGATGGACGCTGACACCTGGTCCCACATTCATAATTACCAACCTGAGGTGCGGGGTGAGCGAGGGAGATCCTGCCTCATTCAGCATACAAATGAGGACCGTTCGCAGTAAGAGATCTGTGAATCCGGATTTGAACTCTCAACATAATCCCGCCCTCGTCTCCCACTCCAGGAGGCGACGACATAATTTTTGGCGCTTTTGCCGGAGTCTGACACAAGCTGCATTATTGCACGTCACTGCGTCAACATCGTACTTATTTACCTGTAAATACCGAGTTCCTCCGGTATTGACAAATAGTCCGTCAATCTCAGTAATTACTGAGATGTTGTCAACATTTCAGGTTTACCTGCAGTTTATATTTAAGTTCTGTAATGACTGGCTGAAGACGATGTTGGCAAACTATTCTCGCAAAAAATTCACTCCAGAGTTCAGTGCTGTCCGTCCATTTAAAAATACAACTCTGAATGTCTTCTCTAAATACATTTATACATCTCCATCAGCAAGAAGAATGACTACGTGAGAATTTGGGAATTATATCCTGCCAGAGGTATAAATAAACCAAAAGTGAGCAAATTATATGCCTGTGTTCATATCTCAACGTCTGTCTGTCTATCAGTATTCAGGTCTCGGGTCTTTTGTCTGTTACTTGTTGGTCTGGTTACGGTGGATTGTTTTGAAACGTGTTGGCGTCCTCCCCAGAGCGTGAAGATGTTCCTCCCCAGAGCGGGAAGATGTTCACGCACTCCTCTGTTCTGCATCACTGATCTTAACCCGAGTTACTGCCTCTTCCTCCACTAAGCTTTATCATCATAAATATTCATAACTTTGTGTACTATAATTCGTATATCAGCTTGAAGTTGACAGCTTTTGAAGATTATGTTTTCTGGCTTCACATGGCGAGGTAAGACGCGCCCCAGCCACCAATAACATCACACTCAATGTGGGTCAACAGAGCCTACTGGCCAAATTCCCGGTTCTTATCAGATATGTTGCATCTACTGAGAAGACCAAAACAGAACTGCCCCACCATCCAGAACACTAAAAACAGTGATTATGTGAGTGTGGATGATGATAACAATTATACATTCGTGACCAGGCAGTTAATACCACCACTCCACTGACCTCCAGAAGCTAACACCACATTTTACCAGTGTTTGTTTAGTTACGTAACACTTACAACACCGTACTAATGTGCAGAAGGAGATAACCACCAACAAGTGTGCACGAAGTCTAAGTGGCTATTTATATTCTTTAAATTATCAGTTATGTCAATACATAATAAAACTAACATTGGATTTGTAAGAGCGAGCAAACAGTATGTGTAATTTAGAGCAACACAGATGAGGAGATTAAGAGATACAGTCTATTATGGGGGAGATAGTCTATTAAGAAAGATAGTCTATTAAGGGAGATAGTCTATTAAGGGAGATAGTCTTCTAAGATAGTCCACTAACACACAAGCCGTGTCGTGGTGTGCACTAGCCTGAGGCACTACCAGCATCACAACAACATGTCCTTGGGGGAAGGGAAGGGAGGGGCCTTGCTATACCTCGAGTGTGCGATACGGGAAGCAAAAACTGATGACAATCTCACGATACACGTTCCTCCTCCTCTGCTCCATCATGCTGCAGCACCAGAGGATAACCCTGACCTCTCAAGATAACACCTGATCTGCCACCATCACTTATGCGGTCTGGAACGTCTTTGTACTCTTTTAGATAACACCTGGCCAGATACACCTACATATGCTTTAGTATAATGTGTCTATGTCACTTAGATAACACATAAAAAAAATGTTCTATCTTATACTAAATCATTCACTTAATATAACATTCAAACTCAAACATTCACAAACTATCTCTGTTATATTGAACAATCACTGACCTCAAATCTTCGACCTTACACACCAACGTAAACACACAAAGCGGTCAGAGGTCCGTCTTTCTCGACATGTTCTCGGGCAGGTGCTGAGATATCGACGGCCCAAGCAAGAAGTGTGAGAGCCAACAGCGAGGAACTTGTATATTGGATAACATGAGTAACTGTCTCAGTCTAATGTAAGCAGTAGATGTTGGTAATATGATTAGCTGAGGGGTTGTCTCTATAAAGTCGCCCTTGATTATATATTGGGTATTTATTATACTTTGAAGACCAATAATATATTTATCACACACACACACACACACACACACACACACACTACCAGCCACCTATCCGGGTACAGTCTGACACTAAAAAATCGCCAACTTGAACCCAACAATTTCAATAATCTGGCCTACACAGCTTCGAGCCCCCGGTGTGAACTGTGACGTAAGAGGCGTGAAAACAATGCCCTCTCACTGCAGGCCTTGTGGTGCCCTGCCCTACGGAGGTTATCACCACCAATGGCCTTGACATAAATCTAACTCCAGCAATACCTTTCTCAACACCTGTTCCTGTTAACGGTCAAAAACACGGAAAATATCGACTTTAACTTGAAGACAATATATGTATCTAGTTTCACTGTATAAATAGGGTGTACAAGGATACAAAACAGTCGCATTGTTGTAATATATAAACTTAATCGATAATTAGTGAAATATACAAGTTAATAGCCAAGTCTACCCTAACAAGTCATCGTTTTCTCCTTTAAGCGATTCACAGAGAACGGAACTCTTACTGGGCTAACCAACTTATTTAATCCATTTGCCCTTGTGTTTTTCTCCCTCAATATTTAGTGATTGCAAAATATTAGACAATTATCTATACATAATGTTAGAGATTAAGAAAATATTGAGCCGAAAAATATACGAGTATTTAGTTAAGATGAGTATTAACGAAGAGAATTTTACTGAGAGAAAATGAACGTTATAATCTGACCTATGTTCATTTTATCCGGCTATATTTAACACTTAGATCAGAAAGCCACAAGTTGATCCATGGTTTATCATATAATATATTGGAAGAAACATATATGGATCTACAAACACGCTGTCTAAACTACCAGATGTAATATTGGTCTGGCTACATCAGGGATACAAATATCAAACATCCTGACAATATAATCTCGGTTTTGCATACTGTAGAACATGTAGATAACTAGTACACTATCTATCTATCTATCTATGTATCTATCTATCAGTGAGGTCTGGGTTCTCAGCCTTTTTCTATACTAGTAACCTTAATCAAACAAAAACAAACAAACACAAAACAAACAATAAAAGTTCCTAAAAACTATATAAAATAAAGTAGTAAATTAACACTCAAGGTATCACTGAAAAATACAAAATTAAAGAAATATCGTAAAGCATAATAGAACGGACGGACACACGTACTGACAACACCCACAACTGACGGCAACTGGTGATGAGCGCAGTGGTGATGACAGGCTGGAGGGGTAAGCCGAGGTGAGGTGAGGTGGGGTAAGTCGAGGTGAGGTGGGGTAAGCCGAGGTGAGGTGGGGTAAGCCGAGGTGAGGTGAGGTGGGAAAGGTGAGGTGTGGTGAGGTGGGGTGGGGTGGGTGGGGTGAAGGTGTGGGGTGGGGGGAGGGTGGGTGGAGGTGGGGTGGGGGTGGGGTGGGGTGGGTGGGTGGGGGTGGGGTGGGGTGAGGGGGTGGGGTGAGGGGTGGGGTGGGGTGGGGTGAGGTGAGGTGAGGTGAAGGGCAACACACATAACTTTCTGTCTTTTATTTACTGTTTCCGGAAGACGAATTAAATCACCCGAATTTGTTGCCATCAGAAATGTAGTTAGAGAGATGTCTACAGCGTCCTCCTCCTCATCCACCTCACCTCCTCTTCCTCATCCACCTCACCTCCTCTTTCTCATCCACCTCACCTCCTCTTTCTCATCCACCTCACCTCCTCCTTCTCATCCACCTCACCTCCTCCTTCTCATCCACCTCACCTCCTCTTTTCTCATCCACTCCCACCTCCTCCTTCCTCATCCACCTCCTCCTCCTTCTCATCCATCTCACCTCCTCCTTTCCTCATCCCTCCTCCTTCTCATCCACCCCACCTCCTCTTCTCATCCACCTCCACCTCCTCTTTCTCATCCACCCACCTCTCATCCCACCTCCTCCTCCTCATCCACCTCACCTCCTCCTTTCTCATCCACCTCAGCGCGAAGGAAATAAAAAAGTATCTATCCAACCATTATATAAAATTCTGGCATAACGAAGATAATAAAAAGATAAAAGATAAAGATAATAAATAACACAAAAGAAAAAAAATAAGCAAACTAAATACACAAATAAAGACCAAATATTATTGTTTATTTTAGTATGACTTAACATATCCTACAGGACACCACACTCCTACAAAGATGCCATGATATCCTCCAAGCACCAAGAAGCATCCTATACAACATGATTAACTGTAGGACATCACTTATGGACTTCAAAAGGCAACTGTGGTCCAAGATAATGGGTCCGGGAGGAGTTTTTCGTAGCTCCAGTCTCAACTAATTCGCCGAAAACAACAAAAACATGGTAAATATCCTTAATGACATGATGGCGTGTAGATTGAAACCTCTTTTAAAATATTTACAGGCGTGATTTATGGCGTCATAAACCAAGTAGTACTTCCTGTAGTCTCTATTTACAACACTGACTGACGTTACCTTACACGATCATTATTGGGGTCTCTCTCTCTCTCTCTCTCTCTCTCTCTCTCTCTCTCTCTCTCTCTTCCATCAGCTCGTAAAATATAGACACCAATGAAAACTTTCTATAAAACACGTTGATGCGGGCTGAGACCTTTAAGTTATGTTGTGTTATGTTAAGTTTGTAGTGTATATGGCGCTGATTAGTCACGGCTCACATTGCATGACATAATGGACAATTGTAGTAGTAGTTGGGCTAGGTGTGATAGTTGTGGTAGTTTTGATGGTAGTTGTGGTAGTGGTGATTGTGGTAGTGGTGGTAACAGGTGTTGTGGTTGTGTGAGAGAGAGGTAACCACAGTGGGAGTGAGGAACCTTCTTAAACACGACATTTGGTCTTACGCTGAGCTGAACCCTGACCCGCTTTACCCTGCCCCCACCACGCCTACTTCCACCCACAAATCCACCCACTCAAACCCATCTACTACACCCACCCACCTAGCCCACTCACTACACCTTTCAATCACATACCACCCACTCAAACCCACCCACCCATCACACGCCACCCCACTAAGCAAACCCACCCACTACACACCCACTCACCAACGCCGGAACACACATTTTTTTAGTGAAATAATGAAGGATAGGGAAAAAATTATTTAAGGTTAATCAAGAATCTGTTTACGTTTTTATTTTGGTGGATAATGAAGTATAGTGAAGCAGTATAATGAAGCTGTATCATGAAGCAGTATATTGAAGCAGTATAATGAAACAGTATAGTGAATATACCGAAGCAGTATAATGAACCAGTATAGTGAAGTATAATGAATCAGTATAATGAGCTCGTATAATGAAGCAGCATAACGTTCATCACTTCACAACAACAAACTTTAACCTCGCACCACAACAGGTCGACTTCCTGGTGTCAATCATATGCCCGGATGTACACAATCAACGCCAAGTTTACAGGAAGGTGCAGCAACCACGACGATATTTACCTTCTTCAACTCACGCCCGCTACCCCAGTGTTATGACGTCATTACAACAAACAAATGAACATCAATCAGATTAGCTGTTTTTTTTTTACTGTGTTCTGACGTCACGACAACAACAAACAAAGGAACATCAGGTCAGGTGTTCCCTACTGTGTGTATGTGCTCTGACGTCATGCCAACGAACAAATGAACACCAGGAAGGAAGTGTTCTCCAGCCAAACCTGAACACCGGGAAAACAAAACACTCACGGTACAGGTTTTCTGTTAAGTTACCAGTACAGAGGACTTGTCTGAACGGCTTCCCGGTTCATGGAGAGTCGAGTGGTCCCTCAGAGGTTCCATATCGCATAACTTAATGGAAACACCTGATGATTAGGCACCCAGGGGTACCTAGTGACAGCACTAAGACCCAGCTTCCTCTATCAAGGAATAAACAATTGAAATTGAATTGATTAGACACCCCTAACCTAACCTAGCCTAACTTAATCCTTCCATGTATCACTTAGATGTTAAATCACAAGTTAAAATCACATGGGGAGAAATTAATACTTTAAATGAATGGTATTTACAGACATTAGCGTTGAAGGACTTAAAATACCCCCCAAAACAACAATAAAAAAACACAAACATCAAAAACAGCAAAGGCAACAACAATAAAAACAATACCATGGTCCTTAAAATATCAAAACACCCCCCAAACACCCAGGTCAACCCAACAACCAAGACAACCAAAAATGACATGAGGTACACATAACACCACTCCACCACACCCTGTCAACCAAACACCCATTATATACATTATACCAAGGCTAACAAAGTACTTGGGTTCATACAAAGGAGTGTTAGTTAAAAGACTAGCGAGGTCATCCTAAAACTATATCTTGCGCTTGTGAGACCTCACTTGGATTACGCAGTTCAGTTCTGGTCACCGTATTACAGAATGGATACAGAATCCCTAGAAAGAATTCAGAGGAGAATGACAAGACTAATCCCGGGCATTAGGAACCTTGAGTATAGAGACAGGTTAAAGCATCTTAATTTGCACTCCCTCGAGAGACGTAGAGCGAGGGGCGACCTGATAGAGGTGTATAAATGGAAGTCAGGGCTAAACAAAGGGGACATTACAAAGGTACTCGAACTATCCATCCAGGAGCGAACTCGTAACAATAGCTTTAAATTAGACAAATTTAGATTTAGGCGCGAATTAGGTAAACACTGGTTTGGAAATAGAGTGGTGGATGAATGGAACAAGTTACCAAACATCATCATTAGCTCGAATACGCTGGACAGCTTCAAACATTGGTTGGATGGATATATGAGGAATAGGGGTTGGGTGTAAATGGGACTGCCCAGTATGGGCCAATAGGCCCGCTGCAGTTTCTTCCATTCTTATGTTCTTATGTAAGATGCTATATACATTCCAATATTAATACATATACATTAATCATAATACGGGAGTGTTGGAGGAAAGATACATGTTAGTCTTATTTACTTACTGTCATCATCATCGTCATCATCATCATCATCATCATCATCATCGTGACTAATCAAATCCCTTACCTGAAAAAAGAAAGAGAAAGGGATATTAATAATGTTTGCTGGGAATAAATAGATGATAAAATATTAAACATAAAAACAATTGGGGAAGAGAGAGAGAGAGAGAGAGAGAGAGAGAAAAGTGCCTCCTTCAGGTAATCTTAAGTTAACGAGAGTAAGACGGGGAGATCAGACGACCCCTACAGGAGCCACAAGACACGGGAATAGCCAAAGATCCTCTCTAATAGCCAAGATAAGCGAAAATAGCCAAAGATCCTCTCTAATAGCCAAGATAAGCGAAAATAGCCAGACGCTCCTTTAATAACCTAGATAGCCAAAACTTACCTCTAATAGCCAAATATCCAGAGTAATATAGCCCCAAAAAAACCACCAATCAACGAATCAAGGAATAACAAAAAACTGAATAATTACCAAGAGAAAAAAAAAGAGGCGTAAAAAAAAATCCCAGCCCCCCAAAAAAGTGAATGGAAAATTACGAATAACAGAATTAAAAGAAAAAACAAAGAAAGGAAGGAGGAAAGGAGGACATTGATGACTTTGAGAATAATAAGACAATGTAAAAAAAAAAAATACGAACAATGAAGAAGAGAATAACAATAGAGTAAAGGAGAGACAAAGAGAAAGTTGCAAAATACAGAAGATGAAGAAATAAGAGAAAAAAAAGACGAATGATTGATTGTTTGGGAATGAGTCAACTGGATTAAACACTTCACACCTGTTCAAAAAACACACCTGTGGCATCTGTTCTCAAATACACCTGTGGCACCTACATCACACAAACACCCATGCCACTACTACAAGCACACACACACACACACACACACACACACACACCAACATCATACAAAACACCTGTGATAGTACCTTATTAAACACACCTGCGTCATTAAACACCTGTGCCATTATATACACTAGACACCTGCGTCATTAAACACCTGTGCCACAATATACACGAGACACCTGCGTCATTAAACACCTGTGCCACTATATACACTAAACACCTGCGTCATTAAACACCTGTGCCACTATATACACTAAACACCTGCATTACGACGAACTCAAGACATTATTGTGCAAGCGTAGGTGTGTGTGTGTGTGTGTATGTGTGTGTGTGTGTGTGCGCCTACATCATTTATCATCAACAAGACAACCAGGTAAGTGATTCCTCCACCTCGTCGCAATTTTTCCCCTTTGAAAACTTAACAATTACAAAAACAATCCCCAAAACACACAAATACAGACATAAATACATAATCTGATCTGTATTCTCTCTCTCTCTCTCTCTCTCTCTCTCTCTCTCTCTCTCTCTCTCTCTCATTAGCCGGTACAGCCAACTCACTGTATCAATTTCTGTGCCGTCAAAGCTAAAGATTATAAAGAAAAGTATAAAAATAATGAATGGAATCAACTTCGGTTCGTTGGGCGATGATCCCTTCCTGCCTAAGCCTGAACCAATTGGCCTGATCTTCTTTTGTTTTTAATTACTGACAAAAAAATAGGAGTTACCTTTACATATTGTGTTTCTCAGAATTAATGTGAAAGGAGAGGAGGAGGGAAATGTGAAAGAAGGGGAGGGAAATGTGAAAGAAGGGGAGGGAAATGTGAAAGAAGGGGAGGGAAATGTGAAAGAAGAGGAGGGAAATGTGAAAGAAGATGGTAAAGATGACGAGAAGTAGACAGGCGATCTAAAAATAAAGGTCTGGATCTCCCTCCTTGACGGGCGATGTTGACCAATGACGTCAAGTGGCGGGAAATCCGATTTTCTAATGTAAACACTGCAAACTTGGCGGGCTTTTGAGGCGCGGTTGGCAAGATTCAGGAACACAAGGAATTTACTGATACCACATTTTTTTCCCTTTCTTATCAAAATAAACCATCAAAGATTTTCACGTTTTGGTATTAATGTTATCCACAATGGCTGAGTATAGTTTGTTAATAACTAGAATTATTCGATGACGTAAACAACTTGTATCGTAGTTTCTAAGATAAATGTAATGTGTGTTTTTGTTACATCCTGCAAATGATGGGGAGGGTCTGAAGAGGTTAGCGAAGCATGGCAAGGAACCTGTGTACAAAAGACGGAGTTTAATTTGTTAGTGATATGATTTATACGATGAAATTCGGAGGTTTTTAATGTAGTTTCGATGATAAATTAATCTTACTGGTGTTTTAGTTACAACTTATAAACTGATGGGGAGGGGTCTAAGGAGGTGAGTGAGTGAGGCAAGGCAAGGCAAGGACCCCGTGTATACAGAGGTGACGCGCTTGTCTCTCTCGATGACCCGCCCGATATTGGAAACTTTCAAAACACTGAGGCATTCTTCACGATGCTCAAGTGGATCTGAACGATGAGCTCCTTGCCAGCGCTATATAAACCTGGTGTGTGTGTGGGGGGGGGGGGAGAAGACTGGCGGGAGGGGAGTGGAATACTGGAATCTGCCCTTCCACTCACATCAGAATATCTTCCTCCTTCAAAAAAGCCTCCGACTAAGAAGAGCTTTCACCCCTACTTGGAGAGCGCACTCCAGGGTACCATCAAAGAGCGGGCTTCACAGGACTAGTCTTTACTCCTCCCCTCTAGGCCAAAAAAAGGGTCAGTCCTCCACCAGGTTGCCCTCACGCAGCCACACGAACCATAACAGACGATCTTTACCTCCAGGAAGTTTACATTCTGAATTAATCCATACTGATGAAGCATAGCGACGCCAACAAACTCTGGAAGGAAATATTATCACCCAGACGAGACACTTATTGAGACAACTCCTGAATATCGCCTCGACATGGGAAGTTGGATAATATTACATATTAGGATCATCATACAGGCACCTGGTCTGTGAGTAAGCCATCGTCAGGGTCACAAAACAACACGCAGTACAAGGAAAGATGGATCTAATATAATGATGATGGCAGAGTGAGGCGGCACAGCCAGTCAGCAGCCTGAGGGAGAAGATGACGCAGACGCTGAAGCAGGGGCTGACGAGGGAGTTTACTAATAACTTGATACGGTTCCTCTCCACCACTCATCCTCCCGAGCGCCGCCTCCCGATGGGTTCCGCAGTATGAATTATTAATTAGAAGGCAAGATCCCGACTTAATTAGGCTTGGTGAAGGAGGTGTGGGGAGCTGGGTGGTGGATAATAACGGGTGTTCCAGGTGTGATCAGGTACATGGCAGGTGATCACGACCCAGATAACGTGCCAGCATCCTTCCCCCCTTCACAGAGGAGCCAGTCACCACCACTTCACGATCACCATCCTACAGTGGGGACATTGTTGCTATACTCTTAATTTCTACACACACAGTCACCATCATGGACTTGAACCATCATTAACTTACAAGTTCAGTTCTGTAACTATTCCAGCATTTGATCTTAGTGTTTCCTGCCGTTCACACTCACCACACACACATCACACTTACCACCTTTAGTCAAGAGACGGACCACCACCACACACTCACCAAGAGAGGGACCACCACACACTCACCAAGAGAGGCACCACCACACACTCACCAAGAGATGCACCACCACACACTCACCAAGAGATGCACCACCACACACTCACCAAGAGAGGCACCACCACACACTCACCAAGAGATGCACCACCACACACTCACCAAGAGAGGGACCACCACACACTCACCAAGAGAGGCACCACCACACACTCACCAAAGAGATGACCACCACACACTCACCAAGAGAGGGACCACCACACACTCACAGAGAGGGACCACCACACACTCACCAAGAGAGGGACCACCACACACTCACCAAGAGAGGCACCACCACACACTCACCAAGAGATGCACCACCACACACTCACCAAGAGATGCACCACCACACACTCACCAAGAGATGCACCACCACACACTCACCAAGAGAGGGACCACCACACACTCACCAAGAGAGGCACCACCACACACTCACCAAGAGAGGGACCACCACACACACTGCACAATCAAGTTCTTACCCAGGAGGCCTCGGCTGGACTGAGAATCACCCCTCACTCCAGTACCTCCCATTAAACTTTACCCATTCCCATCGGCGTCCGGGCGTGAAGAATTCCACTACCGGTGTAAAGGGAGGAAGGAAAGGAGAAGAGGTATCCTATATCCCCCTTTAGGTGTCGTAGGAACCCAAGGATGAGGGGATATATTCTGTATTTACATCTTCAACGATCCTTCAGTGCTAATATATATACTGTAAATATATGGTAGAGAAATCTTTCCTCCCATCCCATCTCAACTTTTTATCTATTATCTCATTCCCATCTTTCATCCGACCCTTTCCACTCATTTTTCCCCCTACCTAGTACCTACCCTCTCTTTCCTCCCCTCCCTTCCCTCTTACCTACCATCTCATCCACTCTTTCCAACTTTCTTTCCCTCCCCTTCCCTTTTTTTTTCATCTCTCCCTCCTCTCTCACCTACCATCTCATACCTTCTTTCCTCCCCTCCTTTCCTTATTACCTACCATCTCCCTTCCCCCTCTTTCCTCCCCTCCCTTCCCGCTTCTTTCCACCTCTCCCTCCCTCATCACCTCCTCCCCAACATCCTCCCCCGTATACCAGAAGCCAACTTAAATACATCCACCTCATCAAGTCATTTCCTACGTGTTATGCTGCTCCCCAACCCCACCTCCCCTCACCTCCCCTCCCTCCCTCCCCTCTCCTACCTTCCTCTCACCTCCCTGACCTTGGTGGCTGCCTGGTCCACATCCGGTTGGTGCGTGTGTGAAGAAAATGCACATCGCCGGTGTTGTCATCCTTAATAAAACCACAAATGAGAAGAACATCGTCACCTAGACCAACCAGAGGAAGGGGTTGTGGGAGGAGGTAGGGGTTGTGGGAGGAGGTAGGGGTTGTGGGAGGAAGTGGAGGTGGAAGAGCGGTTGGGAGGTGGAGGGGGTTGGAGGTGGAAGGGTTGTGGGAGGAGGTGGAGGAGGTAAGGGTGGGTAAGAGAGGTGAGGGAGGGGGGAAGGAGGGGGGAGGAGGAGGGGGGGAAGGAGGAGGAGAAGAAGAACACAAGATTAGAAAAGCAAAGAGCAACAAAAATCCCAGCAAGTTCACAATACGACCCTGATTTAACGCACCTTAACACAGTCTAACTCAAATGACACTTGTAAACAGACACCGTACCATGACCCTGACCTTTGACCTTATGTTGTTACCTCTAGTCCTGTGACCCCAAGTTGTAAACACGTGAAGGAGGAGTTGGTTAGGTTAGGTTAGGTTAGGTTAGGTTAGGTTAGGTTAGGTTAACTTTAGGGTGTTTAAGCATCAGGCGAGATAATCTAGGGTGTCTAATCTTCACGTAATCCAACATTCTCACCACTTTCAGCCACACACTTGACTCACGACTGTCTGGGCCACTTAACACCTTACAAGGAGCCAAGGACGATACACTTACCAGAGTTCGGACTATAACACACTTACTTCTCCAGTACGAGCACATAAACAGTGCCTGGCGATCATCTCTACTACTGGGCAATGATACGCCAGACGAACATTCTCTGGCGTCCACACCACACGAACGCCACCACAAGCATTACCAACATCTCGGTATTCCTCACCACCTGCGTCCCACAATGACGAGCCTGATGGAAGCAACGCCTGGCGAACGTTAACCTCCTTCTTTCTGCCTGCACCGGCGGTTGGTTTTTTACATCACGAACATAAGGTGGAAATAAGAAACAGTGACGGAGTGTCGTTAGCACCTGGGGGGGGAGGGGGAGGGGGAGGAGGAGAAGAGGGAGGGAGGGGAAGGAGGAAGAGGAAGAGGAAGAGGAGGAGGAGGAGGAGAGGGAGGGAGGGGAAGGAGGAAGAGGAGGAGAGGGAGGAAGAGGAGGAGAGGGAGGGGAAGGAGGAAGAGGAGGAGGAGTACCGAGGCAACATAACAAGTCTCACTACAACACCAGGGACTGTCCACGCCCCTCCCTCCTTACCTCCTTCCTTCCTTCCTTCCTCCCCCTCCCTCACCCACTGTCCTCCCTCCCTCTTCCCCTTCCCAACCTACATTACCTTCACCTACGTCATCACCTGCAGTAATTACCTGGGGACACACCTGTACCCATCCTGACAAACAATACGTGTTTTAATCCTAACAACTGTGATTTAGTCCTGACAACAATACTCCAACCATGCAACATAATTCCCCCCCATAACAACAGTGACCCGCCCTGACAACACAAGAAGCAGTGAGGGGAGGGGAGGGGAGGGGAAGAGGGGAGGGGGAGACATTGGCTGAGTTGACAGATCAATAATGTCGCATAATCTGAGCGGATTATTTTCACTACGTAATAGCGCACTGATGAAAATTATGGTGGTGGTGAAATAGTGGTGGTGATGGTGTGTTAGTGGTGGTGGTGTGGTGCTAGTGGTGGTGGTGTGGTGCTAGTGGTGTGGTGCTAGTGGTGTGGTGCTAGTGCTAGTGGTGTGGTGCTAGTGGTGTGGTGGTGTGGTGCTAGTGGTGTGGTGGTGTGGTGCTAGTGGTGTGGTGTGTGTGTGGTGTGGTGGTGTGGTGGTGTGGTGTGTGGTGGTGTGGTAGGGTGTGGTGGTGTGGTGTGGTGTGGTGGTGTGGTGTGTGGTGGTGGTGTGGTGCTAGTGTGTGGTGCTGGTGGTGGTGTGGTGGTGTGGTGGTGTGTGGTGCTGGTGGTGTGTGGTGTGGTGTGGTGGTGGTGCTAGTGGTGGTGGTGTGGTGTGGTGCTAGTGGTGGTGTGTGGTGTGGTGCTAGTGGTGTGGTGCTAGTGGTGTGGTGCTAGTGCTAGTGGTGTGGTGCTAGTGGTGTGGTGGTGTGGTGCTAGTGGTGTGGTGGTGTGGTGCTAGTGGTGTGGTGCTGTGGTTCCCGAGTTACTGCTCTGGTGTTTGCGTCACTGATCACTGCTTGAGGCTGTGTGTGTGACAGTGACAACACCTACAGGCTTACTGAGGACAGTTCAATGGATCTTCACTACCTCACGAGAATCACCTGAAGATTACACCTCCTTAACCTAACCTAACCTAACTCAACCTAAACCTAACCTAACCTAACCTAGCAACCTCAATAACTTCGTAATAACCGACCAAACAAACGTTCACACGGGGGGAGGGTATAGCACTCTGCTGCCTCAGGTAACGGAGCTGACAGTCAGGAGCGGATCAGGTGGAAATCCGACTCTTAACTGCTGCAACCTGACACTTATGACCTCATGAAGGACGCCAACCTGAAGCTGCCAGAATTGTTCGTGTACCAAGTGAGAGGGAGTGAGGGGGAATATGAGTGGGAGTGAGGGGGAATATGAGAGGGAGTGAGGGGGAATATGAGAGGGAGTGAGGGGGAATATGAGAGGGAGTGAGGGGGAATATGAGAGGGAGTGAGGGGGAATGAGAGGGGGAATATGAGAGGGAGTGAGGAAGGGATATGAGAGGGTGAGAGAGGAGTAAGGTGCAGGAGAAAGGGATGAGAGGGGGAAGAGAGGGTAGAGAGGGAGAAAGGGAATGAGAAAGAGGGACAGAGAGGGAATACCTGTCAACATCCTGTCTCACCTGTTTGTCCTTCTACCTGTCTATTACTTTCCTGTACCTGTCACATAACAACTCTGTCTAATACAAAGTTTGAATGAACAAATCCGACGTACAAACTCACACACACACACACACACACACACACACACACACACACACACACACACACACACACACACACACACACACACACACACACACACACACACACACACACACACATAACACAAAAACACAAAATCAAACACAAAAAATGATGACATTTGCCACAACGAGACAACATCACGCCATAAATAACTTCCTATTTTTTCAATGGCAATATGTGTGTGACTGGGGGTTGGGGGTGGGGTGGGGAGGAGGGTTGGGGAGGGGTAGGGTGTGGGAGGTAGGGTGGGGGTGAGGGGTGGGGTGTGGGGAGGAGGGTAGGGTGGGAGGAGGGGGGGGTGTGGGGAGGGGGTTAATCGCACTAATCCCCTCAGCTCATTGTCCACTAAATGACAACAGTTCCATTCATCTGTGGTTAAATATGATAGGATAGGATAATGACCATAATAGACTACATTAATGATCGTATAAATTTAGGAGAATTTAGACCTGTATAGTGTAGAATCCCCAATAGAGGATCAGTATTAAAGTATTCAATTCCTTATCGAGTATAAATAATCCTTGGACAGATAGGATCGAGTTCTCTATTGGATTATCTTCATTACCCTTATACATTGAGGGATCACCAAACATAAGATCTAAGGAATTCAACTCCTTATTGTATACAAAAAATGGAGTACAGATAGAATTCAATACCTTATAAGGTGATATTGATATTACTTATACACGGAGGAAAACCCAGAATACGTGATCTCTATAAGGAATTCAATCTCATAAGCAAACATTGATAACGATACGTCATATAGGATCGAGTTCTCTCCCCGATGATGCTCACTTGACTTTTACAAATGAGAGAGAGGGAGAGGGTCCCCCCCCCCCTTCGCCGCCATTGTCCTCTCTTCCCGCGGAACTCTGGCTGGATTTAGCGTTGGCGGGAACATCCTGGCAGTTGTTTCCACATTACTCAATTGTTACAGGAAAACAAGAGCTCATGTGGCCTCCAGGTGTGGCCTTCAGGTGTGATGTGACCCCCCTACAGTGCCTCTCTCTTGCTCATGTGGCACCCTGGCACTAATCGCGTGGCTAGCACTTTCCTAGTACTTGTTTTGGCCAGTGATTCAAAGTGTTAACGCAAAGAAAGGAGGCGGCGGTGGAGGTAGGAGGAACGTCGTATGTGAATCTAAGGTTGGGTGGAGGTTATAGAAATTGTTGTCGATTTCTGGGGTAAACGCTCCCACCCCTCCTTCATCGCCTCCTTCTATAGAGTTTGCCTGACAAATTGAAGTTTACCTGTACACCTGATATATTAGAAGCCCAATAATGGTGACGGTGACAAGTGGTGACCCTGGGGAACACCCTTCATTATAATAGAACCTATATATAAACTTGATCCATTTAGGTACAATCATACAGGTATAAAATCGACAATACATCACCATTCTGGTCGTTTATGGATGGTCGTGAAGCGGAGGGAACCAGACCATGAAATTGGATGGTCCTTTTTCAAGCTTTTGTGGATGGACAACCGTGTCATGATTTTAGCTTGGTAAACACAACCTTGGCTCACTCATGACTAATGGTGGTAGGGATGGTGGTGATAGTGGTGGTGCTGGTAGTGATGGCTCTAGTAGTGGTGGTTCTGGTAGTGGTGGTGATAGTAGTGGTTGTGGTGATGGTAGTGGTAGTAGTGGTGATGGTTGTGGTGGTGGTTGTGGTGATGGTAGTGGTTGTGGTGATGGTAGTGGTAGTAGTGGTGATGGTTGTGATGGTAGTGGTGGTGATGGTAGTGGTTGTGGTGATGGTAGTGGTAGTAGTGGTGATGGTTGTGATGGTAGTGGTGGTGATGGTAGTGGTTGTGGTGATGGTAGTGGTAGTAGTGGTGATGGTGGTGGTTGTGGTTGTGTGATGGTAGTGGTTGTGGTGATGGTAGTGGTTGTGGTGATGGTTGTGGTGGTAGTGGTGGTGATGGTAGTGGTTGTGGTGATGGTAGTGGTAGTAGTGGTGATGGTGGTGGTTGTGGTGACTCAATCATCATTCTATCTGTCTGTTTGTCTGTCTGTGCTTGTATGTCTGTTTTTTCTGTTTGTCTGTCTCTCATTTTATCTGTTTGTGAGTCTGTCTATATCTGCTTTCTCTGTCTGGCTTTTCACCTTTCTTACACCCTAATTATCTATCTGTCTGTCATTCTCAACCTGGCAAACGTAATTCCTTCTCTCCTTCACACCTACGCTTATCACCTCCCCTTATTGACACAGGAACTCTCCCTAATCACTCCACTCACACCTCATTTCCATACGAGACTCATTTAATTAACCACCATTTAAAGCTTTCAATAATTCCCTATGTTCAGTTTCCTTATGTTCCTAAATTACTTCTGTTTAAAATGAGGGGGGGAAGGTGAGGGATGGGGGGTGAGGGAGGTGAGGGTGAGGGAGGTGGGGGGGTGAGGGAGGGTGAGGGGTGAGGGAGGGGTGAGGGAGGGGTTGGGGTGAGAAGGTAGGGAGGGGTGGAGGTGGGGTGTGAGGATGAGGGAGGGGTGAAAAAGGGGAGTTTTTTCTTCACAGCTTAATCTCAACAACTTAGCCTTACAGCTTAACTTCACAACCTAACCTCACAGCTCTTAAAAATACTTGTCCAGTAACAACCCCCCATTAAGGAAGGATGCAAATACGTAGAACTAAACGCAAATTAAGCTTAGAACATTACCGCACTTAGGGTGGAATTCCCAGCTTGTGCTTCAGGTCTGAGAAATTCTATGCATATTTGATTAATTTTTTAACTCTCACGTTATCTAGGGGTGATAGTGGGGGGGGGGGCTGGAGTCTCTCAATATGGCGTCCTGTTATGATTGGGTGATTACGTTTATCAGTTTATCATAAATAATATTAACGTGTTAATGATAAGTCAGTTGGCAGCAGTTCCACCTGTTGCAAGTATATCCTATAGGGTTATAGTTTTAACCCACGTCCTTCATCAATGGTTAGATAAATGGTAGTTGTGAAGGTACTTGATGGTGTGTGTATAGTGATGTAGCGTCATGGAAAGTGTATGTGTGTAGTGATGTAGCGTCATGGTATGTTATAGTGTGTAGTGATGTAGCGTCATGGTGTGTTATAGTGTGTAGTGATGTAGCGTCATGGTGTGTTATAGTGTGTAGTGATGTAGCGTCATGGTAAGTGTATAGTGTGTAGTGATGTAGCGTCATGGTGTGTTATAGTGTGTAGTGATGTAGCGTCATGGTAAGTGTATAGTGTGTAGTGATGTAGCGTCATGGTATGTTATAGTGTGTAGTGATGTAGCGTCATGGTGTGTTATAGTGTGTAGTGATGTAGCGTCATGGTATGTTATAGTGTAGTGATGTAGCGTCTGGTGTGTTATAGTGTGTAGTGATGTAGCGTCATGGTATGTTATAGTGTGTAGTGATGTAGCGTCATGGTATGTTATAGTGTGTAGTGATGTAGCGTCATGGTAAGTGTATAGTGTGTAGTGATGTAGCGTCATGGTGTGTTATAGTGTGTAGTGATGTAGCGTCATGGTATGTTATAGTGTGTAGTGATGTAGCGTCATGGTATGTTATAGTGTGTAGTGATGTAGCGTCATGGTGTGTTATAGTGTGTAGTGATGTAGCGTCATGGTATGTTATAGTGTGTAGTGATGTAGCGTCATGGATGTTATAGTGTGTAGTGATGTAGCGTCATGGTAGTTATAGTGTGTGATGTAGCGTCATGGTAGTTATAGTGTGTAGTGATGTAGCGTCATGGTGTGTTATAGTGTGTAGTGATGTAGCGTCATGGTAAGTGTATAGTGTGTAGTGATGTAGCGTCATGGTATGTTATAGTGTAGTGATGTAGCGTCATGGTGTGTTATAGTGTGTAGTGATGTAGCGTCATGGGTGTTTATAGTGTGTAGTGATGTAGCGTCATGGTGTGTTATAGTGTGTAGTGATGTAGCGTCATGGTATGTTATAGTGTGTAGTGATGTAGCGTCATATGAAGTGTATATAGTGTGTAGTAATGTAGCGTCATGGTGTGTTATAGTGTGTAGTGATGTAGCGTCATGGTGTGTTATGAGTGTAGTGATGTAGCGTCATGGTGTGTTATAG
This sequence comes from Homarus americanus, assembly GCF_018991925.1. Classification (NCBI taxonomy): domain Eukaryota; kingdom Metazoa; phylum Arthropoda; class Malacostraca; order Decapoda; family Nephropidae; genus Homarus; species Homarus americanus. Next base: position 3,275,634 of record NW_024731054.1, on the reverse strand, counting down.
TGTGTAGTGATGTAGCGTCATGGTGTGTTATAGTGTGTAGTGATGTAGCGTCATGGTGTGTTATAGTGTGTAGTGATGTAGCGTCATGGTAAGTGTATAGTGTGTAGTGATGTAGCGTCATGGTATGTGTATAGTGTGTAGTGATGTAGCGTCATGGTGTGTTATAGTGTGTAGTGATGTAGCGTCATGGTAAGTGTATAGTGTGTAGTGATGTAGCGTCATGGTGTGTTATAGTGTGTAGTGATGTAGCGTCATGGTAAGTGTATAGTGTGTAGTGATGTAGCGTCATGGTAAGTGTATAGTGTGTAGTGATGTAGCGTCATGGTATGTTATAGTGTTAGTGATGTAGCGTCATGGTATGTTATAGTGTGTAGTGATGTAGCGTCATGGTATGTTATAGTGTGTAGTGATGTAGCGTCATGGTGTGTTATAGTGTGTAGTGATGTAGGTCATGGTATGTTATAGTGTGTAGTGATGTAGCGTCATGGTAAGTGTATAGTGTGTAGTGATGTAGCGTCATGGTATGTTATAGTGTGTAGTGATGTAGCGTCATGGTGTTAGGTGTGTAGTGATGTAGCGTCATGGTATGTTATAGTGTGTAGTGATGTAGCGTCATGGTAAGTGTATAGTGTGTAGTGATGTAGCGTCATGGTATGTTATAGTGTGTAGTGATGTAGCGTCATGGTGTGTTATAGTGTGTAGTGATGTAGCGTCATGGTATGTTATAGTGTGTAGTGATGTAGCGTCATGGTAAGTGTATAGTGTGTAGTGATGTAGCGTCATGGTATGTTATAGTGTGTAGTGATGTAGCGTCATGGTAAGTTTATAGTGTGTAGTGATGTAGCGTCATGGTATGTTATAGTGTGTAGTGATGTAGCATCATGGTGTGTTATAGTATGTAGGTGTAGCGTCATGGTAAGTGTATAGTGTGTAGTGATGTAGCGTCATGGTAAGTTATAGTGTGTAGTGATGTAGCGTCATGGTAAGTGTATAGTGTGTAGTGATGTAGCATCATGGTATGTTATAGTGTGTAGTGATGTAGCGTCATGGTAAGTGTATAGTGTGTAGTGATGTAGCGTCATGGTATGTTATAGTGTGTAGTGATGTAGCGTCATGGTGTAGTGATGTAGCGTCATGATAGTGTATAGTGTGTAGTGATGTAGCGTCATGGTATGTTATAGTGTGTAGTGATGTAGCGTCATGGTATGTTATAGTGTATAGTGATGTAGCGTCATGGTATGTTATAGTGTGTAGTGATGTAGCGTCATGGTGTGTTATAGTGTGTAGTGATGTAGCGTCATGGTGTGTTATACTGTAGTGTGTAGTACTAAGTTGGCTCCTGGCTGTCTGGGTAGTTGCAACAAAACAATACTGAACGGACAGATTCTGCATTTTTGTTACGACTCCTCAGACGCGACGTGACGTAGGAGAACGAGGAGGTGGGAGGGGGTTAAATATCTTTGTATAAAATGATATCTCTGTCTACATACGTTGGTGTACGTTTGTGTGTGTAAATATGCACACCTTTACAGACGCACATATATTAGTCTGAGAAACATCTGTGTACGTCTGCAGGTTTCAGTATTTCCAGGTTGCAGTAATAGTTCTCATCACCTGTCTCGGGTAGACGATTTACAGCCGTCTGGATAAACCAATATTTTTTCTACACTTTACTGTTAGGTGACCGGGACCAGCAGGTTAAGGGGGGAGAAACTGCACACATTTCCCTCTTCCAGAACTCAAACGTGGGGCACTAGGCAGTCAGGCGGACACGATCCAATAACCCAGGAGTCACGCCACGAGATATTACTGTCTGGGGCAAAAAAAAAAAAAGACTAAATCCGGTACTTTGGAGCTAAGACCTCCAGGTATGTCGTCCTTGAGGTCTCCAACAGTAAGAACCACACACCGCCCTCAACCTTCTCTCTCTCTCTCTCTCTAACACGTCAGCCAAATCACATAACCACACCATTGTTCATTTCAAATCATATATAAACTCCAAAACCAGAAGTACACATAAAATATTGCTATATACATATTACCAGACCTTCGTATATATACACGAGGCTACATATATACACAAGACTCTCTATATACAGGGGCTATATACACGGAAGACTCTCTATATATACACAGGGCTACATATATACAGACTCTCTATATACGAGGCTACATATATACACAGAAGACTCTCTCAGACTCTATATACACAGGGGCTACATATACATGGAAGACTCTCTATATACACAGGAGGCTATATATACACAGAACTCTCTATATACACAGGAGGCTACATATATACAGAAGACTCTCTATATACAGGGAGCTACATATATACACGGAAGACTCTCTATATACAGACTACATATATACAGAACTCTCTATGCTATATACACGAACTCTCTTTATACAGATATATACCACGGGCTACATATACGGAAACTCTCTTTATGCAGGGGGCTACATATATACGGAAGACTCTCTATATATACAGAGGGCTACATATATACACAGAAGACTCTCTATATACACAGAACTATATATACACAGAAGACTCTCTATATACACAGAGGCTACATATATACAGGAAGACTCTCTTTATACACAGGGGGAGCTACATATATACATGGAAGACTCTCTATATACAGGGCTACATATATACACAGACTCTCTATATACACAGGGGCTACATATATACACGGAAGACTCTCTTTATACACGGGGCTATATATACACAGAAGACTCTCTATATACACGGGAGGCTACATATATACACAGAAGACTCTATATACACAGAGGAGGCCATATATATACAGGAAAGACTCTCTTTACAGGGGCTACATATATACACGGAAGACTCTCTATATACACACATAATATTCCACGTATATACACAGGGTGAATATATATATATACATATAATACAACATAGATACCAAATGCATGAACCAGGTAAGGATGATGATGATGATGATGATGATGATGATGATGATGATGATGATGATGATAACAGTAATAACATCACCATAACAAACAAAGGGACAAGATCATACTTCACCTTCCTCTTCTCCTCCCTCCACAGGTGTAAACAATCCTCTTTCCTCAACTCACCTGTAATTAAGAAAAAAAACAGGTTATTAAGAGGGTAATACTAATATAGCAAACAAGGAAATAAATAATCAATTAAACAAGCAAACAAACAAGACAGATACCCATATACAGTCAGGACACAGTCAGTCATAACTATATACAGTTCCTCTCCCAGTTAAATAGTCCCACAGTCTTTTACTCCTCCACACTCAGTTCCTACCAGTCTAAGTCCCAAAACCACTTACTTCCAGTCAAACCAAATCCCAAAATCCAGTCAATTATCCCAGTTCCATGGCAGGTAACCAGTTTCTTACGACACCAGTCACTGTCATTCCCACAGCAACTGATTATAACAACAGTCAACGTGACGAAAACAAGAATTACATATACACAGAGACAGGCCAATGTTCCTTGACGATAAATCCTTCACTATCAGGGGATTAGGGGATTAACTGCAAAAAGCTAATCTGTAAATCCTTTAGTATATATTTACATGTATGCAATAATTCAACTTTTACATACACAGTGACATTAACAAAATCTGTGGGTTAGGTTAAGTTAGGTTAGGTTAGGTTAGGTTAGGTTAGTTAGGTTAGTAAGTTAGGTGAGTATGTCAATAGAATGTTACTGTATACGAATGAAAGGAAATGCCATAGAGATAAGATGATAAAAGATGATGTAGGGATAAGTAATAATAGAGGAGGTAGTAAAACACGAGAAATAGGAAGAATTGATGATAATGATGATTGAAGGAATGGTGATAATGGCTGGTGATGGGATAAGTATGGTGTTATGCTGGTAAGGAGTCTGGTTATGGTGAGGGGGGTTGCCAAGACGTGAATACGAGATAATTATGGTGATTGTGGTGGTGTTTTCTTTAGTTTAGACGATAAAACACTAACCTACTACTACCACTATTACTACCCTACCACTACCCTACCACTAACCACTATCCTTATCCTCTGTGCCAGTACCTGCCAACCACCACTACTACCCACTACCACTACTACCCACTACCACTATCCACCACAACTAGCATCAACCACCATCACCACCACAAACCACCAATTTAAGTTAAAATTTTCATCTTAACTGGACACACAAAACCTCACCTAACCTAACCTAACCAAACCTAACCTTGGGAGATGTTAGAATCCCTGTGTCGTAACTTAAGTGAAATAATTGCCTTTTCTCGTAAGACAATTTTAAGAAAGGTGGATGAACGGTAAGGGGGAGAAATGTATAGATAATGAGGTATGATAAGATAAACAGGGGGTTAGGGAGAGAGAGAGAGGGAAGAAGAATAATTATAATAATAAATGAGACAAGAGGGAGAATGATAAAGAGAAGAAGGGGGAAGGACAAGTCAAGACGAAAATGACGATAAATGAAGGGAAGAGAGAGGAATAATTAATGTTTTGTTAGGTAGTGAATGTCGTTGAGAGAGAGAGAGAGAGAGAGCACACACACATGCAACACACACACACACACACACACACACACACACACACACACACACACACACACACACACACACACACACACATGGCAAGTTCTAGTCTAGAGAGAATTTCCAATATCCCTCCTTTGATGTGACGTATATTTGCTGACAACAGACAAATAGCCTCTTACCCTGGACTCTGGGGGAGATGAACACCATAAGCTGCCTTAAATAATCTCTAAGACTCTATATAGGCTCCTGTTTATATTATTCACATTTAAGACTCTACATATAGGCTCCTGTATATATTCTTGGAGTATATAATTCTTGTTTATATGTAGGTTTAACAGTTAATCTTTGCTATATAATTTAACATATATTGAGGGATTTTTTAACATAATTTACCTTATATAACCTATTTTATATTAATTTATATTGGGATATTTTTAACATGTAACCTAACCTAACACCCTATCACACAGCTAACACCTCCTCAGCTAACACCAGGGACGATGTTTTAAGGACGGTGTTAGCTTTGTATGCACCGGGTTTAATGTGGATGCCCGGGTTTAATGTGGATGCCCGGGTTTAATGTGGATGCACCGGGTTTAATGTGGATGCCCGGGTTTAATGTGGATGCCCGGGTTTAATGTGGTTTGGGTCTTTCGTTTGGTAGTGTTGGCAATGGTTTATGATGAGGCTAAGGTGTTGCCAGAACAGAGATGATCAGCTCTCTCTCTCTCTCTCTCTCTCTCTCCTCTCTCTCTCTCTCTCTGTGTCTGTCTGTCTGTCTGTCTGTTTCTCGGTCCATCTCTACTCTGTCTGTCTGTCTGTCTGTCTGTCTGTCTGTCTGTCTGACTGTCAATAACTCTGACCATACAAAATGAAAATATAGGAGACAGTACACACAAAGAGAACTAATAAATTAAGCCACTCAAGAGACGCTGGCTTGGTTAGGTCAGGTCAGGTCAGGTTAGGTTAGGTCAGGTCAGGTCAGGTCAGGTCAAATCATCATCATCATCATCAAGGGGTTAAACCATCTTCCTAAAGGGGTCAGGTCTTCTACTATTGCCATGTTATTTAATTACCTATCCTTTACAGCCTCTCCATCCCTCCTAATACCTTCCTTCCTCTTCCTTCTACCTCTCCCTCCCTCCATCCACCTCCTTCCATCCTTCTCCCTCATCCCCCCTCCTCCTACCTCTCCCACGTTCCTCATAAACCTTACAGTCTTTCTCACTCCTGGTCTCTCAGTCTCTCCCTGTCTCCTAACATCTCTCTCGGCTTCGACTAGAGATCCATCTTAGATGTAGACGTGACACCGCCCTCCCCCAGCTACCACAACAAGCACAAATGGCTGCCAACTGAATGAGAGAGAGAGACGAGGAGGGAGAGAGAGGTGGGAAAGGAGGAAGGGGGAAGAAGAGGAGGACTAAACCTCAGCCTCTTAGAGACCAGAAGGCCTATAGGCAGCAGCCTGATGGACCGGCACCACCACCATCACTGCCACCACCACCACAGTCACCACCATCCTGCTTTGCCACGATGCCATCACTGTCATCACCACAGTCTGCCACCATCATCAATGTCACCACCATCTTCACTGCCACCACCACAGTCACCACCATCATCAACACTACCTCTACTACTACCACCACCACCACCATCACCTCAACAACCACAATCACCACCGCCACCACCACAATCACCCCCGCCACCACCACAATCACCACCGCCACCACCACAGCGTCCTCTCTTGTTTGACAGTGAGATCTTCATTCTTATTCAGCCCCTCGCAGCTGTGGTGGAGGCTGGGTGGGGGGGGAGGGGGGCACATCTGTCTGTCTGTCCACGCCACAAAGGACACTCACGTGGTCAACAGTTCAAACGCTTTGGATCACCTGAAGATTAAACACCCAACCTAACCTAACCAAACCTAACCTAACCTAACCTAACCTAACCAAACCTAACCACTGAGGAGGATAGATTTCACCGCTTTATATATCCATTAGCCTTTATTCAATTCTCGTTTCCTCTATTTGCCGTAGGGAGGAATAAGAGGGGTAGAGAGGAAGGGGGAGGAGGCTTTAGACTTCAAAGACAGACAATCGACAGGGGTCAGTCACACAGGTCGTGTACAGGTTGAAAGGTGAAGGATTTATTGTTGTGTCCAATAGTTCTTCTTCTTCTTTGTCTTCTTCTTCTTCCAATTAATTTCAAACTTCTCCCGTTTCTTCTTTCTTTCATTCACACCATCCACATCTTACACTACCCTCCCTCCCTCCCTCCCTCTCTCCCTTTTTCTCCCCCTCCCTGACTTCCTAATCTCCCTCCCTGACTTCCCAATCCCCCTCCCTGACCCTCTTATCTCCCTCCCTCCCGGACACAGTCATAATCGCACCGTCAGGATGTAATTGCTTCCTGCACGTGTCCTATTTGCACGTGGTCACGCCCCGAGGGAGGTAGGGGGAGAACGGAGGGGAGAAGGGGAGAGTAGAGGGGAGAAGGGGAGAGGGGAGGGGAGAAGGGGAGAGGGGAGGGGAGAACGGAGGGAGAGGGGGGAGGTAGAGGGAGAGGGGAGAGTGGAGGGAGGAAGGGAGAGGGAGAGTGTGGAGGGAGGAGGGAGAGCGGAGGTAGGAGTGGAAGGGAGAGTGGAGGGATGAAGAGATTGAAGAGAAGGGTAGAAGGAAGAGGGAAAGGGGGGAGAAGAAGAAGGAGAGGAATGAGAAAAAAGAAGACGTAAAAGAAGGGAAGAGAGAGGAGGGAGAGGAGCATAGGAAGAAGAAAAGGAAGAGGGTGAGAGAAGGAGAGGGAAAGATCTGGAAGAAACAGGGGAAGAGGAAGAAAGAAGAGAAAAGAAGAAACGGAAATAAAAAAGAGCAAATGGAGAAGAGGAGGAGGAGGCGGAGAAGGAGGAGACAGGAAGGAGAGATAAGCGAAGGTGTGTCACAGGAGAATGAATTACCGATGGAGAGAGCCTGAGATGATGTTTGGGGAGATGGGGAGGAGATAGGGAAATGGGGTGAGGAGAGAGAGAGAGAGAGAGAGAGGATCGGATGGTGGTCGTCGCCTGAAATCTGAAACTCAGGGCGCGATCAGCCCCACAAGTTTAAGGTAGTCTAGACGGCTGCGTTGGGGCTGTGTTGATGCTATGTTAGGCTGTGTTGATGCTGTGTTGATGCTGTGTTGATGCTGTGTTGGGGCTGTGTTAGGGCTGTGTTGATGCTGTGTTGATGCTGTGTTAGGGCTGTGTTGATGCTGTGTTGATGCTGTGTTGATGCTGTGTTGGTGCTGTGTTGGGGCTGTGTTGATGCTGTGTTGGGGCTGTGTTGGTGCTGTGTTGGTGCTGTGTTAGGGCTGTGTTGATGCTGTGTTGGGGCTGTGTTAGGCTGTGTTGGGGCTGTGTTAGGGCTGTGTTGATGCTGTGTTGATGCTGTGTTGATGCTGTGTTGGGGCTGTGTTGGGACTGTGTTAGGGCTGTTGGTGCTGTGTTGGGGCTGTGTTGATGCTGTGTTGGGGCTGTGTTGGGGCTGTGTTGGTGCTGTGTTGATGCTGTGTTGGTGCTGTGTTGATGCTGTGTTGGGGCTGTGTTGATGCTGTGTTAGGGCTGTGTTGATGCTGTGTTGGGGCTGTGTTGGGGCTGTGTTGGTGCTGGGGCTGTGTTGGTGCTGTGTTGGGGCTGTGTTGGGGCTGTGTTGATGCTGTGTTAGGGCTGTGTTGATGCTGTGTTGGGGCTGTGTTGATGCTGTGCTAGGGCTGTGTTGGGGGCTGTGTTGATGCTGTGTTAGGGCTGTGTTGATGCTGTGTTCGTGTTGATGCTGTGTTGGGGCGTGTTTATGCTGTGTTGGTGCTGTGTTAGGCTGTGTTGGTGCTGTGTTGGGGCTGTGTTGATGCTGTGTTGGGGCTGTGTTTATGCTGTGTTGGTGCTGTGTTGGGGCTGCGTTGGTGCTGTGTTGGGGTGTGTTGATGCTGTGTTGGGGCTGTGTTTATGCTGTGTTAGGGCTGTGTTGATGCTGTGTTGGGGCTGTGTTGGTGCTGTGTTGGGGCTGTGTTGGTGCTGTGTTGGTGCTGTGTTGGGGCTGTGTTGATGCTGTGTTGGGGCTGTGTTTATGCTGTGTTAGGGCTGTGTTGATGCTGTGTTAGGGGCTGTGTGGGCTGTGTTAGGGCTGTGTTGATGCTGTGTTGATGCTGTGTTAGGCTGTGTTGATGCTGTGTTGATGCTGTGTTGATGCTGTGTTGGGGCTGTGTTAGGGCTGTGTTGATGCTGTGTTGATGTTGTGTTAGGGCTGTGTTGATGCTGTGTTGATGCTGTGTTGATGCTGTGTTGGTGCTGTGTTGGTGCTGTGTTGGGGCTGTGTTGATGCTGTGTTGATGCTGTGTTAGGGCTGTGTTGATGCTGTGTTGATGCTGTGTTGGGGCTGTGTTAGGGCTGTGTTGGTGCTGTGTTGGTGCTGTGTTAGGGCTGTGGGGCTGTGTTAGGGCTGTGTTGGTGCTGTGTTGGGGCTGTGTTGGGGCTGTGTTGATGCTGCTGTGTTAGGGCTGTGTTGGGGCTGTGTTAGGGCTGTGTTGGTGCTGTGTTGGGGCTGTGTTGGTGCTGTGTTGGGGCTGTGTTAGGCTGTGTTGATGCTGTGTTGATGCTGTGTTAGGGCTGTGTTGGGGCTGTGTTAGGGCTGTGTTGGTGCTGTGTTGGGGCTGTGTTGGTGCTGTGTTGATGCTGTGTTGGGGCTGTGTTAGGGCTGTGATGGTGCTGTGTTGATGCTGTGTTGGTGCTGTGTTGATGCTGTGTTGGGGCTGTGTTGATGCTGTGTTAGGCTGTGTTGATGCTGTGTTGGGGCTGTGTTGGTGCTGTGTTGGTGCTGTGTTGGGGCTGTGTTGGGGCTGTGTTGATGCTGTGTTAGGGCTGTGTTGATGCTGTGTTGGGGCTGTGTGATGCTGTGCTAGGGCTGTGTTGGGGCTGTGTTGATGTGTTAGGGCTGTGTTGATGCTGTGTTGGGGCTGTGTTGATGCTGTGTTGGGGCTGTGTTGATGCTGTGTTAGGGCTGTGTTGATGCTGTGTTGGGGCTGTGTTGATGCTGTGTTGGGGCTGTGTTTATGCTGTGTTGGTGCTGTGTTAGGCTGTGTTGGTGCTGTGTTGGGGCTGTGTTGATGCTGTGTTGGGGCTGTGTTTATGCTGTGTTGTGGTGTTGGTGCTGTGTTGGGGCTGGTTGATGCTGTGTTGGGGCTGTGTTTATGCTGTGTTAGGGCTGTGTTGATGCTGTGTTGGGGCTGTGTTGGTGCTGTGTTGGTGCTGTGTTGGGGCTGTGTTGATGCTGTGTTGGGGCTGTGTTTATGCTGTGTTAGGGCGTGTTGATGCTGTGTTAGGGCTGTGTTGTTGCTGTGTTGGTGCTGTGTTGGGGCTGTTAGGGGCTGTGTTTATGCTGTGTTAGGGCTGTGTTGATGCTGTGTTGGTGCTTGTTGGGGCTGTGTTGATGCTGTGTTGGGGCTGTGTTTATGCTGTGTTGATGCTGTGTTGGGGCTGTGTTTATGCTGTGTTAGGGCTGTGTTGATGCTGCGTTGGGGCTGTGTTGATGCTGCGTTGGGGCTGTGTTGATGCTGTGTTAGGGCTGTGTTGATGCTGTGTTGGGGCTGTGTTAGGCTGTGTTGGTGCTGTGTTGGGGCGTGTTGGAGCTGTGTTAGGACTGTGTTGATGCTGTGTTGGGGCTGTGTTGATGCTGGGGGCTGTGTTGGGGCTGTGTTGATGCTGTGTTGGGGCTGTGTTGATGCTGCGTTGGGGCTGTGTTGATGCTGCGTTGGGGCTGTGTTGGGGCTGTGTTGATGCTGTGTTGGGGCTGTGTTAGGGCTGTGTTGGTGCTGTGTTGGGGCTGTGTTGGAGCTGTGTTAGGACTGTGTTGATGCTGTGTTGGTGCTGTGTTGATGCTGTGTTGGGGCTGTGTTGATGCTGCGTTGGGGCTGTGTTGGGGCTGTGTTGATGCTGTGTTGGGGCTGTGTTGATGCTGCGTTGGGGCTGTGTTGATGCTGGGTTAGGGCTGTGTTGGGGCTGTGTTGATGCTGTTGGGGCTGTGTTGGGGCTGTGTTGATGCTGTGTTGGGGCTGTGTTAGGGCTGTGTTGGTGCTGTGTTGGGGCTGTGTTGGAGCTGTGTTAGGACTGTGTTGATGCTGTGTTGGTGCTGTGTTGATGCTGTGTTGGGGCTGTGTTGGGGCTGTGTTGGGGCTGTGTTGATGCTGTGTTGGGGCTGTGTTGATGCTGCGTTGGGGCTGTGTTGATGCTGCGTTGGGGCTGTGTTGATGCTGCGTTGGGGCTGTGTTGATGCTGTGTTAGGGCCGTGTTGATGCTGTGTTGGGTCTGTGTTGATGCTGCGTTGGGGCTGTGTTGATGCTGTGTTGGGGCTGTGTTGATGCTGCGTTGGGGCTGTGTTGATGCTGTGTTAGGGCTGTGTTGGTGCTGTGTTGGGGCTGTGTTGGGGCTGTGTTGATGCTGTGTTGGGGCTGTGTTATGCTGTGTTGGTGCTGTGTTAGGGCTGTGTTGGTGCTGTGTTGGAGCTGTGTTAGGGCTGTGTTGATGCTGTTGATGCTGTGTTGATGCTGTGTTGGGGCTGTGTTGGGGCTGTGTTTATGCTGTGTTAGGGCTGTGTTGGGGCTGCGTTAGGGCTGTGTTGGGGCTGTGTTGGGGCTGTGTTTATGCTGTGTTAGCTGTGTTAGGGCTGTGTTGATGCTGTGTTGGTGCGGTGTTGGGGCTGTGTTGATGCTGTGTTTATGCTGTGTTGGGGCTGTGTTGGGGCTGTGTTGATGCTGTGTTAGGGCTGTGTTGATGCTGTTGGTGCTGTGTTGGGGCTGTGTTGGGGCTGTGTTGATGCTGTGTTGGGGCTGTGTTGGGGCTGTGTTGATGCTGTGTTTGTGCTGTGTTGGGGCTGTGTTGGGGCTGTGTTGATGCTGTGTTGATGCTGTGTTAGGACTGTGTTGATGCTGTGTTGGGGCTGTGTTGGGGCTGTGTTGATGCTGTGTTTATGCTGTGTTGGGGCTGTGTTGGGGCTGTGTTGATGCTGTGTTTGCTGTGTTAGGCTGTGTTGATGCTGTGTTGGGGCTGTGTTGGGGCTGTGTTGGGGCTGTGTTGATGCTGTTGATGCTGTGTTAGGGCTGTGTTGATGCTGTGTTGGTGCTGTGTTAGGCTGTGTTGGTGCTGTGTTGGGGCTGTGTTGGTGCTGTGTTGGGGGTGTGTTGGGGCTGTGTTGATGCTGTGTTTATGCTGTGTTGGGGCTGTGTTGATGCTGTGTTAGGGCCGTGTTGATGCTGTGTTGGTGCTGTGTTAGGGCTGTGTTGGTGCTGTGTTGGGGCTGTGTTGGTGCTGTGTTGGGGCTGTGTTGATGCTGTGTTGGTGCTGTGTTGGGGCTGTGTTGATGCTGTGTTTATGCTGTGTTGGGGCTGTGTTGGGGCTGTGTTTATGCTGTGTTAGGGCTGTGTTGATGCTGTGTTGGTGCTGTGTTGGTGCTGTGTTGGTGCTGTGTTGGGGCTGTGTTGATGCTGTGTTGGTGCTGTGTTGGGGCTGTGTTGGGGCTGTGTTGATGCTGTGTTAGGGGCTGTGTTGATGCTGTGTTAGGGCTGTGTTTATGCTGTGTTAGGCTGTGTTGAGCGGTGTTGGGGCTGTGTTGATGCTGTGTTGGTGCTGTGTTGGTGCTGTGTTGGGGCTGTGTTGATGCTGTGTTGGTGCTGTGTTGGGGCTGTGTTGATGCTGTGTTGATGCTGTGTTGGTGCTGTGTTGGGGCTGTGTTGGGGCTGTGTTGGGGCTGTTGATGCTGTGTTGGTGCTGTGTTAGGACTGTGTTGATGCTGTGTTGGTGCTGTGTTAGACTGTGTTGATGCTGTGTTGGTGCTGTGTTGGTGCTGTGTTGGGGCTGTTGATGCTGTGTTGGTGCTGTGTTAGGACTGTGTTGGGGCTGTGTTGATGCTGTGTTGGTGCTGTGTTAGACTGTGTTGATGCTGTGTTGGTGCTGTGTTGGTGCTGTGTTGATGCTGTGTTGGTGCTGTGTTGGGGCGTGTTGGGGCTGTGTTTATGCTGTGTTAGGGCTGTGTTGATGCTGTGTTGGGGCTGTGTTGATGCTGTGTTGGTGCTGTGTTGGGGCTGTGTTGATGCTGTGTTGGGGCTGTGTTGGTGCTGTGTTGGTGCTGTGTTGGGGCTGTGTTGGGGCTGTGTTAGGACTGTGTTGATGCTGTGTTGGGGCTGTGTTGATGCTGTGTTGATGCTGTGTTGGTGCTGTGTTGGGGCTGTGTTAGGCTGTGTTGATGCTGTGTTGGGGCTGTGTTGGTGCTGTGTTGGGGCTGTGTTGATGCTGCTGTGTTGGGGCTGTGTTGGGGCTGTGTTGGGGCTGTGTTGGTGCTGTGTTGATGCTGTGTTAGGACTGTGTTGATGCTGTTTGGGGCTGTGTTGGTGCTGTGTTGGGGCTGTGTTAGGGCTGTGTTGTTGCTGTGTTGGGGCTGTGTTGGTGCTGTGTTAGGGCTGTGTTGATGCTGTTGGGGCTGTGTTGGTGCTGTGTTGGGGCTGTGTTGGTGCTGTGTTGGGGCTGTGTTGGTGCTGTGTTGATGCTGTGTTGATGCTGTGTTGGGGCTGTGTTGGTGCTGTGTTGGGGCTGTGTTAGGGCTGTGTTGATGGTGTTGGGGCTGTGTTGGTGCTGTGCTGGAGGTGCTGAGTTGGTGGTGCTGTGTTGGTGCTGTGAGGAGGTGCTGTGTTGTTGTGATGTGCTGTTGCTGTGAGGAGGTGCTGTGTTGGTGCTGTGAGGAGGTGCTGTGTTGGTGCTGTGAGGAGGTGCTGTGTTGGTGCTGTGAGGAGGTGCTGTGTTGGTGCTGAGGAGGTGCTGTGTTGGTGCTGTGAGGAGGTGCTGTGTTGGTGCTGTGAGGAGGTGCTGTGTTGGTGCTGTGAGGAGGTGCTGTGTTGGTGCTGTGAGGATATGCTGTGTTGGTGTTGTGGAAAACTTGAAATGAGCTTCTGAAAGTAATGAAAGTTCGAGAGAGAGAGAGAGAGAGAGAGAGAGAGAGAGAGAGAGAGAGAGACACAAGGGGAGGGGGGTAAGTGGTGAACATGAGGATGTAAACAGGAAGAAAAAGGAGGAGGAAGAGCAGGAGAGGAGGAAGAGCAGGAGGAGATGGGTTACAAGGTCTGCTGGAGAGAGAGAAGACCTGATATTGGAAGGGGAAGGAGGATAGAGGAAAGACAGGAGAGAGGAAGAGGAGGGTAGGTTAGGAAGGGAATGGGACAGGGTGGTGAGGAGAGGAAGAGAAGGAAGGGAGGAGGAGGGGGGGGGGAAGAGGAGGACGAAGAGAGAAAATTGATATTGAAAGTTTATTTAGCCAGAAGAACACAGATACAGAGTCGATTAAAAGGGAAGTATTATGTAACATTTAATATCATCTGGAATAGTACACATAACATGGTGGTAATAAGAACTTCTCATAATGCTACCATGGTCACCACCTCGTTATATACTTATTTTAATTGGTTTAGATTTGTATTATAAGTATATACATATTTTACTGGTGTTGATATACATAAATACGATACGAGGGCTGTCAGTATCATGTCTAAGTCGGAAAGTATAATTATGCAATTGTAGTTTCGATCTATCAAACTGACAATCTATGATATAATGGCTTTGGTGGTACTAATATAAGCAGGAATACAAAGTAGGTATTACAAAAATATTAATACTTATATAATAGATATTTTCGTAGTTTTCGTAGAGATGATTTAAAGGCGTTAGATCGCTTACTACTCGAATTTCCAATAAATTTCCGTTTTCTGTTGTTTCCCCACACTTTCTACCTCACTAACGGTAAATAAAGGCAGCCATGACATCTCCTCTCGCCTTCCCTCCAACTTTCCTTCGCCAGTGAGAGCAGAAGAGAATAACGCCTGACCTCTACATCAACCTACCAAAACACTCACACCTCCTGTCTGTCGCGTCAACGGCCGACCTACTAAACATGAGCTGGTCTGTGTCAACAAAGACCAACCCTACAGTGCGGGGGGGAGAGCAGAGGGACACATCACGGACACCACGTTCAGGAAAACAAGCCCAGGGCGGAGTGGAAGCTTAAGACAACACCCATGGCCCATGACTATGCCCACCCCCACCACCTAACGCTCCACCTTGAACCCACCTTTCACTCGTAGTTAAGATTTTAAATGTCAAACAGGTGACATAGGCTGCTTGATGGATGGCCACTGCTGATGTTCTGTGTACGGAGCTTGCTTACAGGACCGTGCTGACGCGACAGCCTACACGTCCTCACACTGACAGAGTACCTGTTGTACCTGCCACGAGCCCCTGTCATCACTCAACACCTTGTAACACCTAGTGAACAAGGTTACACACACACACACACACACACACACACACACACACACACACACACACACACACACACACACACACACACACACACACACACACACACACACACACACACACACACACACACACACACACACACACACACACACACACACACACACACACACACACACACACACACACACACACACACACACACACACACACACACACACACACACACACACACACACACACACACACACACACACACACACACACACACACACACACACACACACACACACACACACACACACACACACACACACACACACACACACACACACACACACACACACACACACACACACACACACACACACACACACACACACACACACACACACACACACACACACACACACACACACACACACACACACACACACACACGAAGCTCCTCACTGATCCTGTAAGTCCAAACACATACAGAGCAACACCTGCCCACGCCCTCGTAATTAGTATCGACAGAGAAGACGTGCAGGTGTAGTGAGAGCAGATAATTGGTCACGGGGGTTGACACAGGTACAGTAGCCTGGCCTCCACACTCCACACCTCACTCTGACTCAAGGGCCTGCCTGTCGTGTCCTCTCGAATATGTTCTAGTGATATATGCATAAACATTGATGATATAGTCAATGTGTATAGTATAGTACAGTATAGTCACTCTGTATGACTGTTTTTTACCTGTGTATGACTAAATAGTTTTGTCACATTTAAAAACACACATTATTATACTTACTATGGCCTATAATTTAACAATATAATTAGCTCAACAAACACACGTCATATAATCACTGTATGAGAGTATAATCAAACCCAGACAATAATGAGTGTGTATGACTGTTTTAAACACACTTACCTGTGATCATCTAGTTATTTAATCCCTACAGAAAGGTGTTAAAACTCATTAACTAACCTGTTCAGAACATAATTAATACTTCTGCTGTAGAAACTAAAACAAAAAGGTAACTGAGAGGATTAGTCACAAGACGTCCACTTAACTTAATCTAACGTCTGGTTTTTTTCACTCGTCAATCTCGGACTTGGTGAAAGTCTAGATGGATCGCGTTCATGAGAGATACCTTCCTCTTGTTCACCTGACAGACCATTACTACGGACACAAGAACACCTGTAGATGATGATGTCTCCTCCTGGTCCTCCATACCCCGCCCACCCACCCGCCACCCACCCGCCACCACTACCATAGATTGGAAGGTACTAAAGATGGATAGCTTGATTACTAGACATCATTAGTAGAACGATTCGGAGACAGATTGGGTGGACAGGGAATGATTGGTTGGTGGAGGGTGGTTGGTAGTGGTAGTGGTGGAAGTGGTGGTTGGTGGAGGTGGTGGTGGTGGTGGTGGTGGTGGTAGTGGTGGTAGTAGTAGTAGTGGAGGAGGAAGAGGGCGGTGAGGAGCAAAAGATGTAGAAATGAGAGAAAGGTATGAATAATGGAGAGTTCAGTATCTATCTCACTGACGAAGGAAGACCCAGGAAGACCTATTAGAAGACTCTCGAAGCCTCCTTGATGCTGTTATAAGTGAGAGGAGAAAGGAAGGCCCCCCTCACCCCTCTCGAGTATTTTCTTTGGCTTCGAGTGAGGAGGGGGACTATCCACCCTCACCTCTGTGCTGGGAAGCTGACATGATGTACGTAAGCTGATAAGATGAATGACACACACACACACACACACACA
>NW_024731054.1:3113565-3258917 GCF_018991925.1 Homarus americanus | reverse complement strand
ATAAAATCACTTTGTAATTCGATACGGTTCCCCTCAGCTGCCGCCTGAACCCGAATAACGCCAGAATGAACGAGAACCAGAAGACGAAATATTATGGGAAAACTGAATGACAAATTGACAATCATGGGGGTTATTCATATTTAATTTGTCATTATTTTCGTTAGTCTTGGTTCACTTTCGACGCCATCTTTGTTGTTGTTGTAGAGTGATGTGTGATTGTTTTAAATACCCTTATTGCTTATCTTATCCAGCCTACCCAACCTAAACTAACCTAATCCCAACCAACCGAATCTACTGATAATATCTAATCTAAGCCCACCTCCTCCCTCCTCCTCCCCCTCCTCCTCGTCCGATGACATGCGGGAAAGTGATACCATATCCTGTTTACCTCACACCTGCCTTATAGGCCTACGGACACACACCTGCGCTAGGGCTCTAGACGAACACACACCTGCCCAATAGACCAACCAACTACTCACCTGTCATGTTCCACCACACCAGATAAAGTAGACCGCCTTAATCCCCATCCTATGTAAATTAATAAGTGTAATCCTGTAATCCTCTTCCCTGACGCTGGATGGGACTGACCCCTTAGTGTGTCGCCTCCTCACCTGTGTAATACCTGTTTGAATTCATTAATCTCTTGACATCTTGTTGCTGTAGTGAAGGAGGGTTAAGTTGTTGTTAAACGAATAGTCCTCTTCCCATGAACCATTAAGGCTTGCCAAGGCTGCCCGTAACGATCCAACCAGGCCATTTGGGTGCATGTAACGAGGCAGATAGTCTCCCTTAACATTGTTATTACTCTATCAGGATTACAGGGCTGTTGAAATCCCCCTCCTCCCCTGTTCTCCCATCACCCCTCTCCGCCCACTCAATCACTCCGTACGAGAGGTAAATCCCACGAATTACCCCGAACTGTTACCCACGTGATGGTGAGATGGAAGGCACCTCTCACTATTTCTTTATTTATTGCTTTCTTCTTTCAGTCTCCTGTCTCCTTCTCTTTATTATATATATTTTTCCTTATCCCCTCTCCCGCACCACCTTCTCGTCTCCTCCTCAGATGATTAATGACGAGGCGATAAAGGAGTTGGTTGTCCTCTATTGTCGGCTTCTTCGTGGTGGTGCTGCGTTACGTGTTTAACTGTGATTGGTTCCTTTCTGTTACGTCATTGGTTAAAGCTGCTCTGAGTCGTGAATTATTGATGACTGGTTTCTTTCTGTGACGTCATTGTTTTAAGATGCTCTTGATTGGTAAACTTGTGTTGACGTAAAATCTCCAAAAGTTGATTGGGCTTGAAATGATGACGCGTCTCACTAACCAATCATCATGCATCGCTGCTAAGAACAACAGAAGGTATGGGGTGGAGCTTAGTCAATAGATCAGCTCACCTGTGATTGGCTGCTCCACCACACTGTGACACGCTATATAACCCTCCTAATGTAGCCACGTCACTAGTTGGTACACACACACACACACACACAGGTATGGGCCATGGGTTTACACCTTGACAAACTCATAGAACTTATATTGTTGTGCAGTGACATTGTGCTGTTATTATTATTATTATTAGGATATATTATACTGGAACATTTATATTATTTATAAATGTAAGAGATATTATTTAAGATGATCTGTGTCTTAAAGTTGCGGGAATATTCTGATTACGAGATTTTGGGAACTTTATTTTTTTTTGTCGTATCTTAAGTGAAGTTGTTTGATATGTCCTTTTGATCTTAAGTCAATTGGCTGATTTAACTAGGAACCTTTGAGAATCTATCTTATGTCGTAGGTTGAATTTAATAAGTTAGAATCATTTTATATCAACAGTTAAGGATAAATTAACTTAAGATCTTTTAAAATTCCTCGGTCATGTTAAGGTGTGTGTGTGTGTGAGTTAGTGTAAGTGTAGGTTCTTGTTGGCTGGTATTGTGTATCCTGTGTATTGTTCTGTGTAGGGGGGCGGGCATGGTGTTGGAGGGGCAGGGCACGTAGTGTTGGAGGGGCAGGGCACGTGGTGTGGGAGGGGCAGGGCACGTAGTGTTGGAGGGAGAGGACGTGGTGTTGGAGGAGGGACGTGTTGGAGGGGCAGGGCATGGTGTTGGAGGGGCAGGGCACGTAGTGTTGGAGGAGAGGGACGTGGTGTTGGAGGGAGAGGGACGAGGTGTTGGAGGGAAGGGCACGAGTGTTGGAGGTGGGGCGTGCGTATGTGGGGGGAGTATGTGTGTGTGTGTGTGTGTGTGTGGAATGTAGAGTGGGTACACACTCTCTCTCTCTCTCTCTCTCCTCTCTCTCTCATTGTAGCGTGGTGTGCTGTGGGTGTTGTGTGGAAGAGGGAATGTGGTCGTGTGTGTGTGTGTGTGTATGTATGTAAGTAGTGGAATAGATAATGTGTTTAATGTCGTCCGGAGCCTACAGGTAAGATGGACAATTGAAGGTATGAAGCAATCAGAAGTAAGGTCATTAAGTGTGAGACCTAGAGGCGGGTAAAGGTCAGTGATTGAGTGACCTTAGAGGCGGAGTAAAAGGTCAGTGATTGAGTGACCTTAGAGGCGGGTAAAGGTCATTAAGTGTGTGACCTTAGAGGCGGGTAAAGGTCAGTGATTGAGTGACCTTAGGGCGGGTAAAGGTCAGTGATTGAGTGACCAGAGGCGGGTAAGGTCATTAAGTGTGTGACCTTAGAGGCGGGTAAAGGTCAGTGATTGAGTGACCTTAGAGGCGGAGTAAGGTCAGTGATTGAGTGACCTTAGAGGTAAAAAGGTCATTAAGTGTGTGACCTTAGGGCGGGTGAAGGTCAGTGATTGAGTGACCTTAGAGGCGGGTAAAGGTCAGTGATTGAGTGACCTTAGAGGCGGGTAAAGGTCAGTGATTGGAGTGACCTTAGAGGTGGGTAGAGGTCAGGTTGTGGTGTGGTGTCACCTTCCTGAGACAAACTACTCACCTGTGACCTCTAACTTCTCTCCCTCCCCCCATCACTCTCCCCCTCCTCCCCCCTCCCTTCCTCTTCCTTCCTGCACTCCATCATCATCATTTTACGAAGAGAAACAGAAGAAAATAGCAACAACAGCAACCACAAAACAACAACATCAACAAAATAACAACAACCACAACAACCACAACAACAACAAACCACAAACAACACCAAGCACAACAAGAAGACGAAGAAAGAAAAAGTAAGAAGAGGAGAAAGAAGAAGAAGAAGAATAAAGAGAAGATAAAAGAATAGGAAGACAAAGAGAGAAGGGAGGAGGGGTTGGTTGCTTTCAGGTCCCTCTAGTTCAGGTCCGCCCAGTCTGGAGGACCTGTCTGTAAACTTAACCCCTGGGAACACTCCTCGAGGCGCCAGGCTTGTGTGGGCGTGGTGGGCGTGATGGAATGGGTGATAGTGTGTGGGCGGATGGGAGTGGGTGATAGTGTGTGGGGCGTGATGGGTGTGGGGTTACAGTGTGGGTTGTAATTGGTGTGGGTTACAGTGTGGGCGTGATGGTGTGGGGTATAGTGTGTGGGTTGTATTGGGTGTGGGTTACAGTGTGGGCGTGATGGGTGTGGGGTATAGTGTGGGTTGTAATGGGTGTGGGTTACAGTGTGGGTGTGATGGTGTGGGTGATAGTGTGTGGGTTGTAATCGGTGTGGGTTACAGTGTGGGCGTGATGGGTGTGGGTGATAGTGTGTGGGCGTGATGGGTGTGGGTTACAGTGTGGGCGTGATGGGTGTGGGTGATAGTGTGGGTTGTAATTGGGTGGGGTTGGTGTGTGGGCGTGATGGGTGATAGTGTGGGGGCGTGATTGCTTTAGTAACTGAGGATCACGTGAATATTAGACACCCTAACGCTACCTGGGGGCTTGGGTTAGGTTAACTTTAGGTTAGGTAAGTTTACTGTCAAGGTGGTTAATGATCTGGTAAAATAGGCTGGGGGTGCCTAATCTTCACGTGATCCTTAGCTGATGATATAGCTCTGAAAAATCCACCTAGTTTTTTAACCTCAGCTAATTTGTTATAAAATAGCTTAGGATTTAGCTTTTGGCTTTGTTACCTCACCTGGACTAGCTTTTTGACACCTGGTAGCTGGTTTTTTGTAATTGTGTCCACTTAGCTGGGAGTACTGATTGGTCCTCTTAGCTTGGCTGTGTTAGCTGTGGGGAGGTAACTGAAGCGGCTAAATGAAGGGTTCAGGAGGAAGAGGAGGGGGGAGGGTAAGAGGAGACTCCTGAGCGGTGTGTGAGATATCTCCTCTCCTTACCCTCCTCCTGGCCTTCTTCAACTCCCCTCCCTCCTCCCTCCCTCCTCCCTCCCTCAGTAGTGCCCCGG
The DNA here is from genome assembly GCF_018991925.1 of Homarus americanus. NCBI lineage: Eukaryota > Metazoa > Arthropoda > Malacostraca > Decapoda > Nephropidae > Homarus > Homarus americanus. The sequence continues at coordinate 3,254,605 of NW_024731054.1, read as the reverse complement.
TGAGAGACAGAGAGACAGACGCAAGTAAACAGAAAGATGAGAGAGATCTCCACCTCTCTCTCTCTCTGGTTAGGAGAGTGTGATCAGGTGTGTGGACGTGGTTAGTGGATTTGAAACTCTACCCTCCCCCGACACACCGACCCCCCATGCACGTACTGTCACCTCCCCCACACACACACTCACGCACCCACAGGTAGAGTGCGTTCACCTGGATACTCCCAGATATTGCCTTGACCAAGTGAACAATGAGACTGAAGGTGTCACGTTACCCTTGACACTGTTCACACCTCATTCTTCAGTCCCACTTGTGTTAATTAACCCACCTGTCTTAATTAACCTACCTCATACCTTACATAAAAACACCACAGGATCCCACGACACAGGAAACACCAAGACCAGAGTAACAGACAGACAGATCCTCACTTAGGCCCCTTGTAACCTTAGCAGAGGAAGTTACACCAGGTTTATATAATTGAGACATATCCTGAAGGTGATCCCACGAGACAGAAAAGACTGCAGAAGGTTGTCAAGCGCCGGATGGTCTCGTTCACGGTGTGTTGACAGTGTTACCTTGTCAACTGTACCTAACTGGATCCCACGAGATAGAAAAGACCTTAACCTGACCTAATCTGACTCTAACTTAACTTAACCTGACTCTAATCTCACTAAACCTACCCTAATTTAACCTAAACTACCTTTACTCTAACCTGACTCTTAATTACAGGTAGATACATGAGGAAAATAACTAGAACACGGACAGGTAACAGCAGAGTAGGTGAACTCATCTGTTGGCCAAGGTGTTGATACGTTACGATGGGGCCTATTAAGACTGGTAGCGTATTGAGACAAGGGCCCACTTAACCTACCCCCCCCAAGACAGCCCCAAGGTGTTGCGTAGTGTTGATGATGATGGCCAGAAGGCAAGGTCAAGCAGGGCTGATCAGGCCAGCTGGTGTGTGTGTGTATGTGTGTGTGTGTGTGTGTGTGTGTGTGATACTGAGAAGGTCACACAAGGTTGAGGAGGCCAGCTGGACTGTATGTGAGTGAGTGTGTGTGAGTGTGTGTGTGTGATGAACTCAGTGGCAAACAAGATCCACTGTGATATATGAAGAAGAGAGAGAGGGGGTGTCACTTGTACCCGTCACGTAATCCTCCCTCAGGGCACAAACCACCGCTCCTCAACCCTCTCTGGTCTATTTAAGGTGGACCTCGAACACATAGAGTCCGGACCAGGTTGTTACCAGGGACTCTGTACACACACACACACACACACACACACCTTGCATTCCAATTATCTATCCTATCCCTTACCTTCACAAATTAACTCGTACCTCAACCTAACCTAACTAACCTAAGCTAATCTTTGGGTGGTTTAAACTTTACCTCGTGTGTGTGTGTGTGTGTGTGTAGCCCCAAATTATATTCTAGTATAAAACAAAGTAAATCCTCAACTATTATTTCTTGTTTCTTGGCTATGTCCCTTCATGGTTGACCTCATTTGACCTGACTCAAGAGGGTCAGAGGTCAAACTCTATTAGTGACACGTGCCCAGGACCTCCATGGGATAGTGAGCTCTGTGTTGGGTGTCCATAAGGTTGGTGTTAGTTTGGCTGGTGAGGAAATAACATTGAGCGTATATAAATTTTGGCAGAGCGATGGTAAACTTCAGGTGTTGGCGGGTGGTAAACTTCAGGTGTTGGCAGGTGGTAAACTTCAGGTGTTGGCAGGTGGTAGACTTCAGGTGTTGGCAGGTGGTAAACTTCAGGTGTTGGCAGGTGGTAAACTTCAGGTGTTGAGGTGGTAAACTTCAGGTGTTGGCAGGTGGTAAACTTCAGGTGTTGGCAGGTGGTAAACTTCAGGTGTTGGCAGGTGGTAAACTTCAGGTGTTGTGGTGGTGGCTTCAGGTGTTGGCAGGTGGTAAACTTCAGGTGTTGGCAGGTGGTAAACTTCAGGTGTTGGCAGGTGGTAAACTTCAGGTGTTGGCAGGTGGTAAACTTCAGGTGTTGGCAGGTGGTAAACTTCAGGTGTTGGCAGGTGGTAAACTTCAGGTGTTGGCAGGTGGTAAACTTCAGGTGTTGGGAGGTGGTAAACTTCAGGTGTTGGCAGGTGGTAAACTTCAGGTGTTGGCAGGTGGGCTTCAGGTGTTGGCATTGGTAAACTTCAGGTGTTGGCAGGTGGTAACTTCAGGTGTTGGCAGGTGGTAAACTGGTGTTGGCAGGTGGTAAGCTTCAGGTGTTGACAGGTGGTAATGATGGCAGGTGTTTTTATTGTGTTACCTGGGTAAGGACATGATATATACCTGACATGGGTAAGATTTTCTCGGACATAGTTGACTGAAATCCGACACACCTGCCTGGAAATCCTACCTTGGTAATAAAGAGTTATCATCTATATTTTCTGACCAATCATTCAGAGTTGTGCCATGACTGTCATTAGAGTGCCATGACTGTCATTAGAGTGCCATGACTGTCATTAGAGTGCCATGACTGTCATTAAGTGCCATAACTGTCATTAGAGTGCCATAACTGTCATTAGAGGATGCCACAGTGGGGGAGGGAGGTTGTTTGGGTGGTGGTTAAAGTGAGATGAACACTGATATAAGAGGTGAGTAACATAACACAGGTACGGATATGACGTCATCGAGCATGGGATATGACGTCATTATCCCTCTCCTCTCTTTCCCTCACCCTCACCCTACCCCTCACCCCAAACCTGTAATGGTAGGGTACATAGTTTTTCTTCGTTTGTTTTTGTTTGTCTTTGTTTTTTGTCTCCCTACCTGTAATTAGTGGTTGTTTGGTTCTTGTGAAGGTAAGGTTACACGGAGGAAAGTCGCTTAGGTGTGTGTGTGTGTGTGTGTGTTGAGGGAATTGGAGGGGTGATGAGTTTGCAGTTGAAAGGGTGATTTGGTTTTTTGCTTTTGAGGATATTTTGATAATTTCTGGGGGCTGTTTTGTATTGGCGGCTATTTTGCTATTTCCGTGGTTATATTGTCCTATTTCAGGGTCCGTTAGGCTATTTTTTGGGGGCTGTTTTGCTGTTTTCGTGGCCTATCTTGTCATTCTGTGGGTCTATTTTGTTATTGGGGTCAATTTTGCTATTTAGAAAGGACTGTTTTGGCATTTATGGGTCTGTTTTTGCCATTTGGGGTCAACACTTTTTTTACCATTTACCGAGAAGTTAAGCGCTAGTGTCACGTTTCACTGCCAACCATTCCATCCGGTCCTCACTGAAGTCACTCATCAACGAACAGACAGACACAGATGACATCAATCAGTATATACCCCTGACAAATCGTTCAAAGGCGGGGAATAATAAATGGCAATATTTACTACCAATTATACAGGTTTTCTTAGAAACTAATTAGGGTTTGATTAATGTATTTTTACAGGTAAGTACAGATTCAGGTATAAATTACAGGTACAGTAATTAGTATGTTGGCTGTATCTTAAAGGTAATTACTTAGATATGGTTAGAAATATACCTGTAAGGATTTTTATTATCTGAAGATTAGACACCTCAATTTATACACCTTAACAATGACCAATTGACCACCTGCTCAACTAACGTAACCTAACCTTAACTTCTAACCTCCCTCGGGTAGTAGTTAGGGTCAGTCATCAGGTGAAATAAACTAGGGGTTAATCTTCAGGTGATCCAACATTTCTTGAAGACTATAAAAACATCTGCAAAAGGTCTATCTTTGAGGAGTCATAAAACAAACAACTCTCACGTGACCTTTAATACCAAGAAGGTCACCAAAACATAATAGCAACATATACTAAACTAATAACAAGCTGGAAACTATTTATCGATATCTACTAGCGTTTGGAAGCTATAGTTGAGTAAAGTTGTGAGGAGGAAAATATAACAAAAAACGGGTGTTGTGGTTATAGGTTGGGCTGAGGGGAGGAGGTGGTGGGGGTGAGTGGAGGAACATGTGGGGTGAGATGACTGCTGCCTCGACTCCCTTGTGAGGTGTTCCTACCCTGACCTGTGTGTGTGGTGCGTGTGTGTGTGCGTGCGTGTGTGTGTGGCTTGGCTTCACATTGGTTGGATTAGGTTATGTTTGGTTGGGTTAGGTTAGTTAGGTAGTTTAGTTATATTAGGTTATGTAATATTTGGTTATTTATTTATAGAACCTGTACATGGGTGACCTCCTTCATCCACTCCTTCAGGTTATTTAATGGCATAAGAGATGGTTACTACCTTGGAGTACTACCGAGTTACCTGGGGCATACTACCTTCATCACCTATAGCTACCTGCGGTCTACCTGGAGTTTACCATTCAGACTACAAGAACCTCTCCTCTTCCTCCGTCACCCCTTCGTCAGATAATCCTCGTAAGGGTCTATCTGATGGACTCTTGTAAACAAAGACTAAAAAATGGCATAATAGTGAAGTTGTTTGATGTGGTGTTGTTTAGGGAATTTTGTTATTGGTACGTGTTGGTGCCTGTAGGAGGGGAGACCTGGGGGGGGACCTGGAGGGAGACCTGGGAGGGGGGACCTGGAGGGAGGGGGGATCTGATGTCTTGTTTGGTGAGATAAAAGAGTTATGTGTTGGTGCCTGACACACAGAGACATGTGTGTGTGTGTGTGTGTGTGTGTGTGTGTGTGTGTGTGTGTGTGTGTGTGTGTGTGTGTGCCAATTGAACTCCTTGAGGTATATTCAGTTAGTTGAAAGGTTCACCGTTGTGTACTTGATGAGAAAGTACACCTGGTCAAACGCGCTCTGAGGGGGAAGGTCACTATCAGTCATGTCAGTTCACCTTGAGGTACTCCTGCTGGTCACCGTCCTCGTGTTCTGCACATAACCCTCGTATGATATTTGAGTGAATGTTTTATAATTGTTCGTCGCAGGGTGTGTGTTTTACTAGTTAACTGTACTAGCTAACTGTGCTTACTAGTTAACTGTACTAGCTAACTGTGCTTACTTAGTTAACTGTACTAGCTAACTGTGCTTACTAGTTACCTGCGTACTAGGTCCTATCTACTCACCTGTGTACTAACTAGATTGTGTACTAGGTGATTGTACTAATTCATTACATATCTGCGCCAGTTACCTACCTGTCTTTTAGTTAACTATATGCTAATACCTGGGCTTTATTAGTTACCTGTCCGTTTATTAATTACCGGGAAGAGAGAGAGAAAGAGAGAGAGAGAGAGCGCAAATACTGTACGTGTGGAATTTGTGCTTGTGAGTAACGTTCCTCTCTCCTCCTCCTCGATTGCTCACCTGATTACGTATGTTAGGTTAGGTTGGTTAGGTTAGGTTAGTTTTGGTTAGTTAAATTGTCATATGCACCGAAGCCAGTAACTACCCTCCCCTTCCTCCTCCTTCCCTCTCCTACCCCTTCCTCCTCCTCTCCTCACCCCCTACCCCTTTCCCTCCCCCCACCCAACAATCAGGCTCTAAGATCGCGCGGGGACACAAGCTGACCATAGATCTGTCACGCCACACCCTGTTCTGAGGATACTTATTGGTGTGGTCAGGAAGTTTGTGTAGGTCTGGTGAGGGATGTGGTCAGGGAAGTTTGTGTAGGTCTGATGGGATGTGCTCAAGTAAGGTGTGGTCAGGTAGGTGTGGCCAGGTGAGGTTGTGTAGGTGTGGTCAGGTACACACAAGGGGTCACCTACACTACCTTAGGCTGGGACATAAAGAACTCAGGTCAGGTGTCACGCTGTGTTGTGACCCCTACTGACCTCTCCCTGAAAGTCACACCCACTTCTGACCTATTTGAGTCACCTTTATGGAGTTTGTTCTTTCATTCATTCATTCATTCCTTCCTTCCTTTTTTTTTTTTCTTCTTCTTTCTTCTTCATCTTCTTCTTCATATTCTTCATATTCTTCTTCTTCTTCTTCATCTTCTTCACTGGGATGGCTAATCTTCAGGTGATCCCAAGAAACCTTCACATGACAGACGAAAAATCCACAAGTTGGCCTTAAAGCCACAACAAATTCCTGGACGGAAAGAAAACGAGACACTGTACTGTTCCCTATGAGGATCTTGCCGAGGTTTACTGTCAGGCGTGTTGTTTCTGTCTATGCTGTACCTTCCTTCCTGTTCTATCCCAGAGTCTTCTGTTTGTCATACCTGGATTATAGTGATAGCTGTGTTTGTATATATTTTAACACACACACAACACACACACGCGTACACACACACACATACACACACACTCACACACACACACACACACACACACACACACACACACATACATACATATATGAGTCTGGTGTACACAGTTGCCTGGATAGATACACCAATGCACACCATCTATATAGTTGTGTAGAAGACTCAGATATGTGTGTGTGTGTGTGTGTGTGACCTGACTGTGAACTCAGGTAATCCTCCCGTATGACCTCCTGACCTCACCCCCACCATAACGTCACGGCTGGTAAAGTTCTCACTGGTGGGTGGATCACACACACACACACACACACACACACACATACATTCTCTCTCCCTCTTTCCTCACCATCTCCCCATCACCACCACTCCCCATCACCATCCCTCCACATCACCACCAGCCCCCCATCACCCCTCTCCATCACCACCTCCCCCATCACCACCACTCTCCCATCACCACCTATCCATCACCACCCCTCTCCATCACCACCTCCCCCACACCACCACTCTCCCATCACCACCACCTATCCATCACCACCCTCCCCCATCACCACCACCCCCATCACCACCATCTCCCCATCACCACCATCTCCCCATCACCACCATCTCCCCTACAGAGCACCAGGCCCATCACCAGACTGGATCATACACACATCACCACAGAGTTCACCTGTAAGTGTTACCTGTGTGTAATGATAGGTGAGGTAGTTGGCTCACCTGCCACACTTTACCTACACCACACCTGTAATAAGTGAAGTCTTCCCACCTACTGTTGTAATGTTGCCTTAGTCTTGTATACCTGTGACGTCTTCTTTCTGTGTTATTGTGTGTTATGTTATGTTATGTTTGGTTAGGTTAGGTTAAATTAAGTTAGTTAGGTTAGGTTAACATAGAACTTTCAACAACTTATTCCTTAAACTACGACACGTTATTGACAGTAATGGCGTCGGTATTGCACCAAGACTCTACCTTTAGCTAAAAATTACCTCACATCCCCCAGGTGAGAGAAAAGAGTGGCGTAGGAACCTTGTGAGATAATCTAGATACCTGTGTGAAGTTTGGCAGGTGTGTGTGACGGCTAGGGTGGCGTGGGGTAGGTCAGTAGAGAGGGCGTGCGGTGAGAGGGCGTGTAGGGAGGGACCATTGGAGAGACGTGTGTGTGTGTGTGTGTGTGTGTGTGTGTGTGTAAAGCAAGATTCTTAGAGATTTCCTTAACTTGAGACAAAAAACGTAACTCATAGTAGGTAATTTACGATATTTTGGTGACCGTGTGCCTTGTGTCGTGAGTTAATTACGTGAACCAGGTAAGTGTATTCTCAGGTGTACAGGTACTATAGAGGAAGATTCTTACGGTGATTACAGGTTATGGGAAGAGGAGGAATAGGAGGAAAAGGAAGTAACGAGGGATGAGGGGGAGGAGGAGGAGGAGGAAGAGGAATAGGAAGAGGGGAAGAAACAAAAGAAGGATGAAGAAGAGGGAGAATGGTGCTTGTTAATAATGCGATGAAGAAGAAGAAGAAGGGGGTGGTGAATGGGTGGGTGGGCGAGATGGGCTGAGTGGTGGGTGGGAGAGGAGAGGAGAAAATGTTTGTTGATAATAAGACAAAATACGTGGTAGATGATGGTGGTGATAAGGGTGATGATAGTGGTGGGTGGTGTAGGAGGCAATAATGGTGGGTGTGGGAGAACGGCTGATAACGGAATGAAGGAATAAACAGTGATAAAGATGATATTAGGAGGAAACATTGATAAAGGCGATATTATGTGGGTTTTTTTTTATAAAGGGGGGTCGTGTGTGTGTGTGTGTGTGTGTGTCATTGTTTGTTTATTGTTGCTGTTGTCGCCAGGTAGGTCCAGATACAACCTACTCAGATCAACAACAACAACAACAACAATCTACTTAAGCCTTTTTTTATCATTCGTCATCATTCCCCTCTTCGTCATTGTCAGCTTCATTATTGTTTTTATTCCTTCATTAGCCCTTTAATTATCACTTGTTTCTTTACCTACGTTATGCTTGTTACCTTTAATTAGTGGAGTCCTTCACCTGTGTTTGTGTTTTACTAGTCTGGTTTGATTGTTGTTTTGGTGTGTGTGTGTGTGTGTGTGTGTGTGTGTGTGTGTGTGTGTGTGTGTGTGTGTGTGTGTGTGTGTGTGTGTGTGTGTGTGTGTGTGTGTGTGTGTGTGTGTGTGTGTGTGTGTGTGTGTGTGTGTGTGTTTTATATTTTTCTTATTCAAGTCTATTTTAGTTCTTTTCTTTTCTTTTCTCTTCTTTATTTCATTTACTCCTCCTCCTCCTGCTCCTCCTCTTCTTCTTCTTCTTCCCCCCTCTCCTCTTTCCTCCTACAGTCTCCAGTAGAGAGATAAATCGCGGTAGAAGGACTGGTGACGTTGATATAAAGGGTCTTCTCAGGCTCTGCACGGTATTTCCTTGTTGCAACCTCTCTTACCTGTAGCTTGTTGCAGCCCTTTACCTGCATTGTGTACTTTGTTGCAACCTCTCTTACCCTCCCCTTCCTTCCTTTCTTCCTCTTCTTCCTTCCTCTCCTTTCCACACCCCTCTCCTACACCAACCTCTTTCTCCCCCAACTTCCTCCCACCTCCTCCCTCATCCCCCCCTTCTTCCTCCTCCTCAACACCCCCTCTCCCATCCTAACCCTCTTCTCCTCAACCTCTTCCTCCCTCCTCTCCCCACCTTCCTCCTCTCCTCCTCCCTCTCCTCCTCACCTCCCTCCTTCCCCACTTCCCCACTCCCCACCCTCCCCTCACCCCAGACGCTGAACAATGACTCACTGTGCGTCAATGTTGTTGTTATCAGCGGTGTGTTGTGTCGTCTCCCATGGACACTGTGACCACCACTGAGAGGATCCATCAGCCCTCACGTAGCCATCAAGGAGCACCTGAAGATTAGCCCCCCCATAGTGTATTTCAATTGAGGACTAACCACTTTCATGTTACCTGGGGTGTTAGGTTAGGATTTGGTTAGGTTTGGTTAGGGTTGGTTAGGTTTGGTTAGGTTAGTCTTATGGTAATACTATAGTCACAGGTATATTTGATGGCCATACTGAAGCTGATGACAGGTGGAGGTAGAGGGGTAAAGGTAGAAGCAGTTGACAGGTAGGGGTGACAGGTAGAGAAAGTGACAGGTAGAGAAAGTGACAGGTAGAAGTGGGTGACAGGTGGGAGAGTGTGCCAGGTAGAGAAAGTGACAGGTAGGAGAGTGTGACAGGTAGAAGTGGGTGACAGGTAGATGGGTAGATAGGTTGGACAGGTAGATGGTTACAGTCTTCCGTCGTTGTCTCCGATTTCCTTTGATAACTGTATTACCTGACCTGGGGAGAGGAGGGGAAGGGAGAGAGGAGAAGACAGGAGAGAGGGAGAAGGAAGGGGAGGAAGAGAAGGTAGGAGGAGAAGGAAGAAGTAAGAAAGGAGAAGAGGTAGAGGTGGGAAGAGTAAGAGGTGGAGGTGGGAAGAGGAGGAGGTGGGAAGAGGAGGGGAAGAGGAGGTGGGTACAGGTAAGGCACCACTAGCTTTCTTGCAACATTGAATAACTAAACATATATTGCAAGAGCTCAGTTGGTGAAGACAGAGGCGCCACCTGGAGGGAAGAAAGTTCACCTGTTATTATTATTATTATTATTATTATTATTATTATTATTAGTATTATTATCACCTAAACGACTACACGAACACGACCAAACATATGTATACAATCTGTCGATTCTCCCCTCCTCCCCCTCCCCTCCCTCCCTCCTCCCTCCTCCCCCTCCCTCCCCTCCCTCCCCCCTCCCTCCCCCCTCCCTCATCTCACGCACGACCGCTGCTAAACTGTTCCATTCTTCCTTTTACACAAGTCATTATTTTATGTTATTTTACGCTTCATCGCTCTAATTCATTATTATTGTTAGGGTGAATTGCCTTAACTCTCTACGTGTTATGGAAGTGTCTTATCTTGTTTGGTTTGGTTTAGTTTAGGTTAGATTTGGTTTAGGTTTGTGTATTTATGTCTCCTTCTGGTTGACAGTATTTACAAGTACCTCCTCAACACACACACACACACACACACACACACACACACACACACACACACCTCCTACAGTGTTATGAACGTACACAGATAATTACACGACGGGGGATATTTCTGAAGCAGTGAGGGAGACGAAGGCATCAAGGACACCCAATAATGATCTGTTTCCCTCCGTCAGCAGCACCCCGGGGCGCCCTCACGTACACCTGGAGTTGCTATGGGAACACAACCCTTATATATGGATAACAACCACAACTATAACACACCTGGTTAATCGCGTTATATTTGGGCATCCACGATAGATTCTGGAGATGTACGATAGCGTTTGGTTACGTTCAGTAGTGTCTGGACACGTACAGTAGCCCCTGGTCACGTACAGTAGCCCCTGGTCACGTACAGTAGCCCCTGGTCACGTACAGTAGCGTCTGGTCACGTACAATAGCGTCTGGTCACGTACAATAGCTTATGGATACGTTCAGTACAATAGCCTCTGGATACGTACAATCTCTCCTACACGTGCAATAGCTTCCAGACGCGGTGAAGGTTACAATACCGTAACACACACTACTAAAGGAACGAACCCTGTCCCAACCTAACCTAACGTAAATATATTGTCAAGGTGCTGTATAGTGAAATAAGCTGTGGGGTGTCTAATCTTCACCTGGCCTAATAAGCTGTCTTTGGGAGTTGAGGGAGGAGTGTTGGAGATAATACCTGTATTATATCACCTGTCTCCCTCTTGCGTCCAGGACAAAGACTTTAATTATTGTAATGATCGGCGGGTGTCCCTTAGGCGACCCACTGCTTCTCCTCCTCCCCTCCTCCTCCTCCTCCTCTCCTCCCTCCTCCCTCTCTCCTCCCTCCTCCTCCTCCTCCTCCTCCTCCTCCTCCTCCTCCTCCCTTCCTCCTCCTCCTTCCTCCCTCCCTCACTAGGTGTTGTTGTTATTGACCCCAGCATCAATGACTCCTAGATCCTCCGGCACACACAAACAGGTAACCTTTCACCTGAGTTAACTTGGATCACCTGAAGATTAACCTAACCTAACCACACTAACTTAAGCTAACCCCTAGGTAACGTTAGGGAGGTTAATGGTGAAATAAGGTGGGTGGTCTAAACCTTTATGGTGATCCAAACAATGCATTATCTTCACCCCAGGCCGTCTTATGAGTGGTCCAGTGTGGTGATGACTAGTGGTATTGTGATAGAGCTAGACAGACAGACAGACAGACAGACAGATAACTACTACTACTACTATTATTACGACTCCTATTACTAGTACTATCACTATCTTCATTATTATTATCATCACCATTATTTTACAGTACCGTGTCTCAGTGTCTGTGTTGGTTCGCGTTGATCAAATCTTCTCGCCAACATACAAGCGTTGGGTGTCAGAGGCTGGTGGAAATAGTATAATCTTGGTTGAAAATTGTTAGGGGTTGCCGGGGAGGGAGGGGGGGAGGGAAGAGCAGGAGGAGGGAGGAGAGGAGAGAGGCAGAAGGAGAGAGGGAGGGAGGGAGGGAAGAGCAGAAGGAGGGAGGAACAGGCGGGAGAGGGGCAGAACGTGGGAGAAGCAGGAGGAAGGAGGGAGGGAGAGGGGCAGGAAGAGGGAGGGGGCGTGTTGGTGGTGCTGGGAGGAGGAGGAGGGTTAGGTTAGGTTAGTGTGTGGCCCTATGGGGATTAGTGGGATTGTTGTTGTTAAGTAGGAGGAGGAAGAACAGGGAGAGGAAGACATGGAGGACGAGCTGGAGGAAGAGGGAGGGAGGGGGAGGAGATGGAAGAAGTGATGGTGAAGTAAGAAGACGTGATAAAGATCCAGAGATTAGAATAACAAGTTAGTGTCGTGAGGGGGAGGATGGGTGGTGATGAGGGGTGGAGGTGATGAAGGAGGGTGGGGGGATGAGGGAGGGGTGGGGGGTGAGGAGGGGAGTGGGTGGGGGTGATGAGGGAGCAGGTGGGGTGATGAGGGGGGTGGGGGTGATGAGGTGGAGGTGATGAAGGAGGGGTGGAGATGATGAGGGAGTGGGTGGATGAGGGGGTGGGGTGATGAGGGAGTGGGTGGGGTGATGAGGGGAGGGTGTGGGGTGGAGGCTAAGTGGATCATTACTTACTGTTGTTGTGGACTGGGCTGTTGCTATCGGAAGTGGATCAGTGCGTGCAAAGACAAGGGGAGGGGGGGTGTGGGGAGAGGGGGAGGGTAGTGGGGAGAGGGGGGTGGGGTGTGGGGAGAGGGGGAGGGTAGTGTCAAGGGTGTTTAATCATCAAGTGAAGTAAGCTGGGGTGGCTAATCTTCAGGTGATTGTAACACTATAATATTTTAATGACCTTATTAGTAGTAGTTAGAGGTCAGAGGTCATTTTGACATAGTGTGTACAGTATATTATTAAAATGTTACTTATATATATTTTTTCCTTCATACAGGTATGTTTGTGTTGACTGTTAGTGCTGAACCATCGAACAAGGTGGTGAGTAGTTTGTCTGTGTTGTTTGTTTAAATATTTATCTGTTGTTTTTTATATTGATATTGTAACAGTTTATTTAGTCAGAAAAACACAGACACAGAGTGGATAATAATAACAATATTAACATGGCTGAGTCAGTTGAGAACCTGAGCTGCACCTGATATATACTATACATTTATCTCAAGGAAGTATTATGTAACATTTAGTATCATCTGGAATAGTACAATAGCATGGTGGTAATAAGAACATGTTACCACGGTTATCACTTCAATATTTATTAATTTTATTTATTTATTTATTTATATATATACATAAATTACAGTGGAATTTAAAAACCTAAGTATAATGGGCAGCAGTACAACCTGGGGTGTACAGTAATAAGGTTGAACAAGAGGACAGAGCTGTCAGGATTATGTCTAGTTGGCAATTATATTTATTGCAATGGTAATTACTTATCTATTAACATGATAATTTCCGATAAAACGGTTTTGATGGTACAATAAAAGCAGGTACTGTAAATATAGTAGGTGTTACAAGAAATATTAATACTTAGACAATAGATATTTTTTTAAGAGATGATTTAAAGGAAAGGAGCGTAGTGTTTGGTGGGATGGGTGGGGGTAAGTGTTCCGGAACTGGAAACAATTGTTGTCAACCACGTGATTGACAGCTTTGTGAACAGTAGGGTGCAGCAGTGGGTGTTAATATCCTCGAATTTTAACATTTTCAATTATGCATTTTTTGTCTGTATATGTACCTAGTATGTATGTGTATCTGTTGTGTCTTTCATGTGTATATGTGTGCGTATGTATGTGTTAATATATCCTATTATTTCCTAGTTATATAGTGTCCTTCTGATAGTTAAATCTTCCCGGAATAGGGTACCGCCCATCTTCGCGTGGGTGCCTGACGTGTGAGTAACCATAGTAGTAACTCAAGAATACTCCGTCACTCTGCGTTACTGTGAGTTCATAGACGATAGAATTTATATATATGAAGAAATTTACGAGATATTGTTATAAATGCTGTAATCTTCACTATAGATGTTCGTTACTCGGCGTCTAGAGCATGTGGTTGGGAGGCCGCACTGTACGATATGTTCCCAAGGTCGCCTGGCATCAACGTCACTCACCTCATCTCACGGGGTTAGTTCCACAGGATACGAGGATGGTGGAGGGTGTGGCGCTCCTGCCTCCCTATACACGTGTATTGAACACTCATTGTTTATTTACTGTAACGGGTGTTGTGTGTACGTCTAAATAAAGACAGACGATGATTTACCAATAATGAATACTATTGAATGATTCAGTGTGAAGATCTACTATGAAATATACGTAAAGAATGTTTTAAAGTGTAGTACTGGGGGATTGTTGTGGTTTGTTTGTAAATATTAAAACTCGACTCGAAGACAAACACCAGAAAATACGTGACATGTCCTCCTCGATCAGTACTCCCACAGTACCAGTGAGATGAAGTTGTGGTAACGACAGCGGTGTAGTGGTACCTTGGTATTTATCCTGAGTACCACACTACTACCACAGCCGTCATGCTGTTAGAGGCCACCACACAGCAACCACAGCCTTCACCACCGCAGCTGTATGGCTGTGTGTGCTTCACGTGTAATGGTAGGTCACCCTTGTAGTGGCACCTCATCCTTGTAGTGGCACCTCATCCTTGTAGTGGCACTGCACCCTTCTTGAGGAACCTCACCCTTGTAGTGGCACCTCACCCTTGTAGTGGCACAGCACCCTTGTTGTGGCACCCCACCCTTCTTGAGGCACCTCACCCTTGTAGTGGCACCTCACCCTTGTAGTGGCACCTCACCCTTGTAGTGGCACCTCACCCTTGTAGTGGCACCTCACCCCTGTAGTGGCACACACACACCTCCCCGTATTACCGCTCGTGTCGTCCATTAGGGGAGGGAGTGAGTGATTTGTTGACTAGTTGGAGTCGAGAGAGAAATATGGTGTGTTGTCTGGCCTCTAGTGTGTGTATGCCTGTCTACCCAGCAGTAATTGGGGACCTGAATGTTAATCGATTTATGGATCGTATTCCGGGGTAATGGTTATCCAGTGCAGTTGGCGAGTTGTCCGGTCTTCTTGGACTATTCCTCGACACTGGGTCATGCAGCTCGTTAACTCAGGGTGTGGTTGTTGTGTTGGCGACAGCTTCTACACCTTAAACAAAATTCACCGTAACTCTACTTGGAGGCGAGGGTTAGGTTAAGGTGTTTAATTATCAGGTGCAATAGGTTTAGGTTTCTAATCTGCATATGCTTACATTACTTATCACCTTAATTCAGTTATTACCCTTTTATCATGATTATTTGTTTCTTTAGTTTATTATTAATCTTACCTGTTCCTTGACGTTTATTTATAAGTGGCAAGACACGGAGATAGTAACTGTATGACTGTAGTTGACTGTGTGACTGGAGTTAGACTGGACACTCCTTACATAGGTTTACCGAGTCGTTCACACAGTTTGATAAATGATCCACCTGTGTGTTTTTATTACCTGTGGAGAGTGATTAGTGGCTGGCTTGTTTACACCTGTGTCCAGTCTCTTGCGTCCTGGGTTGTTTTATAGGTTGTGAAAATCGAATACCTGGTGCAAGTTATGGATGACCTGAACATTAGGCACCTCCCATAGGCCCCATACCTACCCACAAACACACACCCACACCACAGGACCCACATGCCTCTGAGATACCCCCCCACACCCACCCATACCCACATTGTTCAAAGCTTGTGTGGGGTTGGTATCGTTTTAGGACAAGAGTGTGTTTCTGTACTTCTCTGGCGTGTGTGTGTGTGCGTGCGTGGGGGGGGGGGGTGGGGAGGTGTGGCTTGGGGGTATGGTGGTGTGGGTGTGGCGGTTGTTGGTATGTGGTCTGACTAGCCTTGTGTGTGACTGTGTGTACCGGGTATATGTACATGTGTGTGTGTGTGTGTGTAGGTGGACGCAGTTAATGGTCTTTGCTGCAATATTTGTACCGATGACATGTTCAGTCTCATTATAATGCTCGTCATGTTCCCTGTGGTAAAGCCTCTACTGGGATATTGACACACCCTTGATTTTATTTGATTCTAACACAAGGAAGATTAGTTTATGATTCTGTGACGTGACTCAGGTAAAGAAAGGTTATTTAGAATGATCACCCAGACGAACATTCCGATTTATGTATTTAATTCCATAGGTGACGTTAATGGCATATTATTATTATCATTATCACGTAGCAATATTTATGTGGTGTTACTAAATATGGTAGTTTCTTTACTTCACTCTATCCCCTCTTCATTTTCCTGCTTCTCTTCTTCTCTCTTCCTCCTCTTCCTTTTCCCTCCCTCCCTCCCTTCCTTCCTTCCTTCCTCCCACCCCCTCTCATCCCCTTTTCCTCTTCCTTCTCTCCTCTCCCTCCCTCCTCTCCCTCCACTTCTCCTACGCCACCCCATCGTCCTCTCTCCCTCCCCCCTCTCCCCCCCTCCCTCCCCCCACACGATGTCATTAGTGAACTACGTAATTTTGAAGGCTTGTTTAGTGGTAATGTTGTCCCACACACAAGAGCTTGGTAATGAGCCGCTGTTGTTGTTGTGGGTACGACTAACGCTTAAGTGGTGGGTTGGGTACAGGCTGCTTGGCTGTTTCCTGTACTGTACATCTCCCCTCTTGGTGCGCCAGTGGTGGGGGTGTGGGGTGGGGGTGGGGGTGTGGGGGTTATAGTGGGTGGTGATGTTAGTCGCCGTGGTGATAGTGGTGGTGGATAATGTATATACTGGTGATAGTGGTGGAGATGGTGTTACTAGTAGTGATGATGGTGGTGATAGTGATGGAGATGGTGGTGGAGGTGGATAAGGTATTGATGGAGTACTGGTGGGGGAGATAGTGGTGGTGAGGCTTTGTTTTGTCATTATGAGAAAGTTGTGACGCACGCGGCTGGTGAACACTTGTGAGAAACATAATGGTTATATGTGACTTGGTGGTGGTGAGTAAAGGTTGTAGTTGTTACGAGTGTTATTCGTGTTATTATTATTGTTGTTGTGATTATTCGTTTCATATGTCCTGTGTGCGTGTGTGTGTGTGTGTGTGTGTGTGTGTGTGTTGATGTAGACTGAAAATATTTAACGTGTTTGTAAGCGTTTGTTTACTGTAGTTGTTGAGTACAGGATTTCTTTATGTAAGGGTGTGGGGGGGGGGGGAGGAGGGGGGATGAGGGGAGGAGTGGGGGAAGAAAGATGAGGAGGAAGAAAGGAGAAGAATAGGAGAAATACGAGGAGGATGGGGAAGAAGAACAGAGGAGGAGGAGGAGGAAGGAAGGTTGTGTGGGTCTCCGCCGAGCACTGCTATAGTCTCTCCTTGCTCAACACTCTCTGGCGCCCACACGCCCTTCCTCTGTCCTTCCTCATTCCTACTCCTTTTTCGTCATCTTTTCTTCCTCCTCCTCCTCATCTACCTCTTCTCTCCTTCTGTCCTTGTGTACTTGCTCCTCCTCCTCCTCCTCCTCCTCCTCCTCCTCCTCCTCCTCCTCTTCCTCCCCCTCCATTCATGTACATATCCTATTTGGTCTTACGCCACTCACCTCCCCATCTCTCTCTCTCTCTCTGGAAAACCTTTTTATCATTGGTCTTTATATATTAAACAAATTAACTGCCATTGTGGTAGTTGTCTTAGTGATTCAGCAGCTGTAGGATTGTTAAGGCAGAGTTTCATTCCTGACGACTTTGAGGAGAAAAATAATCTTATGTTAAAAACTATTGTATGTTATTTTATTTTTGTTTGTTATTGTCACCAAGTTGTCTTAGAGTGATCCGCTGAGTGAAAGGCACCCCGCCATCATCCTCTCCTAAATATATATCAGAAGGACCCGTCATTATGCCCCGGAGAGTCTTTCTATGTGATGAGTCGAAAGTTGTCGAACACCAATTGAGAGTCGAGACGGTGAGGGTTTAGTGTTCATTGGTGTTCGAACCTTCATGGCTCTAGTATATTATCGGTGTGTGTGTGGTGTGGTGTGTGTGTGTGTGTTGTGTGTGTGTGTGTTGTGTTTCAGAATGTTTTGTTTTGTAAATATTCTAATACTGGGTTAAATTAGTTCATATGTAAGATAATATTTTTAGGTAACTTGACTGAATTTTTCCATTATTTTAGTCCCAGTTTAATTAGGTTCTGTGGCTAATAACTAGACACACGTTGAAACTATTTACCCTGGGAGTACACCAAAAAAAATTAATACATTAACTTCAAGAATTATTACATGGTTGGGAACACCTGAAGATTAGACACCCTAACGTTAACCCAACCTAACCCCACCAGGTAGCATTAGGGAACTTAATCATCAGGTGAAATAAACTTGGGTGTCTAATCTTCAGGTGACCACGTAAGAGGATTTTTGAGATTTTCTAAAACAGGGTAATGGCAGCAAGTTGGAGATTGGCTGCTGAGACACAGGCCAGCCAGGAGCTCTCTGTTCCTCCAGGTTGATGTCGTCAGGATCATCAGGGCACACCGTGTGGGATGTGAGAGGGGCATTGAGGAGGGGCGCTGAGAAGATCCGCGACCGTTCTGGGCTGGAGAGTGAGGGGGTGAGTGTAGGAGGAGGTTGCGCAAGTGTTGAGGAGGAGGACGGCTGCGTGGTGGTGGTGGTGTTAGTCCGTCTGTTTCTGTCATCACGTTGCAGGGGGCATCCACCTCCTCTCTCTCTCTCTCTCAGGGCGATAGTAAGCTCCTGTAGTGTTTGTGAAGTAGACAGGTGAAAAAAGTCACGAACATTCGATGTTTCAGGGTTCACTAACAGGCGATGATATATTTCAGAGGTTCACTAACAGACGATATGTTCAGAGGTTCACTAACAGACGATGTATTTCAGGGGTTACTAACAGGCGATATATTTCAGAGGGTCACAAACAGACGATATATTTCAGAGGTTCACAAACAGGCGATATATTTCAGAGGGTCACAAACAGACGATATATTTCAGAGGGTCACAAACAGACGATATATTTCAGAGGGTCACAAACAGGCGATATATTTCAGAGGATCACAAACAGGCGATATATTTCAGAGGGTCACAAACAGACGATATATTTCAGAGGTTCACAAACAGGCGATATATTTCAGAGGGTCACAAACAGACGATATATTTCAGAGGGTCACAAACAGACGATATATTTCGAGGGTCACAAACGGGCGATATATTTCAGAGGATCACAAACAGGCGATATATTTCAGAGGTTCACTAACAGGCGATATTTCCAGAGATTTGCACAAACAGACGATATATTTCAGAGGTTCTGGAAGCAGGCGATATATTTCAGAGAGGATCTGGCAGAATGATATATTTCCAGAGAAGTTACAAACGGGCGATATATTTCAGAGGATCCTGAAACAGGCGATACTCTCAGAGGTTCACTAGCCAGGCGATACTCTTTCAGAGGGTCACAAACGGACGATATATTTCAAGGAGTTCACAAACAGGCGATATATTTCAGAGGTTCACTAACAGGCGATATATTTCAGGAGAGGGTCACAAACGAACGATATATTTCAGAGGGTCTGGAAGCAGGCGATATATCTCAGAGGTTCTGGGACAGGCGATATATCTCAGAGGAGTTCACTAACAGCGATATATTCAGAAGGGTCACTAACAGGCGATATGTTCAGGGGTTCACTAACGAGCGATATATTTCGAGCTAACCCCAGGTAGCAGAATCACGTAACTAAATGACCTTCCACACTGCTGCAGGTGATCGGTGGAGTCTGGACCAGCACATTTCATCCCCCCCACCCCCACGTCTTGCGTTCATTGGGTGTTGCCTTGTTTTTTGTAACACTGAGTTGCATTGTTTGGTTAGTCTCCCTTGAGTTGTTTGGTTTGTCTACCTTGATTTCCATTGTTTGTATTGGTTTGCCTCGTTTTGTGTTGTTTATAAACGTTTCTTTGTTAGCTAAAGTTGCTTTGTGTCGTGTAGTCTCAACTTACCAGTGTGTGTGTGTGTGGAGTGTCCTGCGGCTCTCTCTCTCTCTCTCTCTCTCTCTCTCTCTCTCTCACGGCGCAGGTGGGTCAAATACTGTGACGCTGTTTAGTACGTAAGGGTTAGGTCAGGGCAGTGGGTCAGTGGTCATTGTGAAAGAGAACAACACATCAGTACCGTACTGTTGATGTTCTCATAAAACAGTGACTAACGGTAGACCCTTCTCCCCCCCACCCCCTCCCCCTACCCCACCCCCTCCCCCACCGCCCCCTTACTACTATCATAACCCCCCTGATCCCCCACATCCCATCTCTTCCCTCCTCCCTCACCTCCTCCCCCTACGTACAGTAAACACCCCAGAGAGAGAGAGAGAGAGAGAGATTACTTCTACTGCGGCCTCCGTCAAATGTCACTCCAGCATACCTTCTCCTCCTTGACTCTTACCTCCTCCTCCACTCCAGTCATGGCTCCCGATGCTAAAAAATAATACGATATATTTTTTTAGCGTAAGTGGAAATTTGGAGGTGGGGGGAGGGGGAGGGGAGGTAGTGCTCAAAGAATCGTAAGTTAGGATTTTCTCTTAATTTAAGATTGATGAGCTTTCAAGTCTTGATGATTCTTACGGTGTTTTTATTTTTTCTTGTGATTGTTGGTTTAAGATGATGTGTGTGTATGTCTGTCTTTATGATACGGTTTTTTTTAGTGGTTTAAATTATATATCTAGATAATACGATAGCTTAAATATATAGGGTTTTGGGTTCCTAATGACGGGGTTAACACGCACACACACATATGTTCACACTCACACGCGAGCAATCAAATCTCCACACACACACACACACACACACACACAGAGTTCCTGTTTTGAAAATGATATATTTCTTGTCTTGGTGTATCAGATGATCAGACAAGCCACACTATTCCGGGTGTGTGTGTTGCCCCCGGCTACTGAAACACGCTAGACAGGTGATCACCTGTACCCACCTGCCCACACCCTCCTACACCTGCCCACACCTGCTCTCACAAGCCCACACCTTCCCTCACAAGCCCACACCTGCCCTCACAAGCCCACACCTGCCCTCACAAGCCCACACCTGCTCACCTCAAATCATTACAAAAAATATCCTACCGTGAAAAAGCCGCATTTGCATGATTTGTTCCCAGGAGTATAAGTGGCGGGTATGATGAGGTGAATTATACTGTGGGAGGCAAAAGTGTGGAGGAAAGTGTATAATATTATGTACGTGGATGATGGGTGTAAGTGGTGGAGTATGCTGGATGGTGTGTGGATGATGGTGTGTTGTCATGGGTGAGAGAGAGAGAGAGAGAGAGAGAGAGAGTAAGTATATTCTTATATCCTTAGTTACAAAGCATGTTCACACACACACACACACGTACACTGGAGCGTCACCTTGAAGGGTCACCTCGCTGGTATACATAAGCGTTCCGGTAATATCAACTTTTTGTGTTTTTTTTTTACCCTCGAGGTGCCGAGTGTTGAGCTACGGTGGTCCTGTCAAACTATGTAGGACCCTGCCAAGGTCTTGTTTCATGGTCCTGAAGTAAAGGTTCAATAGACTGTACTGTTATAACGGTCAGTACTGGCTGCGTCTCCCTCGTCAGGTTCTTCTTCAGCGTCTTTATAACGTTAAGTCGTCGGCGGCTTTGTTGATACCATTGTGGGCATGACGGGCGGGGTGGTGGCCGAGTGGGGAGTGCTGCTGGCCGTGGGGAGAAGTGTGGGTGCTGTGGTGCTGGTCGGGGGCAGGGGGGGTGTGGGTATGAGATAGGTGGTGTGGGCTGGCAGGATGGGATAGGATAGTATAGTGTGTAAATAGTATATGAAGGAGAGGGGGAAGGGGTAGAGACACGGATAGGGTGTGTGTGTGTGTGTGTGTGTGTGTGTGTGTGTGTGTGTGTGTGAGCGCCGGCGCAAGTATTATCAGGTTACTACTGTTTTTGTTTTTATTTCATCATCCGCCTCTTTTGTTGACTGGTGTTTAAAGGTACATTTTTATTTGGCAGGAGTTAATTACAGGTGGTGTGGGTGACGCAGCACCCCCTCTCTCTCTCTCTCTCTCAGTTTATTTTATATAAGGTTTGATGGCCTGTGGGAGTGGTTGTCGCCTCAGATTGACGTCCTCCGGTACAAAGGTTCGAACCCTGGATGGGGATATTACGTAATATTAATATAAGCCGAGAATGCGTATCTTGTTGTCGTCTAGAATGACCTCAGTGTTGCGTTCAGATTTAATTACAGATTTCCAGGAACCCCAAGTGGCTCCCCGCCTTAATACAGAGATCATCGAAAAACAGTGTCCAGATTTTAATGAGTTGTATATTAAATTCTGGTATTTTTATGTACAGATATTAACCTAACCCAACATAATAGCATAGCATAACCTATATAACCTAACATAACACATCTTAACATAATCCAACCTAACCTTCAACTGTTGTGTGTTGGACTCTTATGATTCTTGTAGTTTGTTAGTTAGTCTGTTTGGTTTAGTTAGGTATCAATGATGTGTGTGTGTGTGGGGCGAGACTGTAAGCATGGTTGTGTGGGTGGATCTGTAGGAATGGGTGTGCGGGCGTGGGTGCTCATGCATGACTGGCTATATGGGTAAGAATACTATATATGATGGGCGTGGGGAAAAATTGAGTGTGGGTTGTGGCAGATAAGTAAACATGACCCAACCAAATGTCTGTATAGTGTGAGCGTGCGGGATGTATTGGGCGTCAGGTAACCAGGTGGGCATCGACAACCAGGTGTGGGCGCCAGACAACTAGGTGGGCGTCAGGCAACCAGGTGTGGGCGTGACATGAAAAAATCTCAACGTGGGACAGGAAACGCAGGAGAGAAAACGCCCGCAAAAATATACATAGTTAACACAGGAAGAGAGAGAGAGAGATACCAATCACGTGACAAGAGACTCAGGTAATGGTCTCACTGGTGTGTGTGTGTGTGTGGACCTGGATGAGGGAAGGGGGGGCAGCTGGTACACTTCCTGCTGGGGAGGAGGAGGTCTGCCATATCCGGGGAGAGGTGAAGGAGCGTTACAGTAGCCTAGCTTTCTCACTCATTACGGCACATCACAGTACGGCTACCACCATGACTACTACTACCACTACTACCACTCACCTACTACTACTACTACTACTACTACCACTTACCTACCACTACTACCCTGCTAACTCTCCACTCCCACCACAACAAGCCCAGCTACCCTCAATACCAACCTACAAATAAGGTGTTGTGTGTGTGTGCATGTGTGGGGAGGTGTCAGTGTGTGTTTTGTCTGTTTTGTGTTACTATTTTGGGGGATTTGTGTGTGTGTGTGATGGTGTGGTTATAGGTGGCAGTGAGTGATGGTGTGGTTATGGGTGTGGAGAGTGTGATGGTGTGGTTATGGGTGTGGGAGAGTGATAGGTGTGGTTATGGGTGTGGCAGTGTGTGATGGTGTGGTTATGGGTGTGGCAGAAGTGATGGTGTGGTTATGGGTGTGGCAGTGTGATGGGTGTGGTTATGGGTGTGGCAGTGTGATGGTGTGGTTATGGGTGTGGCAGAGAGTGATGGTGTGGTAGTGTTGTTGGTGGTGTGGTTATGGGTGTGGCAGAAGTGATGGTGTGGTTATGGGTGTGGCAGTGTGTGATGGTGTGGTTATGGGTGTGGCAGTGTGTGATGGTGTGTGTGGTTGTGGTTGGCAGAGTGATGGTGTGGTTATGGGTGTGGCAGTGTGTGATGGTGTGGTTATGGGTGTGGCAGAGGAGTGATGGTGTGGTTATGGGTGTGGCGGTGTGTGATGGTGTGGGTTATGGGTGTGGCAGTGTGTGATGGTGTGGTTATGGGTGTGGCAGAGAGTGATGGTGTGGTTATGGGTGTGGCAGTGATGGTGTGGTTGGTGTGGCAGTGTGTGATGGTGTGGTTATGGGTGTGGCAGAGTGATGGTGTGGTTATGGGTGTGGCAGTGTGTGATGGTGTGGTTATGGGTGTGGCAGTGGTGATGGTGTGGTTATGGGTGTGGTGGTGTGTGATGGTGTGGTTATGGGTGTGGCAGTGTGTGATGGTGTGGTTATGGGTGTGGCAGTGTGTGATGGTGTGGTTATGGGTGTGGCAGAGTGATGGTGTGGTTATGGGTGTGGCAGAGTGATGGTGTGGTGAGTGTGTGATGGTGTGGTTATGGGTGTGGCAGAGTGTGATGGTGTGGTTATGGGTGTGGCAGTGTGTGATGGTGTGGTGGTGTGGCGTGTGTGATGGTGTGGTTATGGGTGTGTGTGTGTGATGGTGTTGGTTATGGGTGTGGCAGAGTGATGGGTGTGGTTATGGGTGTGGCGGTGTGTGATGGTGTGGTTATGGGTGTGGTGGTGGTGGTGTATACCGGTGACTGGACAGGTGAGTTGGTGATAGGACAGGTGAGTTGGTGATAGGACAGGTGAGTTGGTGATAGGACAGGTGTGTTGGTGATGGTATGTGGTGGTGTAGTGAGTGATTGAAATTAAACATTGATTAGATGTGCTAAGGTAGATAATTATTCATTAGCCATTAATTAACAGGTAAAACGTGCCTACCTTAGAAAAAGGGAACATAATTAACGGGTTAATTAATGTGCCATGTGTTACTAGGATGGGGACAAGGAAGACATAACCTCTGTTGACTGTCACCTGGGTGTTGGGAGGGGGTGACGTGGTACTTGCAGGTGACCCCGGGGGGGGTGACTCACACGTGTCATGGGGGGGTGAGTGGTGGGTGACCTCCTGGGGAGGGTGGGGTGACGTGGTACTTGGGTGACCCACACGTGTCACTTGGGGGGAGGGGGTGACCGTGGTACTTGCAGGTGACCCCACACGTGTCACTTGGGGAGGGGGGTGACGTGGTACTGCATACACACATCATGGGGTGGGGGGGAAGAGACAGTAGCTCCCCAGGGTGAAGTACTTTCTCTGGAGACAGTAATAGGTACTTTTAAGATGCTGTGTGTTAGGAGAAACCTACCTGGCCCACTGTAACACCTGCTGTGATGATTAGCAGATTAGTTTCCATTCAGACGGGCTGTTAAAAGATTAGATGATTGTGTCCTTTTATTACCTAGTGTGAAGATTGGCTGATTAGCTTCCTGTGAGACCTGCTCCTGGAGATTAGCTTTCGGGTGTCTTCCTTATACGTATCGGTGTGAGTCATGAAGAACCAGGACGTGTGAACCTCCCAAGCAACAGGTTCTGGGGTGGTGGGGTGACAGGGTGGTGTTGGGGGTGGGAGTTTTGCGTGCATATTCCCAGGGGCGGCAGCCGGTCCTTCGATTATGCCGCCTGCCGTTGCTGCCACCACCACATTCTTAGGTGACTGAAGCCCTCTGCTACACCACCTGCCCCAACATCCTCCTCCACCACCACCTGCCCCAACATCCTCCACCACCACCACCTGCCCCAACATCCTCCACCACCACCACCTGCCCCGACATCCTCCACCACCTGCCCCGACATCCTCCACCGACTGCCCGACGTGATTACACCGACAGTCTGTGGAGGTTTGTGTATGGCCCCTGAGAGTACGTCAACACAGCTGGCTTGTACGAAGGCTGGCCACTACTGCTCCTGTTTATTTACGTTTTGTGAGTGCGTACGGTAGTGGGGGGGGAGGGGTTATCAGTGTAGGATCTGTTTCACACACACACAAACTCTGGACGAGAGGGGGAGGTACTAGTGAAGGGCTCGGGAGACACGTGATGGGCTGTTTAATACGGTATTGGGCACGATGGGGTCACAGTAACACCCCTCCCCCGCCACCCAGCACCCGGTCACTCCCCCGCCACCCAGTACCCGGTCACTCCCCCGCCACCCAGTACCCGGTCACTGGCTCAGGGTGACACTTGTTACGCTGTGGTGGTGTCGAAGTGAAGCTGTTTCCCCCTTCTTACCAAGCTGGGGTCATGTAGCTTTGAGTAAGTGACCAGCTGGAGTGACTGACCAGCTGTGAGTGTCGAACCAGCTATGAGTGACGAACCAACTGTTTCAATATCAAGCTGTGAGTGTCCGATATCACCCCTCAGTACCCGATATCAGCCACCAATACCCGATATCACTCGTCAGTACCCGATATCGTCCGTCAGTACCCGATATCAGCCGTCAGTACCCGATATCAGCCGTCAGCCACGAGTATGAGTCACCAACCGGGTCTCAATGGAATACCAAACAGGAATTCTGGGAAAAATTTAGTTAATGGTGGTCGGGCAGGTTGTGGAGATACGCCCTTATTGTTCTGGTGTGTTGAATCGATATTGGATCACTTGAAGATTAGCTGCACCCCCCCCTAGGTCATTACATTCTATACAACTACCTAGCGCTGACCTTAACATAACCCAACCAATTTGAAGGCTGACCTTACTGATAACCTAACCAATTTGAAGGCTGACCTTAACCTAACCTAACCAATTCTAGCATTGATCTTAACCTAACCTAACCACCCCAGCATTGATCTTAACCCAACCACCATTGTGTGGGGTGGCTCTACAGCGTTCCATGACCAATATTAATCACCCCCAAAAAAAAAAGGTTTATTGCTGGGGAGGGAGGAGCTGGCCTGGGGGAGTGAGGGGAGAGGAGGTTAAGGCAGGGGTGATGACAGGAGGAGGAGGAAATAAGAGAGGTGGGAAGAGGGAGGAGGTGAGAAGGAGGAAGACAGGGAGGTGAGAGAGAGAGAGAGAGAGAGAGAGAGAGAGTGTCAGGTAAGCTGGTGGTACGAACACATTAACACCAGTAAGATGTTATCACAAGACACACACACACACACACACACACACACACACACACACACACACACACACACAGACTGGGATAGTGGTCTCAGGGCACACAGTTATGGTACAATTCTACTCACGAACCTAACCCATTCCAAAACACCCACACAAAAAAAAAAATATAATATGGCGTCACACCATACCCAAGACTTTTTGTGCTTAGAAGCATTGTACCCGCAAGACTGTGATCTGTGTTGTGGGGGAGGTGAGGATGTGTCTGGGGGGAGGTGAGGACGTGGCCTTGTGGTCTTGCTGAAATCTCTGCACACCATCGCTCGGGGGAGGTTGTTACGCTTGTTTGGGGCGGGGGAGGGTAGTGAGGTGGGTGGTGGGCGGGGGAGGTAGTGGGGGGTGGGGCGGGGGAGGGTAGTGGGGTGGTGGTGTGGGGCGGGGGAGGGTAGTGGGGGGGTGCTGGTGGTAGGATGAAGTGGTAGTGTGGTGGTGAGGCTTAGAATTGTGGTTGGTATAGGTCTAATGGGTGAGAGTTTGTGGTCAATGGTAGTTAGTAGTCGTGGTAGATTCAGATATCCAGATACTAATGGTAATAGTAGTAATAGTAGTAGTAGTAGTAGTAGTAGTAAGGTGTGTTATATTATGAACACATCAGAATAACCTACTGTGACTAACTGACTCAACTGATTCTCTGTTTCCCCCTCTTGAGTTTTCCCAGTGTGTCCATGAGTCGATGAACAGGTAAGTAGAGAAGGTGACCGCTTAAGAGAGAGAGAGAGAGAGAGAGAGAGAGAGAGAGAGAGAGAGAGGTGTGTGTGTTGCCTAGCCTAAGTCATAAATAATTTATATACCTTTAAGGAAGACAATTATCGTTCGTCTTTATTGTACCTGTGTTGCTGGCTGGGTGAATATATATGTGTGAATGAGTGGTTTGGGGTGTGAGTGTGTGGGTGGGCGGGTGGGTGGGTGGGCGGGTGGATGGGTAGTTTGTTAGATGGAAGAGTGGGTTGGTTTTGGGTGGGTGGGTGGATGGGCGGGTGGGTGGGTATTTTGTTAGATGGAAGAGTGGGTTGGTTTGGGTGGGTGGGTAGACAGACAGACGAGAGCGTGGTAGGGGGGGGGGTTGTTTGCACTGGCATCTCGGTACACTACTTGGGGGAAACTTTCAATCCTCGACTTGGGAAAGAAGGAAAAAATATTTCTCAAGACACAAGTGAATTTTTTTTCTCTATACCTTCACGTCAGTTGACCTTCACGTTAGTTGACCTTCACGTTAGTTGACCTTCACGTTAGCTTAAACACCACCACGAGGGTCACTGGTCTCTATAGGTGCTTCTTCCTTCTCTTCCTCCTAACACTAACTCAACCCCTGAGAGAGAGAGAGAGAGAGAGACAGAGAGAGAGAATTACCCAACGTTCATTCAACCCCAAGAAGGAAACAGCCCCAGGTGTCAAGAGCGCCTCCCTCTAATCATTCATTAACCTGTAGACAAGTTATAATCTAACCAGGGCTTATAACCTGCTCTCTCTCACCTCCTCCTGCCTCTCACCCCCTGCCTCTCACCTCCTGCCCTCCCCACCTCCTCCCTGCCTCTCCCCCCTGCCTCTCTCACTCTCCCCCTGCCTCTCTCACCCCCTCCTCCTGCCTCTCACTTTGCTTCCTCATCACACCCACACCGGAGCAGCGGCACCACACAGCCCGCGGCCTCTGTACGTAACCCGGGTATATGCAGGGCTTAAATACAGGTCCCCCGGTGGCCATTAGCATATTAGTCCGCCTTAAACATTGAAAGGCCTCAGGGTGGAGCGTGGTGGTGGTGGTGGTGGTGGAGTGTGGGTGTTGGTGGAGGAGTGTGGGTGGTGGAGTGTGGGTGTTGGTGGTTGGAGAGTGTGGGCGTTAGTATGGCCGTCACTGGGAGGAGGTGTAAGCGTTAATGTGGGCGGGGGTGTGGGCGGTGTGCACGTCAGTCATGTTGTTTTAGCAGGTGTGAATTTTAAGAAGGTTCCGTCAGTGTGTCGGAAAAAAGGGACCGAAGGTGTTTGTCCAAGGTGACCCACACCCCCCCCCCCTAGTGTACCGCCTAGTGTGCCCTATTGTACCCCTACGGTATATGTTCATCGCCATAACCTAACCTATTCTAATTTAACTTAACTTAGTCTAACCTAACTCTAACCTCACCTCTCAGCAGGATCTCCTCACCTGGGCAGTCATCCTCACGCGTTAGGTCAGGTGCGTGTGTCTGCCACCTGTGAGTCCGCCATTAGTTTCTCCTCCCATCATTATGCTCCTCACTCCCTCACAATCCCCATCACTCCCCCAAAGAACCTGTAATGTGGCGTGGTGGTTATTGTACTGAAATAACCACCCACTGACCCATGGTTCGAATCATATCTGAATGACCCACGTTCTCTAAATACTTCACATCGCCCATCAAAGCCGTGGTGGAGTGTTTATCGCATTCACCCGAGAAACCAGTGGTCCCAGGTTCGAGTTATCTCTTAAGGAGGCTGCAACTCACTGATAACCGGTTTGTGGTCGTATCGCTGAAATGATTCTCTCTCCTCTCCTCCTCCTCTCTCTCCCTCTCCTCCTCCCTCTCTCTCCCTCTCCTCCTTCTCCTGCCCCACTCAACGTGTAAAAGCCATCTGATTCACTGATATCCCGACGATAAAGAGAGAGAGAGAGAGATTTGCGTATCTCTGCTCCTGCTGCCGGTGTGTGAGAGAGGCCAGGTCAGGTGCAGTCGTGGGTTGGCTTGTAAATATTAGGGTGGTTGTTGTACAGGTGATTCGCTTGTTTTGTACTATACACTTCCTTGTTCCGAGTAGCTTGTGTGTTAATGATGGCTCCCTGTCTTTCTGTGAATACCCTTGGTTCATTCTCGTAAGTTGACGTGTTGTAGGTACCGTGTTTTGTAGGGACCATGTTTTGTAGGTACCATTTATTGCAAGTACCGTGTGTCTCAGGTACCCCTCTGTATACTGTACCCTCCACCTGCCGTGTACAGGTTGGGCCTCGGTGTGGCTGGGGGAAACTTAAGTGATCGTGCTGACCAGTGGACCACCAGGGCAGCCGGCACCCCTCCTAGCCACGGTCAGCCAGCCTCGGGTAGACCTCACCTTCCTCACCCTGCTGGCCCGCCCACTGTGAGAGAGAGAGAGAGAGAGACTGGCTTCGTTTTCCTCCTTTTTCCTTCTCCTCCTTCTGTTCTTCTTCCTACCCCTCCTCCTCCTCGTAAGATAGTTCTCATAAGGTTTCCTGCTTCGCGTTAAGTCGGGTACTTCCGCATGCCTTCCTCCCTCTCTCTCTCTCCCTCTATTTTATCTCCCTTCTTCTCTCCCTCCCTCTTTGTATCTCCCCGCTGCCTCCCTCTCTCTCTCTCCTTCTCCCCCTCTGTTGGCGATGGATGATGGTGGTAGTGGTGGGTAGTGGTGGTAGTATATATTAATGATGGGTAATGGTGGTTATGGTAGTAGTAAAGGATAGTGGTGGTGATGGGCGGTGGTGGTAATAGTGGTAGTAGTAGTTGTGTCCCCGATCCTTAACTCTGCCGCCCACGCCCTCAGACCACGACCAGCGACGCCCATCAGGAGGAGTAGCGTAAAGCGTAGACGTGGGCGGCCGACACACACACACACACGCACACACACACATACACACACACACACACACACAGACAGATGACTCACTCACTGACTAAGCTTTTGTTATGTCCCAGGAAATGCTATCCGTTTGTCTGTATGTTCGTCTGTTTTAGTAACCGCTGGAACTCTGGAAGAAAATGTGTGTGTGTGTGTGTGTGTGTGTGTTCATTTAAGACACACACACACACACACACACGCACACACACACACACACACACACACACACATCACTCTTAACTACTGTCACATCCTCAATAAACCTGTAAAATTAGCTGAGGAGAATGATGAGATCAGTTGGACAATAAGTTAGAATTATCTGGACAAGAACTTAAGATCACTGCACACGAAATACAAGTCAGCTGAATTGTAAGTTAAAATTAGCTGAATCGTAAGTTAAAATTAGCTGGATCGTAAGTTAAAATTATCTTGATCGTAAGTTAAAATGAGTTAGATAATAATGCAAGAGGCTGGACGCAGTGTAGGTGTATGTTAAGTGACCTGTTTTGTCTCGTGGGGCCACACCAGGTAGATACAAAGGCCCCCTCATTGGCTCTGACTCATGGTATTGCCAACCAATCACGTTACGCTTACATCTTACCGGTGGTTTAATCGGCCAATCACGTCGCTGCTCAAGGACTCGTGCAGGCTGTGTTTGGGTCGAGTCTTAGTGCAGTTTCTACGTCATTTAGATGACCATCTTTGTTGTCGTGGAGGGTTAGATGAGCCAATTACCATCTGGCTACTAGTTTATGAGGAAAAATTAACGTAAGAACCTTGTGGAATCTATTTTTGTGTCGGTAGTTTCAAGGAGCCAGTTAGATACGTTCTCTCATTACCAGTTAAGAGAAAAAATATTTAACGTACCGATCCTCTCTGAATCCTGGTCGAGGGATCAGTGCGTAGCGTCATCGCCATCTGTGTTTACGGTGGTGGTGGGAGGGGGACCACAACGCCCATGCGCTGCGAAGCTGACTGACTCCTGGCTAGTGTGTGTTAAATCCGCTATTATCGAGGTAATGCTGGTTGGGGTGAGGAGGGCGGGGCCGTGGTCACCTCTCTGTTGAGGTTGTTCTCGTCGGGGGGGCGCTGGTAGAATGTGGTTTAGTTGGGTTAGAAACAGAATAATTAACAAACATAAATAGTTTTAGAATCTTTATCAAGATTCACTGAGAGACGTTTGTACCCTCCTGTTGCTACTCTCTCCCTCTGACCTCTGTTGGTTGTTGCAGCTCTCCTGATAACCCCTCCCTCCATCCCTCCTCCCCTCCTCCCCTCCACCCCCCCTCCTGGTGATGTTGGGACACGACCCATTGTGAGGTGAAACAATGGCATCAGGACCGGAACTCTCGTTGGTCAGCTGGTTCACTGCCCTCTAGTGGCAACCTAACCTAACCTGATCTAACCTAACCTAAGCAAATCTAAGCTGATCTATCATAGTGTTAGCTGTGGTGGGCGGCTGGGGTGGCAGAGGGTGGCAGTGGGCGGCTGGGGTGGTGGTGGGCGGCTGGGGTGGCGGTGTGCGGCGTGGAGGGGTGTCCACTGTTGAATAAATGACCTTGTTAACTTTACACCTGGTTGGAGATTTTGTCAAAAAAGTTAAAAGCTGTGGTCGTGTTTTGTATTGTTGAGAATTGTCACATTTGAGACAGACAGAGAGACAGACAGAGAGAATAATTTATTTTTCTTCACCGTCATTTTGACCTCTTGAGTGTGTGTCGTGGTGAGGAGACTAGAACGTAATATATAAGTGTGTGTGTGTGTGTGTGTGTGTGTATAATCAACATTACTTCCTCGTTTACGCCACATGGTTGAGCTTGGCTTATACTGAGTTTACTGTACCGTGACCTAGCGTTGGGGCTGCACGCAGGGGAGTACCGAGTGTGGCCTGCGTATTGCGTGAGGGGGGGAGGACTTCCTGTGTGGCGTGTAGGTTTTACGCATCGGTACGCCCAGACGCCAAATGACATGGTGACAGTGGGGCTGGTCGCTCTCTCTCTCTCTCTCTCTCTCTCATGAAAAGTGGGATGTCATTTGGGGATTGGAGAGAGAGAGAGAGAGAGAGCAGGTGTGGCCTCCGTTCTGTGGTAATGTCAGTTTCCGGAGTGAAATACACATCAATGTAGATTTTATTGCAAAGCTTTGTGTGTGTGTGTGTGTCTGTGTTCGTTCACCTGGCCAGATTTCCCCCAGGTAGAGTCTGGGTGCAATTTCTACTCCATATTAGGCAACACATGTAGTATAACTTGATCGAGTCATTTTGATGCTTTCTCACGTCTCTAGGTGAGGGGGGAGAGGGGAGGTAGGAGGAGTGGAGGGGAGAGGAGAGGTAGGAGGAGTGGAGGGGGAGAGGAGTGGAGGAGGAAGGGAGAGGAGAGGTAGGTGGAGGAGGAAACTACAAATTTTAGTCTTTTATTGATACCTTATATATATATTTTCTGAGTGGGTGGTAGTGCGGTGGGCGGTGGTCGGGTGGGCGGTGGTCGGGTGGGAAGTTGATGATTGAGTCTAGCACAGCAGGAGGGCGATAGCGCGGGCGGAATAACTCCCATGCTGTGGGTTGGGTTGGGTGCTGGGGGGGGTGGAGAAGGAATGGATGGGGGAAGAGGAGGAGGAAGAGAATGGTGGGGTGGTGTTGTGTGTGGATGGGAGGAGGGGTGAAGAGATAGTGCTGTGAGAGGTGTGGATGCCTGTGTGTGGATGTGGGGTGGATATAGGTGGGTCGTTGAGTTTTTTGTGAAGGTGAGGGGGGAGGTGGTGACTCTTCTTAGTGAGGAGGGGCGGGGGGCTGCAGGTCAGGGTGGGAGGAAATGGAGGGGGAGGTGTGATGGAAGAGGAGGAAGGTGTGTCAGGGTGGAGGAAGAGGGGGTGTCAGGGTGATAGTGGAGGTGATAACACAAGAATAATGGTCTTCTGATTGTCACTTATGGTCGAGTCTCTGGTACCTCACCTGTAGTACCTCACCTGTGTCTTTACCTGCACAGATAATGCATCAGTCAGCCAGGTGTAGGCCCATACACCCATGGCTCTAGTATACCTCAGTGTATATGTATATAAATGTATACTGTATAGCGCACGTATGTATATTTGGTTCACCTGTTGATTTACCTACCTGGCGCTTATCACACCTGATGATTAAACACCATAACTGTACCTGGATTAGGGTTTAAGGTGTTTAATTATATCAGGTGAGATAAGTCAGGGTGCCTAATCTTCAGGTGATATATATTCACTGATTTTAAAGAAGAGCAAAAAAAAAAAACACCCCCCCCCTGTGAAGAACATCCATCAGTCATGTCAGGAATGGCCTTCAAAACACCCACCCCTCCCCTCCCCTACCCTCTCCCCCTTCCCCTCCAAAAAATTCACCCCTGATACACTTTTAGGGCGGCGGCAGGAGGCAGAACACGACACACACACACACACCAATACTTGACACATCACAGCCAACAGGTATGGCCTTGGGTGACTGCTTCTCTTATTATTGATCACACACACAGCCAAGGTGAACATATTCCTAGATCAGACTTTTTTGAACACCAAGAGAACAACAAATAGACTCATGGTGTTGTTGATTTAAGGCTTAAGTAAACAATTGTGTGGTTGATTTCATGGGGGGACTTAATAAATTATACACTAGGTCTGTGTTTTAATATGATGGAGTGTTGTTAAGGGTCAAAGTTCAATGTTAATGATACGAATAAACAACTGAATAGAAGAAGTATTTGAGGTTTTTACACGATGTTAATGATTAGATTCTTAAAATAATAGTTGATGGAGATTCTATTTTCCTTTTATTTACATTAATTATATATATTTTGACGTTAAGAATATTTATACGAGGATTATATGACCTGTTTATATTTTTACCTGGCCACTATTTACGGGGTTTGTGTGGGAGTGTGTCACCTGGGACTAATTACCCCCCGTCACACCTGTCTCCTGTAAAGTATGTGTTTTAGAGGTTGTGGGGTACCGGTATACCCCTATGGAAAAAAAATCACCCTTATACTCTAATGCCATAAGGTTGATATTCACCTCCCTGGTAGAACTATAAAGGTAATATCGACCTTATATGCAGGAGTAATATGGCCGAGTTTAGTTTATTCTGAATCACTACACGATGGTTATAGTGTAATTTGAATATTGGTTTAATTATCATTTTATTTTAATGGTGATTTGCCGAGGTGAGGGACGGGTGGAAGGGGTGATTGTGGGACGAAGGGGTGATTGTGGGACGGGTGGAAGGGGTGATTGTGGGACGAGTGGAAGGGGTGATTGTGGGACGGGTGGAAGGGGTGATTGTGGGACGGGTGGAAGGGTGATTGTGGGACGGGTGGAAGGGGTGATTGTGGGACGGGTGGAAGGGGTGATTGTGGGACGAGTGGAAGGGGGTGATTGTGGGACGGGTGGAAGGGGTGATTGTGGGACGGGTGGAAGGGGTGAGTGTAGGACGGGTGGAAGGGTGAGTGAGGGGAAAAGGGGTCGAGTGTGAATGAGGCGAAATAGGGGGTTAAGGAGGAGGTGTATGAGGACGAGGGTGATCCTTCAAGACTCTGGTGACGTGTAAGAAGGACCACCTCGACGCTGCCCTTCAACCACGGGGCAGAGGAGGAGGCAGCCACGGAAGGGAGGGAGGGCGGTGGGCGTGTGGGCGTGGGTAGGATACGGTCATGGACTTGATGGCGTGGAGGTGGGTTGGACGTGTGGCGTGCTTCATTCTGGAGGGGGGGGCTGGAGTCGTGGGCGGCCTATTGCGTTGTTGTGGTCTGGATTTACACTTTGGTTTAGGTTTGGTTAGGTTAGGTTAGGTTTCGTTACGGGGTAGATTAAGCAAGGGGAGATTAAGTTAGTTTACGATAGAATTAGGTTAGATTAGGCTAAATATGACTGAGGTTAATTGAGGATAGAGTTAGGTTAAGTTTAGATTAGTTTATCTTATGTTTGGCTTAAGTCATGTTAGAATTTGGTTAGATTACGTTTGGGTCAGGTTAGAATTAGGATTGGTTACATCAGGCTTAGGTTAGGTCAGGTTAGAGTTAGGTTAGTTTAGGTTAGGAAATGTTGCTGAAATGTCATCGAGGTTTTGGCCGGTCCAGAGACAAGGGCGGAACGCGGCGGCCGGAGTCTGGTAAATAATGTACAGTGTTATCCGTGTTATACCTGGTGGCACGAGGGGGAGGGAAGGATATAGGGAGTGGAAGAGACGAAGAAGGAAAGAAATTGTGACAGAGGGAATGATGGAAAGGCTTGGAAAGGGTGGGGGAAAAGGGATGGGGTGGTAGTGTTGGAGGAGGGGAAGGTGGTGGTGGTGGAGGAGGAGGAGGTGGTGGTGGTGGTGATAGTGAGTGTGGTGGTGTTGGTAGTTGTGGAGGAGATTGTGGTGGTGGTTGTGATGAAGGAGGTCGTGGTGGTGGTGATAGTGAGTGTGGTGGTGTTGGTAGTTATGGAGGAGATTGTGATGGTGAAGGAGGTCGTGGTGATAGTGAGTGATTTACAGTGTGGTGGTTGAGGCTGGGGGTTAACTCGACACGGAGCGGCGACAAGACATCAAAGGGGCCGACGAGGAGCCACCAGACCGTCCTCAGAGGCTCAAAGTTTTAGTGTTTCTTCTGGGAAATGAAGCTGTCAAGTGGACGACCCCCTGACCTAGTCTGACCTAACCTAACCTAAACTTAACCTAACCTAACCTAACCTAAACTTAACCAAACCTAACCTAAACTAAACTTAACCTAACCTAACCTTAACCTAGCCTAACTTGTGTAAATGAGTAAGTGAACATAGTGAGGGAGTGTAGGAGTAGGGTGGGTGATGGAGTGAGGGCGGGGTGGTCCTGCCTGTCCCTCCTGATGGCTCTGGAGTCCTTCTGTGTCCCTAGGAGTGAAGGATTATTGAGTGGAGGGGTGTAGGATGTCTCTCTCTCTCTCTCTCTCTCTGGAGGGAAGGGTATAAGGAGGGTGGAGGGAAGATCTGATGCAGTATAAGAAACATAAACGCGGGAAAAGACTTTAGATCCTCCTTTGTTTACGATGCTCTTATTATTTTTTATATTTTTTTAGCGAGATGTTTTGTTGTGAGGGAGGGGGGGGGGTGTTTATGACCCAGTATTGTCGGTAGATCTGTCGACGGGTATAGACGTGTGGACGTGTAAATTATATAGAGGCTTGGAACCTTTATGCCTTGGACGTCGCGATCGTCACTTGTTCAATTTTTTTAGAGTGTTGGAACCTCCGATCCTCCCTTGTTTATTATTGTGTCGTTTATACATGAGGAAATTTACACAGGTGACTTTATTTTGTATTTTCTTTACGTTTCAGTTGATTACAGGATATTAAGTTTATCTCATGGATATAAATATAAGAACGTATCTGACAGATTGATTAAAGTAGAATTATTGAAAAAACATCCAAAATGGCACCAGAATTATATTAAGACTCAATTATATTTTAGATCTATTTTTAACATACCATTTTGAGGGTAATATTAACCTACAGAATATTTGTTAACTGTGAGCCCCGTTGGTTAGGTTAGTTTACCGTGTACAGCTCCAGGTTAATCAGTTCTTATATTATTGTTTACTTCTATAGGTTATGGTACCACCTGTGTGTGTGTGTGTGTGTTTAAGTTCCCATGTATGTATGTATGTATCTATGTATGTATGTATGTATGTAACCATGTATGTATGTATGTATGTATGTATGTAACCATGTATGTATGTATGTATGTATGTATGTAACCTCCATCTGCGTACATCAACATGGCGTATACTAACATGTGTTATGGCGGACTGCTGTGTTCGTGTCTCGTGTTTACAGATGACAACACAGCTTGGCGACCTGTTACCTTCCACTGGTAGAGCTTCACGCACGTACACACAGGTAAATCACTATACCTGTGACCAGCCTTACCTTCACAGCACCTGATGATTAGCCGCCTCCCCCCCAGCTTATTTCACCTAAAGATTAAACACCCTAACACTACCTATAGGAGGCTGGATTAGGTTTGGTTAGGTTAGCTTTAGATTAGGTTAGGTTTGTTAGGCTAGTTTTAGTTAAGTTACGTTAGCACTAGGTTAAGTTAGTTTAGCTTTAGGTTAGGTTTGGTTAGCTTTAGGTTAGGTTAGGTTACCATTAGAATATTTAATCTAAAACAAACTGGGAGGGGGGGCTAATCTCCAGCTGGCCCGTACACTTTTGTTTAGAACACTTCAAAACCCCGAAACGATAGCAAGAATAAACACACGTGGTTCCAATAATGTTCCTCTTTAGATATGTACAATTAATTGGTCCTTAGGTACGTACAATTAATTGGTCCTTAGATACGTACAATTAATTGGTTCTTAGATACGTACAATTAATTGGTCCTCACACACGTAGTTAGCTGCTGAGCGGAGGACGCCACTGGCCGGTCACAGTATATAATTAATAGTTAAAGACCCATTTAGTGGAGGTGAGTCGAGATCTTGTTGATAACGAGTGTGGCAAGGACGCAGCCTCCGCCACCCACTGCCACCCACCGCCACCCACTGTCTCTCATCTCCTAGTACCGTCTCCCACACCTCTGTCTCCTGCACCCATCTCCTATAACCACTCATCGCCTCCTGTTGCCACCCACAGCCACCCATTACCACCCACAGCCACCCACCACCTTCTACTGGAGATTGATTTGGATACAATTTGAGGTGAGGATGGGGAGGGGAGGCAGCTGGGGAGAGGGGGAGATGGGATGAGGAGGGTATAGGCTGTCGGGGAGATAGGGTGGGAGGGTTCGAGTGGTGGGGAGGGGAGGATGGGAGGGTCTAAAGGGGAGAAGAGGATGGAGGAGGGGGTAGACAGCCGGGGAGATAAAGAGGTGGGGAGGACATTTGGGTTGTGGGTGGGCTATGGATGGGGGTAGGTGGGGTGTGTGGGTGGGGTACGGGTGAGTGGGTGGGATGGGTGGGTGTGTGGGTGGGATATGGGTGGGTGGGGTGGCGCTCTATAATTATGCATAACTTACTACCAGCCGGGGTGTAATCTTGGTCAGGAGAAGGTAGTGTTGTGTGTAGCATTAGTGTAAACCTCCTGTGGGCGGTGGGTGGGTGTACTGTAGGTGTGGGTGGGTGGTGTAGGTGTGGGTGAGGTTTAGTTTCGTGTTAATGGTTTATTTGAGCTCTGGTTTATAGAGAGTTGTGGAGCATTGTTTTGACCCAAGAATGGTCTCTCTCTCTCTCTCTCTCTCTCTCTCTCTCTCTCTCCGTTTACACAATTGAATCTAAATTTCAAATACAATTTTTTTAAATAAGGCGACAGTGACTGAGTAGATGCGCAGAGCAGGTATGAAAATGGGATGGTTCTGCGCATGTTTAATGACCGTACTGTATTCTGATTGGCTGCAACTAGGTATGCTAAATTAATGTATTCAGATTGGCTGTAGGATTTTTTCGGGGTTCTGAGTGGTGTATTCTGATTGGTTGAGATTTTTTGGGGGTTAATAACTGCTGGAGATTCAAATAACCTAACCTAACCTAACCTAACCCCCTCCCCAGGTAACATTAGGTCATTGAATCAACAGGTGAAATTAAATGCAGTGTCTAATCCTCAGGTAATCCAAGTCCATTTCTGGTTTCCATGCATTGTGGTCTGAGTGTTTGGGCGGATTGACTCAAGATGGCGCTGTGTTTACATTGTTTTTGTCACTGGTGGAGGAAGTTGTATTTTCAGGAGGGTAAGATTCACCTGCGTCACTGTTATTTGAGGTTGTTAATCACCGTTAATTAACCTGATGAGTACCTGGACTAACTCACCTGGCTGTTGGAAAAACCACCTTTAGTGTACCTTACCTTACCCTACTTTACTCTACCCTACCACCTCCCCATCCCCCCATTACCCATCCACCCCACCTCCCCATCCCCCCATTACCCATCCCCTCCACCTCCCCCATTACCCATTTCCCTCCACCTCACCACCTCCCCCCTTAATTGGGGGCTAATCCAGCCATCTGTGAGGGGGGAGTATTGAGGGCGTCGTCGTTATTACAGTGTGTTGGAGTTAATGAAGGAGAAGAGGCAGCCGAGATGTTCCTCACACACACACACACACACACACACACACACACATACACACACACACACACACTCGCCTTATCTTACAGTGTCTAATATTTTTTCCCTTCTGAGTTCCACTGACTTGTTCTGATTTTCCCTTTGTCTTGATTTCTCTTTCTTTTTCATTTTCAAGACTGTTTCTTTGTTTTGTTTCTGATTTATTTATTTTTCTTTCTGTGTTCTCTGTTTTGTCTTTTATCTGATTTCATGTTTCTGTCGTTTCGGTTTTTTTTTATTAATTATTTTTTAGGATTTTCTTGGTATTTTTGAGGTATTTCTACCTTAATCGTGTTCATGGTATGATAGTCTGGGGGGGGTGCTAGGAGAAGAGGGAAGGTGGTGTCATGAAGTCTCCATGATTATGTCGAGGAGGACGTACACCTGTTGGAGACTCACCTGAAGGACACACCTGAAGGACGGACCACCTCTCTGGTGATAATGATGGTGATTAGACAGAAGCTTTGTTGTTAGTGGAGGTGTAGCTGTTATTAGGGTGGTGACCCTCCTGTCTACTCCCCGTCCACTGTGGTAGGGAGGGAGGGTTGGTGTGGGAGGGAAAGGAGGAGGAAGGAAGGGAGGGATTGAGAGAGAGGAAGAGGAATGGTTGTGGGGGTAACATCACTGTTCACTGCCACACAGGACAGAGGTTCATACACAAAGAAATGCATCATATTCAGTAGCAGTATATATAGGACAGTGGTTCACATACATTGGACGTCATATTCTAATTGAAGACTAATCAGTGTGGGGTAGCAAATTTGGGATAAACAGCAAGAATGTCCTCAAGCACCCCCGATTCAATGTAGTTATTACAAAGGTCAAGATACAATAAGCCAGGTGTGTCACATTCAATAATATAGTGTTCAAGTGTATGCTTTAAAGGTTGATCACAAAGTTTACATGCTCAGTGTTCTGCTATGGATACTAACCGTAACACAACATCAGCCTACGAGTGTTCGGTTCTCATCTCCCTCAAGACTGTATATTTATCCCGTACACTTTTTTTAACCACACTCACCGCTTGTAGAGGGGGGGGGGGTGAGAAAGGAGAGAACACTTGAAGATTAGACACTCCAGCTTAATTTCACCTGATGATTAGACGCCTCAGCTTATTTTACGTGGAGATTAGACGGTTTAATTTATTTCACCTGATGATTAAACACACTAACGCAACCTGGGGAAGTTAGGTTAAGTCAGGTTAAGTTAGGTTAGATTAAGTTGGGTTGAATTAGATTACGTTAGTGTCAGCATTAGGTTTCGTTAGATTAAGTTTACATTAGAATATTAATCAACAGGTGAAATAAGCTGGGGGGGAGAGGTAATCTTAAGCTGGAGGGTTTAATCTTCAAACAACTAAAATTCGATCTTACAAATACCTTCCAGAATCAACACCTGAATCCTCAAAGGTTCCTAAGTCAATTTTTACTTCCCTTGAGGACAACAAAACACCTCAAGTCACTGTCGAGTCTGAGACAATTCGTCGCTATTAATGACCACCAAATTTATGTCGTAGTTTCAGTGAGTTAGACACGTTCTCGGGTCTCCAGTCGACGGGGGGAAAACCTTATGAACTTTTGAGATTTCAGGCCTTGGTAAACCGCAGCCTTGGGTCAGGTGAGGAGGAGGAGGAAGAGATGGAAGAGGAGGAAGGAGGAGATGGACAAGAGGAGGGAGGAGGAGGGGAAGACAAAAGGAGGAAGGTGGAAGAGGAAATGGAGAGGATGAAGAGGAATGGTTATGTGGAGAGGGAGGTAGGGAAAATGAGGTGGAAGAAGGGAGAGAGAGAGAGAGGAAGATGAGACAGAGGGGGAGGGAGGGAGATTTGGGGAGTGAAAGGGAGGTAGGGAGAAGGAATTCGATGGGAGGAATGTAGGGAAGGAACAGGCGGGGTAATCAGGTAGTTAGGGTGGGGGGGGGAGCATAGGAAGGGAGGGTAGGTTAGTTTAGGAGGCAGGAAGGAGTAGTTTTTGTGGGGAGAGGACTGCTGTAGGGGAGATGATGAATGGGGAGGTAAATGGGGTGTCGGGGGTATACCAGGGTGCTAATAGGGGTGGTGGGGAGGTTGGGGGAGAGGAGGAGGAGGGTGAAGGAGAGGTGGGAGGGATTGGGAGAGGTCGTGAGGAGGGTGGGGGTGGGAGAGGTGAAGAAAGGCACGGGAACAGAGGAGAGGGAGAGAGATGGAGGAGGGGGGAGGAAGAGGAGGGAACAAAGAGGAAGAGGAGGGAACATAAATACAGGAAGAAAGGAGACAGAGAGAGGAAGGGGGGAGAGAATGAGTTGGTATTTTTGACGAATTAAGTGAGGAAGAAACAGGTGGGAGGAAGGTAGACATAAGGAAGAAGGAATAAACGTGACACAGTATAAACATGATAACGGTGGAAGTAGAGAGAACAAGAGTTAGGATTCACTTAAAGACTCTGATGGTGAATTTTGTCTCCCAGCTGATGCTAAATGACCGTATCTAGTTAAGGTAGAGTCTCAGCGTAATTTCAAGACCACTTTTTTGTTTTTTTTTGCTTCCTCTTACTTCTCTTACCCCCAGAAAGGAGGAAGTAGGTAGAGAGGTGGGGGGGGGGAACACCACTTCCTGTTAGGGACAAAAAGTTAAGTGCTGTAACCTGCAAGATGTGTTATTAACTTCTTGTCTCCCCCCTCCCCGCTAAGATGGTCTACGGTGGCAGGTAGTTCTTGTGTGTGAGGGGGGAGGGGGTTGTTTGTGTGTGAGGGTGTGTGAGGGGGTTGTTTGTGTGTGAGGGGGGGAGGGGGTTGTTTGTGTGTAGGAGAGGAGTGTGTGTGTGTCAGGTGAAGCCCGTTACTCAACATTCACCTGTCGTCACACCTGTATGGCGGCTTTTGAGTTTCACCTTCTATATTTTCACAATCCTGATCTCCTGTTGCCGTTCGCTCAGTGTGGTGTTAAGTTTGTGTCTTCACCTCTACCACACTCAGGGACACCAAACACAGTGGTTGATGAAGTGTGTTTCATCTCGGGTCGTTTATAGGTTAGGTTAGGTTAAATTATCGTTAGGGTGGTTTATCTTCAGGTGATATAATGGTTAGGTTAGGTTCATTTGTGTTGGTAATATTCGTGAGGGCGTGACGTAACAACAGGGGGGGGGGGTGGATTCAGGGCTATTCTTACGTTACTGTAGATACAAGAACGGATTTGTTTCCTAGTAACTCTTAAGTGACTCCAAGAAAACGACGACTAAAATGATTTAACTCTTTGGGGACGATGGTTTAACTCTTTGGGGACGATGGTTTAACTCTTTGGCGATGGTGGTTTAACTCGTCAGAATTCAAAGGGTTAAACACCAGTCATCATTCCTAGCCACACCTGTCCACCTGGCCACACCACTTGTTTACATCTGTTCATTTGTGGCCAACCTTACATTCCTCACCACACCTAAAGGCCACACTATACGTTGCCCTTGTCCACCTGCTGGCCACAGTCACCACCTTTCCACCTGTGGCCGCAATACCTTTCACAGCTCACCTGTCAAGTACCCTTCTGGCCACTCCTCCCCCTGGTCACTCCTCCCTCCCCCTGGTCACTCCTTCCTCCCTCCTGGTCACTCCTCTCTCCTTCTCCTTACCTGTAATACCCACCTGGTGACACTTGCCTCAGATGACCTAAATGAGGTATATTACACGACCTGTACCTGTTTTTCCCAGCCCAGGTGTGTGTGTGTGTGTGTGTGTGTGTGTGTGTGTGTGTCCGTCCGTCCGTCCTTCCTTCCTCTCTTGCGTGTGATTATGACTCCCTATCGTGTTGTGAAACCTGATTGCGTGTGAGTGTACCTGTTGCTTGTTGCGTGCGTCTGCCCTTGCGTGCTGGTATGTGTGTGGTAGTGGTAGTAGTGGTGGTAGTTGTGGTAGGTCCAGTTCGCTCTCCAGAATTTCCCACTTGGTAACCTGAGAGTCGGTCACCAGTCAACCAAATCCCGCTGCCTTCCCTTGGTGACAGTCTCCACTTTGCCCCGCCCCGCCCCGCCCCACCCCACCCCACCCTCTGCCTCACCTCCTGTCCTCCATCCCGCCCCCCCGTCCACCAGTCATCCAGTTAGTCAGTCATCAAATCAATCAGTCAATCAACCACTCAGCCAGTCAATCATCCAGTTAGTCAGTCAGCCAGTCAGTCAGGGTTCATGAGACACCTTGGACTAAAACCCTACCTGAAATACAATAGTTAATTAGTTTTTGTTGTTCTCGTATTTACCTGTGTGTGTGTGTGTGTGTGTGGAGACAGACACACACACACAGTTCTGCCACACCACACAGGATGTTAGTAGTCGTCATCGTCACTACATAGTTACGCACACACACACACACACACACACACACACATTACAACACTCAGTAGCTGTTTACCATTCTAAGAACTTGCAATGTCCCAACTATAATTCTAAGTTAACAAAAGTAACCACGCACTACTTAAACAAACTATACACTTAACACCATTGATTCTAAGTGTGTGGTATTTACTTAACTTACTTATTTCTATTGTTAAGGAGTCCAAATTCACTTTACACTTTACAGGTGGTTGACGCAACCTCTCTCTTCACCAGGTAGATAATTAATATGGTAATCTGGC
Organism: Homarus americanus; assembly: GCF_018991925.1. Taxonomy (NCBI): domain Eukaryota; kingdom Metazoa; phylum Arthropoda; class Malacostraca; order Decapoda; family Nephropidae; genus Homarus; species Homarus americanus. The sequence continues at coordinate 3,210,941 of NW_024731054.1, read as the reverse complement.
ATATGTACAGGTGTTTTAATGGTGTTTTATGGTGTTCTAATCGTGTTCGTGTGTTTTAATGGTGTTTTATGGTGTTCTATTGGTGTTCGTGTGTTTTAATGGTGTTTTATGGTGTTATAATGGTGTTTTATGGTGTTCTATTGGTGTTCGTGTGTTTTAATGGTGTTTTACTGTGTTATAATGGTGTCTATGGTGTTATATTAGTGTTTGTGTTTTACTGTGTTGTATGGTGTTTGTATGGTGTTTTATGGTGTTTTTCTTCTCCTTGCAGGTATGTTCCAGGCAGATGTTAGTTGAGGCAGCTGTAGAGAGGAGGAGGAGGTAGGTCACCGAAGTCTTAAACAGCTGTACACATGTCTTAAACAGCTGTACATCTCCCCAGCTGCATTATCCTCTCCTCCCCACATGCCCCTTCGTATCAGCTGCTGTTTCCTCTCCTTCAGTATCTTACACACACACACACACACACACACACACACACACACACACACAGAGGAAACGAGTGGCTTATGACAAATAGCATAGTATGACGACATGATAACCAAGACACACACACACACACACACACACACACACACACACAAGTTGTATCTGGTAAACATGATAAGTATTCGCCCTATGTCGCTTTAGTGTGTGTGTGTGTGTGTGTGTGTGTGTGTGTGTGTGTGTGTGTGTGTGTGTGTGTGTGTGGTGAACTGTGACCACACTTCACCTAAGGCTCTCACTACCAGTACTAGTACCTTCAGGCAATAACCTCCTCCTCCTCTCCTCTCCTCTGGCTTCAGGCTTGACCACTCCTACTTTCTCTGGCATGTACAGCAGGACTCACTACCCACCCACCCACTCGCCCCCGCCCGCTCTGCTCGGAGGACCTCTCACTCACGCCGGCTGAGCTGACGAAGATAGATTCTCACGGTGACTCGGATAAAGATGGCCGTCTCGTTGGTTGGGATGGTGATGTATTGTCAAAAAGTTCGTACGGTAAATTGTCTTCCTTCAAGGTAGAGATGTGAGGCCGCGTGTAATTATCTCACCTTAATTGGTTCACGTAAGGTTCGGCATAAAGGTGGGAGTTAAAATGGCGTCGATTTGACTCAGTGACTTGAAAGTAATTTGATGACTTTTTGATGCTTGGCTGTAGTGAAGTAACACACACACACACACACACGCACACACATGGGAGGGAAAAGGTGTGAATGAATTAGTCTCACCACTTTGGACGGCGGCGTCAGGTGTTAGCTCGGGTGTACGTGAACAGGTGAATGTAGCGAGTTACCTGTACTGGTAGAATGAGTCAGAGGCGGTAGGTTACCTTGGCGGGGCCCTCCTACCTGTAATCAGTGTCGTCGACCAAGACAAATGTATCGCCGCCACGGTAAAAAGCTTTCTGCCTCAGGGAACAGTAAGCTCTCTTCTCCACGCTTGATTTGGGGGGAGGGGGGGAACCAGCTTAGTATCTGACAGTGATCACCACGCACCTAGAACACAGCTTCATCTTCCTCGCCCCTTCCACCCACCACCTCTACACCTCCCCTTCTGCCACCCCATCATCTCCCTCTATCACCTCATTATCACCCCCACCTTATTATCATCCCCTAACCACTCCCCCCGCCACCACCTCATCCCTCACCACCACCACCTCATTACCCCCTCCACCACCTCATCACCACTTCACCACTTCAAAATCTGAATTTTGTGTGTTGACGGAAGGCGCGGGGGAATACGGAAGTGCATCAGGCGAAGTACTACATAAACTCAGCTGCTGGACACTACGATTGGCTCCTACTACAGTGGCGTCCTTAGCAACGTAACAAATCCTGGAAGATGATTGGTTGCTGGTTGCTAAGTGAGTAAATAGGTCAACTTTGGGTGGTTTTGACATGTCTGAAGCTCGGTCGTGGATGTACGTAGGAAAACGAATAGGAATGACTTGCCGTGTTACCGTAGTTTGGTCTCTGCTCTCGTGCATGGACGCTCAGATACGGATGGAAGTTCCTGTTCAGATGGTCGTGTGTGATTCAGGTGTGTTAAGCTCACTGGTTCGATCCCTGATTCTGGATTGGCTACATCTGGGATTACAGATTTGGATGACTTGTGGATATATGGATCTGGATGAGAGGTTTTGTTTACGTGGATGTGGATGCCTTTGTATACACCTGTGGATTAGATTTGTGGCCACAATTAATCGTCTTTCCACTACCTCTCTCCCTCTCTCACATCCATCTATCCACCAAGCATTCAGTTTCATCCATCTCCCGTATCCAGTATAAGCTCTCAGCCATTCTCCATCAACCAGTGGATTAAATTTTCGCCAACACGCCTTTCCACACCTTATCAATCTCCTCCCCACTTACATCTCTCTCCCTCACCACTCACAACCATCCATCATCCAGCTAACCATCGAACCAGTCAGCATTCCATCCACCTGTCCCTCAGCACTCATCCATCATCCAACCAACCATCTTGCCATACTAACCAACAGCAGGTACAGTATAGGCTATCCATAAGCTCCCCCCTTCCCCCTCCCCCCCCCCTCCCCTCTCCCCTCTCTCACCACTATTTACACCTGCCCTCGCGTGTTCAGGGAGCCGCCTTACCTGATAACACACCTTCACACTAACTTGATCTGATCTCTCCCGTGAAGTTGCTTGAGGTGTCTCGTGGTAACCTGATTGGCAAAATATTCTTTAGTGGTTTTATAAAGTTTTAAATTATATTATATGAAGTTTTTAATTATTTCTTACCAAGGTTATTCTCCTTAGGTGGGTAAAGTTTCATTGTGGTAAATTAAAAGTTTTTATTTTTATTTCACATAACTCATATCCACGATTGATAAAAATAGTATTAATAAGAAATTTAGTTTTAATATCTTGTTTTATTTACGAAGTTTATTATTGTTGATTTTGTTTTAGTATTTTGGGGGGTACTTTTGTTAAATCGTAAAAGTTGTGCTGGCGAGTGTATGATAATTCTGAATATTTATTGGTGTGTGTGTGTGTGTGTGTGTGTGTGTGTGTGTGTGTGTGTGTGTGTGTGTGTGTGTGTACATAAAATAATCATTGCAGTATATATAAGTACAGACCCCAGGTATAAACAAGCGCCTCAACACATCCCAGCAGGTGGAGGCAATATAGTGCTTTGTTTATACGCCGGGGTGACTCGTCCGTTCACTGACAGCCTTGTTCATCAACGCCCATATACGGCGCCCCGGGCTTCCCCCCAAGTCAGCAGGGATAAAGAAAAGCCTTGAAGCAAATTCCTGGTAAACTCCCAGACTCAGGCAGCCCGGGACAGTAGATGTAAAGGTCACTGAGTGTGTTGATCGAGCCGTCGCCATGTTGAGCCGAGCGGTGCCTTCAGGGGGAGAGCTTTATTCCCAGGACGAACTGATTCCTTATGTTGTTTATCTTAGTTTTATTCCCAGGACGAACTGATTCCTTGTGGTGTTTATCTTATAGTTTTATTCCCAGGATGTATTGTTAGTTTTATTCCTAGGACGAACTAAACGTATATGAATGATTCCTTGGGGGTCCTTGTGATAAAATTCTTAATCCCAGGATGAACTAAAATTTTATATATCATTCCTTAAACTTTACGTTAAACTTTAAAACTCAGACGAAGTTACATTAAAAAAATAATCTCATAAAGTTCTTAGGTTCAAAGTTTCACCGCCAGTTGGAGACGTGACGAGACATACCTACAGACGGTCCAGTTCTACTACACCACTAAGACAAATTCTCAAAGGATTGTAAGTTAGAAAATCCTCGTAACTGGTGTTGTCTAGACGTATCTTATCTGTTCATTTATGTTCGGTCACAAAACTCGATTCTCAAGAGTTGTTACGTTAAAGATTCCTGACACACACACACACACTCTCTCTCTCTCTCTCTCTCTCTCTCTCTCTCTCTCTCTCTCTCTCTCTCCTGGAGTAAACATAGAAATTACCTCATAACAATACAGTAATTGGTTATTATTATCTCTATATTATTCATTAGTGCAGGTGAGAGTCAGGTAAGGTGGCTGGTAAAGGTTAGGTTACCTGTACCATTTAGTGTGTGTGTGTGATACGCCTAAAGCCTCACCTGGCCTTTACCTGTTTCATGGCTTATGATTCCAGGGGCTCTCACTCCCCCCCCTCTCTCTTCACCCCCCTTCACGTATTCCTCACACTCTACCTCCCCCTTCGCCCCCTCTCCCACTCCTCATTCTCTCCCTCCCTCCCTTACCTCTGTTCCTCCCTATCTACTTCCCTCCCTTACCTCTCTGTTCTCCCTATCTACTTCCTCCTCTCCTCTCACTCCTGTTCCCTCTCCCTTCCTCCCTCTCACTCCTGTTCCTCTCCTTCCTCTCCCTCTCACTCCTGTCCTCTCCCTTCCCTCCTCTCCTCTCACTCCTGTTCCTCTCCTCTCCTCCTCCTCTCACTCCTGTTCTCCTTCCTCTCCCTCTCACTCCTGTTCCTCTCCTTCCTCTCCCTCTCCTCCTGTTCCTCTCCCTCTCCTTCTCTCCCTCTCACTTTGTTCCTCCCTCCTCTCCCTCTCCTCCTGTTCCTCCTTCCTCCCTTCACTCCTGTTCCTCTCCCTCTCACTCCTGTTCCTCTCCTTCCTCTCCCTCCTCACCTCTATTCCTCGTCGCCCTCTCCCTTGTTTTGGTTAGGTTAGGTTTTTTAATCTTCCTACACAAATGATAGTCCTTTTTGACACTAGATCTTGCTCTTTGTCTTCCCTGGTAACAATTAAGAATTATTGTGTCTCGAATATTGACGTTTTATGACGGTACTCGTGACCCTCCCTCCCCCCCCAACCCTCCCTCCCCTCACCGACCATCACCACCAGAGGGCCGACGAGGGTGTGTGTGTGGGGGAGGGGGGGGGGCAGGTGTACTCGTACCTGCCCCACCTGGGTCTTGTAACACAGGTGAACGGACGGACATTACCACACAATAGCATTACCCTTCCATAGCTTACGACGATGCGATTTTTCAATGTCGAATGGGATGTGTGGAGAGGGGATGGGTGAGGGGTGAGAAGGGGGTAGTGATGGGAGGTGAAAGGCTTTGGTAAGGGGGATGGTGGGAGGTAGAGGGAAGGGGTGGTGATGTGTGTGTGTGTGTGTGTGTGTGTGTGTGTGTGTGTGTGTGTGTGTGTGTGTGTGTGTGTGTGTGTGTGTGTGTGTGTGTGTGTGTGATCGTACTTCAGGCAAGGATTGATTAGACACCAGACACAAAGGTGAAGGAGGACACGAGCGGAGATGTGTTTGATCATACGAAGCCTTATGTCTGATCATACTTCGACTCGTACGTCTGCATGTATGTAGGTGATGACACACACACACACACACACACAAGGCCAGGTATGTGTGTGTGTGGACTGTGTGGTCATGGGTGAACGTGTCTGACTATACTTGGTCGTGGAAATATCAAATTTCTTCTGGAAATATTTTAGTAGAAGACTCGAGAGGAATTTTAATACGGTGAGGATCAAGGCTGACGGATGGGGGGTGTCTGTCTGTCTGTCTGTCTGTCTGTCTGTCTGCCTGCCTGCCTGTCTGTCTGTCTGTCTGTCTGTCTGTATGTCTGTCTTTTAAGGATGCCTGGGCTTAAAAATTCAGTCATGTCAACATTAAACCTTAAAAACTTAATTAAAATTCCAAGTGACATATGAAGCTATAACCCCCCCCCCCCTCTCCCTCCCCCACCAAAAAGATGAATTCGTGCATGTTTAAATTTCGAGGCTCAAATTTGACCTAAAGTTAGGACATCAGGTATGAGGTACCGTAATGTCAGGTGTAAAGTATCAGAGTATCAGGGTGTCAGGTGTAAGGTTAGAAGGTCAGGTGTAAGGCGAGAGGGTGAGGTGTGACGGGTAGTAAGTGTGTGTGGGTGAGGTAGGTGTAACGCCGCATCACTCACGGTCAACCCGGGCGACTTCGTGTTTACATTGTGACGTCACGGTATGCTGCTGGGTGCCCGTCTCGTCTTGTTATTGATGCGGGATATATTTTATGTGACCTTGAGGTAGTTTGTGTGTGTGTGTGTGGGGGGGTTCTAATCTTCAGGTGATCCCAGTAATGTTATGGTTATTGGGTGTGGGGATATATGGCGCTGGAGACAGAGGCTAACTGTGGCAGTAGTGTGGTTGTGGTGTGGTCATAGTGTGGTGGCTGGTCTTATGAGCTAGTTATCCTATTTACAACTCTTCTCTTCCCCAAGTAACTAGCATTTGTTTTTGTTTTATTGTGGTTGTGATGTATTATAACTAGTCAGGGTTGTTTGTTGTGGTAGTTATGGTGACTGTGGTATGGTGGTACAGTGCCTTTCATCATCTCTTGTTGTCCCTCACCTTGTGTTATTGTCACCCTTACGCCTTGTCACCCTCTCTTTAGGTCACCCTCACCCTCCACCCCCCTCACCCCCCATCCTCCTGCCCGTGAAAGAGAAAGTCAAAAGTTGTGATACACTCGAGAGCCAAATTGCCTCATTACGCCCGCGGAGGTTAATTGATGTTACGCCGCATGACACCAGCAAGGTCAGGTCAGGGGTCAGGGCAAGCAACCCCCCCTCCCCCCCTCAGGGTTATGTTATGACGTGTTATTGAGTGGTTGTTACCCCTCAGGAGCTGGTGGTGGTTGTTATTAGTGATGATGATGACCTACTTTCTCTTCTCTATGTTTCTGTATCATTCCTCCCTCCCCTTCTTCCCCCCGCTCCCTCCTCCTTTCCTTGCATTACTTCTTTCCCTCCCCTTTCTCTTCAGCCTCCTCTACCTCTCCCTCCATCTCTCCTCCCTCCCTCTTTCTGCTCCCTCTTCTCCTCTTTTTCCTCTCTCCACCCCTTTCTCCTCTCTCTTCCGTCCCCACTAGTCCCTTCCCCCACACCTCGCTCATCCTCCCCTCTCCCCTAACCTCTCCGGAAAGGACTGTCGTAGTGACCTTCAAGGGCTGTGTTTGGTCAGGTGTTCCTTGAGGAGGGTGAAGGGTGAGAGGTTATGTAAGGTGGGGGGTGATGGGTGGTGGGGGTGATGGTGGTTGTGTGGTAATGGTGGTAAGGGATGATGGTAGTGGTAATGGTGGTAAGGGGTGATGGTAGTGGTAATGGTGGTAGGGTGATGGTAGTGGTAATGGTGGTAAGGGGTGATGGTAGTGGTAATGGTGGTAAGGGGTGATGGTAGTGGTAATGGTGGTAAGGGGTGATGGTAGTGGTAATGGTGGTAAGGGGTGATGGTAGTGGTAATGGTGGTAAGGGGTGATGGTAGTGGTAATGGTGGTAAGGGGTGATGGTAGTGGTAATGGTGGGTTTAACGCTAAAGCAGAACCTAAAATGACGGACCCCAAAACGTGACCTTGAGGAAAAATTTGTAAAATAATAACAAAAAATAAATCAAAATAGATAAGTAAAATAAACTTATCTCATTAAACACGACAAGGTTCATGTAACTGGGATTAAGTATGCAAATTAGTCTCGGGGAAGGACATGTCGGGGTGATATGTGTGTGTGTGTGTGTTTTATGAGTCGTAAATAAAATCCGCAGCTGAGGGAGTGACGTGCCCTTGGTTTAAATGTCCTTAAGTATCTTCGTCCCAATACCAAAAGTGTGTAGATATACCAACAGTAATACCAATACCTCACAAACTGCTAGATTGAGCAAAACGAGATAAAAAAAAATTGGTAACACTGATTCGAATCCTTGGGTAGGATTTTTGGGGGAGGGGAGGGACGTGAATCCTTGGTGCCAGGAAATCCACCCCCCAAAAAAATCCTTATCCATCCCCTGAAACAAGACACAGTGCAACGCTAAAGCAGGATCCTCGTGTGTGTGTGTGTGTGTGTGTGTGTGTGTGTGTGTGTGTGTGTGTGTGTAAACCAGATGATGGACGTAATTATTATGTGTGTGTGTATGGTTTATGTAACCCAAGGCTGAAATATATACTATGCTGGTCTCTTCCGTGTCCTGTTGAAGTGACGCGTGTGTGGAGGGAGTCTGTGTGGGAGTGGTAGATTGTGATAGATTTTTGAGTAATGGTTGGTTGTGGTAGTTATGGATGGTGGTGGATAGTGGTATATGATGTGTGATTGTGGGGTGGTGAATGTGTCGGTAGGTAGTTGTGATAGGTATAGGTGGTAGGTAATGGTGGTTGGTAATGGTGGTTGGTAATGGTGGTGGTAGGTAGTGGTGGTGGTTAAGTCCTTACATGTTTCTTAACGCATATTTTTATTTTATTTAGAATATACAACAGACATCATTCTCTCTCTCTCTCTCTCTCTCTCTCTCTCTCTCTCTCTCGTGACCCAGGAGTTACGAACAATTAAGTACAGTAATTAGTATTATGTAATTTAACGAGAGACTATTATACCAGTTGTTGTTTTTATCTCTATGTATTTTATATATACCTGTAACATATAGTACACACCTCATTATCAGGTACACAGTAACTAGAATACAGGTACAGAGTCTAATACAGGTACAGTTTCGTGTTAACATAAGGTATTAAAAATGCCACCAAGAGCAGCAAGCATAATTATTCTGTTTTTTTTTTTACACTGTCTGAAGAAGAGCAATGCCAACCATCTCCATCGTCCCCGCAGACAACTAGATGTGCACGCAAGCAGAAGAGGGTCCGACAAAAACACGTTATAGCCGGGAATAACATAGTATCCCCTTACCAAAAATGATCCGCTTTCTATGGATACCTCTTGCTATCTGATAATAATTACTAATATACTATAAACACATTATTTTGCAGACCTTGTAATTTTGTCTTATTTGCTACGATAACTTCAGTGTTTGTATGTCTGTGTGTCTGTTCGATGATGACCGATTGTTGATGTTTGTATCGCCCGCTATGCTGAAAAAAGACATCACGTGAGGCGCCATGATGAAAAATTACGTCTCTGGAGGTACCATTTTTCCCGCTCGTTGAATTATCGTGTATCAAATGCTTCCTGGATTTGTGGAAACCCCGGGCTGGTTGTTTGTTGAGGTTTATGACGGAAGGGGGGAGAGACAAGGGCTGCCCTGTGTTGGGAAAGGAGGGGGAGGAGACGGGAAGGGGACTGTGTTAGTTCAGAGGATGGAAGGGAAGGGGGGAGGGGTGCTTTACGAGGAGGTGGAGGTGTGGAGTCACTGGTCTATTGTTCCCCTAACCCAACCTAACCTAACCTGACCTAAGCTAACCTGACTTAACCTATCCTGACCCAACCTAATCTAACCTAACCATCTAACCAATGCGGAGCAGAGTTTAGGACTAAGCTGGGGACTTATGTTCGTGTGCTTGGCTTCTGTCATGGCAAGGGATGGACGTGTGTGTGTGTGTGTTGTGGCAGCTTGGTAAATACGTTGGAATGTGGCGTTGAAGCGCATGCAAATGACCTTGTAATTGGTCTCTCTCTCTCTCTCTCTCTCTCTCTCTCTCTCTCTCTCTCTCTCTCTCTCTCTCTGGGTAGTGTTTTGCTCATGAATCTGGTGCGCCCAAATGCGCTCTAGTGGCTCACCAGGAACTGCGCCAGATGAGAAAGTCATAGGTGTTAGTAGCTGCCCTCTTGTTTGTCATATGTCAATTTAAACGTTGTTGCCATGTCACAAAAACGTTGTTGTCATAATGTCAGAGTAAGCGTTGTCAGGTGAATAAACGTTGCTGTAGTCATAGTCAGCATTTTAAGCTTTGTCAGCGTAAGGTCCTCCAACACAGAGCCAGACATCGGGTACAGTGGCTGGCTGGGGGTGAAGGATTACTCCCCCACAACTGCCGCCAGAAAAACTAGCTCCCTCAGTAAAATTGTTGTGACTGGGTACTATGTGTGTGTGACCTTGTGTGGGTTATGTTCATATGTCAAGAATTTATATCCAGTTTATATATATAGAGTTTGATTTAAGTGATATCAGTTTAGTTTAGTTTAATTGGACTTTATGATCTTACCGTAGTTTTGGATAAGTTTGGTTGGATTAGGTTTGGTTTGATTAGGTTAGGTTAGGTTAAGTTTGATTAAATTAGATTCTTCGGCTGAAAACTCCATTAGGTGCGTTATTCCTTTCGCGGTAATTTTTAAACATAGACCAATTTGTACTCTTAAATTCTTCCTCGACCTGAACCTTGAGACATAAACCAATAAATTATATAACCTTAAGCTCAAATAATTAATAAAAAATAATATATATAATCCGAAAAAAAAAAATACTGAATAATCCTTGAAAAGTATAATAATTTGTCTTTAAAGGAAATACATAACAAAGTGATGGTGTATATAAATCCTGCGTGTCTGTGTATATAATGACAGTATTACGTCAGCTTGGACTGTCATCATTGGGCCTTGTCTGTCTTATTGATATCATCCGCGTTTATCATACACTCCAAGGTCTGTGGGTATTGTTCGTGTGTTGGTAATACTGCTAATGGAGCTAAAGTGAGTCTAGGTCCTGTTTTTTTTAGGTTGGTAACACCGTTAGTAGATATAATATTAAGATTCCTACGTTTGTGTATTGGAATATTATATTATTTATTATTTAGGATAACCTGAAGATTATGCACCCTAGTTTATTTCACCTGAAGATTAACCACCCTATCTGGGGGTTAGGTTAGTGTTTAGGTGGTTAATCTGCAGGTGAAATAAGCAATATATTTGGGATGCGTAATCTTCATTTGATGTATTATTTATTAATTATTTGTTACCTTTCATATATTTTTATTAATGTATCTATTGAATAGTTGTTATATATATAGTTGTGTTGCTACAGTTAATTAAGGCAGTACACCTGAGTCACCGCCCGCTCACCTGTTGCTTTGTTTACATTGTGACGAACAGCTGATGACCAGAACCTTTAAACCTGTTCACTGATGGGAGGAGCTTTTCCTCTCACTCCTCACTTCTCTTCCTCACTACCTACTTCGTACTGCTTCTTCCCGCTTTTCCTCTCTTCTCCCCACTTCTCTACCTCACTCCTTACTTCTCCCCTACTCCCCACCTCTCCCCCACTCCCCACTCCCTCCCCTGCCCCCACTCCCTCCCCCACTCCTCCCCACTCCCAGGTAGCAAGTTTCTCAGCACCATGTTAGGAAGACACGTGTGCAGTACAGTACTTTCTTCACCTCGCTGTAGACTGTGTGTGTGTGTGTGTGTGTGTGTGTGTGCGTGTGCGTGTGTGTGTGTGTGGGGTGGTTTAAGGTATACCCCGGTAGTTTCTTCCTCTCACCTGTACTCAAGAGCCAAACTTTCAATACACCTGACGGCTTGTATACAGTTATAGGCGGAGGTACTGAGCTGTGGACCATTAATGAGGGGCGATTGTCTGCTGTGCGTAGTAAGCATGAGAGTTGAGGAAGGGGGGGGTGAGAGAGGGAATGGCAGAGTGGGTGGGAGGTAAGGTGGAGGAAGATGGGAGGGAAGGTGGAAGAGAGGGAAGGTAAGGAAGGAAGGAAAGAGAGAGGATAAAAGGGTGAATAGGAGAGAGAAATGATGGGAGGGAAGGAAGAACAACATCCTTTAGTGTGTGTGTGAAGGGAGATGGAGGAGGAGGAAGGGGGGGGGGCACTTGCTCTGAATACCTCTTGATGGCCGGTGGTGGTTGTTGTGGTGCTCGGCAAAAACTTGTTGCTTATTGCTGCCTCTGATGGTTGGAGTGGGTCAGGTCCCTCTTATTGTGGCCCCAGGTCCCTGTCATTGTGGCCAGATCCCTCTCATTGTGGGCCAGGTCCCTCTCAGTTGAGGAATGGGTTGTATTCCTATCACCTGCTGCAGCCTCCTACCACCCACATTACCGCCTCTTACCACACACAGTTCACGAGTGCTCATGAACCCTATACCCACATCCTAGCCACCCCACTCACCCACCCCACACCTCACCACCCCACACCTCACCACCACACTCACCACCCCACACCACCCACACCTCACCACCCCACACCACCCACACCTCACCACCCCACACCACCCACACCTCACCACCCCACACCACCCACACCCCCACCCTCATCACCACCCTCACCCCCCACCACCCTCTGCCTATTCCCCCACCATCGAGATTCTTGCTTTAAATGCTTCCGCCTCAAGTGTCTTCACCCCTGAGGCACTCCAGACTACCCCCTCCTCTCCCCCCTCCTTCACCCCCTTCCCCTCCCTTCGTCCCCCCTCCCCTTCTGCTGTAGACTCTCGAGCATGCATAAAAGTCTCAGCTCGTCGGTAAGGGTAGAGAGAGGGGGGCAATGCATGAGCTGGGGGGTGGAGGGGGGCAGGGGGAGGTGGGAGGGGGAGGGGGAGGACTGGTGGTGAGGTAATGTGAAAGAGAGATTGCTTACTGGTGATGGTGGTGGTGGTGGGGATAATTGTGGTTGAGCTGATGATGGTGGTGGTAGTGGTAGTTGTGGTAGTAGTGGTGGTAGTTGTGGTAGTGCTAGTGATGGTGGTAGTGGTGGTGGTGGTAGTAGTAGTGCTAGTGGTGTTGGTGGTAGTTGTGGTAGTGTTGGTGATAATGGTGGTAAGCCTCGTTGATGAAGATGGTTGACCTGTTGGTTGGCTTGTGGTGGTGAGGTGAAGAAGAGGGGGGAGGAGGAGGTGAGGGAGAATACAAGGGTTGGAGGAGGAGGGAGAGGTCACGTTAAGGTCACGAAGGTCAGACGTTGATTTTAGGGGTCACACACACACACACACACACACACACACACACACACACACACACACACACACACGATGGATTAATTCAAATGCTTGTGTGTGTGTCGATACGTGTGTGTGTATGTGTGTGTCTGGTATTGTGTGCGTGTGTCTGATCTTGTGTGTCTGGTCGTGTGTGTGTGCGCGCGCGTGCCACCTGGGTCAACACAGACGTGATGAACGACCAAAAACACTGATTTTTCGTGTTTTTATCCGTGACGTCACACACTTGGCCAGGCTTGACCTTCTTCCCCGCTATTACAATATAAACCCCAGACACTTGGTAATAATGACAATGATATAATGATTATTAATGTGGTGATAATAGTTATAATGACGAGGAAGTTTTTAATGTTATTGTGATAATAATAATAATAATAATAATAATAATAATAATAATAATAATAATAATAATACCTGTAACTCAACACTGGTTTTGGGTATTTTCTATAAGGTTTTGATAATACCCAGAAGGTTTTCCCGACAGTGTATTCAACATGGAGTCTCTTAGCAGATTTCTTGTAATTTTACGAGACAAAATAATCACGTCAACTCTCAGCTGTGTCCGGGAGCCGTGAAGTGAAATTTGTCTCGCCTCGACGTTAAATTGTTTACCTTTTAGTGGTGTGTGTGTGTGTGTGTGTGTGTGTGTGTGTGTGTGTGTGTGTGTGTGTGTGTGTGTGTGTGTGTGTGTGTGTGTGTGTGTGTGTGTGTTTTTACCAGGAAACAAAAACAATTAAACAATGATTATTTCAAGGTGACGTGGTTTCTAAACTTTGGGATTTTCCACAATGAGGCAAAAGGTTTCTTCATCCGGGGTGGGTGATAATAAGGAAACCCCCGAGTCACCCAGAGAACCGACCCCAAGATGCGATTTCTTTTGGTTTCTAAGACGATCGAGTTTTCTTAATCTTTCGTATCTAATATAAAATGGTTTCTGAGAACATTATTGTTATTTTTCACCCACAAAAGATAAGCCAATGACGTATTTTCCTATTTGGGTGAATTTTCCGGGTAGTTAAGTCTCACATTCTTAGATAAGTCGTAAGGTAAAACTCTCTCCTCGTAATTGTTGGCGTGAGAGAGCATCTGACTTAGAGCTCCTGGGCAGATTAACATGGGCAGGTATATGTTAATTTATCACCTGTTGAATGGAGTGATATTACCTGTGGGAGATAATGGTGTGTGTGGGTGGGTGGGTGAGGGGGGGGGAGGGGGCCAAGCAGGCAGCTGAGGTTGGGCCAGGTGTTGTGCAATACTATGAGTTTGTTTGTAAACATTGGACGAGGTAAAGCCACTAGGGATAAAGAACTGTTTACACAATAGCCCGCTAAGGTAACATAAGGAGCTGGTCTCTTTCAACCTCTGTTTAATGAAGCTTCTTTCTATCTCAACTGATCAATCCTAAAAGAAATTATCACCTTATCAATTCAATTTACCTGTATTTGTTTACCTTATCTATACTACACACACACACACACACACACACACACACACACAGATACATACACGCGCGCACATACACACACACACACACACACCCGGTACCAAATAATCAGACTGGTTTTACTGGGGAAGGCTGTTACCACTGATAATTATTAAAACCGGTTCTTGTTACCCCTTTTAAAGTTCAAACACCGACACAACCACTGTACATTAGTGTGTGTGTGTGTGTGTGTGTGTTTGATCTAGTTGGTAATTTGTGTTTTGTTGTTGTTTTTCTTGTTTTTTTCTTTTCCTTTCTTATTATTATTGATCCTCTCTCTCTCTCTCTCTCTCTCTCTCTCTCTCTCTCTCTCTCTCTCTCTCTCTCTCTCTCTCTCTCTCTCCACCACCTGCTTCTCTTCCCTCTTCCTGGTATTTCCCTTGCTTCATCTTTTCGTCAATTGTCTCTCTTACCATCTTCTTAAAGTCTCCTTCACCTTAGTTATCCGTCTTTGTGTCCTCTCTTTCATCATTCTAAATACCTCTCCATCTATCTTCTCTCTTCCCTCTTCATTCACATCATTCTTCACACTTCTTCGCTTATTCTGTCTCCTTATACTGTATATTCCTTCTTTATTATCTTCTTCTCCTTCCCCCGCTTCTTCTTCCATTTATCTCCTGTGTTTCTTCCACTTTTTCCTCCTCCTCTTCTTCTTGTTCCTCTTGTTTCGGTTCCTCCTCCTTCTCTTCTCCATCCACCTTATCCTTGACCTTCCTTCCTTCCTTCCTTTATTATCTCCTCCTCCTCCTTGACAACTGACATAGGAACCACAGAACTTGACGAATTATATCAATGTTAAGGGACTTCTGATCACACCTGTACACCCCTATAGGCTCTTTAAGTGTGTTCCTGAGTCAATGGTTTACTCTTAAGTGTGTTCCTGAGTCAATGTTGTACTCTTAAGTGTGTTCCTGAGTCAATGGTTTACTCTTAAGTGTGTTCCTGAGTCAATGGTGTACTCTTAAGTGTGTTCCCGAGTCAATGTTGTACTCTTAAGTGTGTTCCCGAGTCAATGGTTTACTCTTAAGTGTGTTCCCGAGTCAATGGTGTACTCTTAAGTGTGTTCCTGAGTCAATGTTGTACTCTTAAGTGTGTTCCTGAGTCAATGGTGTACTCTTAAGTGTGTTCCCGAGTCAATGATTTACTTACATGGAATATTTTTTTAAGTGTAATTTAACGAAGCTATGTTGTGTTGATTGATTTTTATAAGTAGGTGTTTATCTTTTTGTTTAAGTAGTTGTTTATTGAAGGTTAATTATTGTTTTCTTGTTTACAGGTGAGTTAGAGCCGTCACACCTAAGGCAAGATGCACTTAAAAGCCTGCGTGTGTGTGTGTGTGTGTGTGTGTGTGTGTGTGTGTGTGTGTGTGTGTGTGTGTGAGACTTAACACTCCACTTAACCATGTCAGTAAATAGTTATCTCCTAATTAGCCTGTGAGTAATTATGTTGAGTTATTAATTATTCAGTTAATTTCTAATGTGTTTAATACCTTTGTCTATTAATTTCAATATTATTCATAGAGTAATTTCCTTCAGTAGTGTTTGGTTAAATTAAGAATCAATTTCAATGTTAGTATTTGTTATATGTAGGTTAAAAATACTAACATTGTTATATTGTCACCGTATGGGAGTTAAGACACCCTCGTTAAGATACTGTTACCTGTCCTTTATACCTGTCCAGTCACTTGTACCTTAATTGGTGAACAAACTCTCTAAACCTTACCTCAAACATCACCTGTATGCTCTTACCTGACGTAATACCTGAGTCACAGTCTTGTGTTGACATAAACAGCTGTGATGACTTCCTGGTCCAACCTCCTGCCTGACCAAAACAAACACAGTGTTGCCACATCATCTTCGTCGTGTTGGTGGTGAGGAGGAGGAGGAGCAGCACCACCGCACCACGACCTCTAGTAACGGAGCACAGAAGGTCCCTCAAGGTTCCTCTGGCTGCCGGGGGACCTGGGACCTGTCATAGAGGAAGAGAGGAGCTTGGTACCTGAGATGGGGACCTGGGACCTGTCATAAGGGAAGAGGGGAGCTTGAGGGAGGGCCTGGGATCTGTCGTAGGGGAAAAGTGGAGCTTGGTACCTGAGAGGGGAACCTGGGACCTGTGGGAGGGGGACCTGTAGGAGGGGGACCTGTAGGAGGGGGACCTGGGACCTGTAGGAGGGAGACCTGAGACCTGTGGGGAGAAAGAACCTGATGGAGAGAGGAGGGGAGGGGGGAGGAGAGAGAGAGAGAGAGGAATAGAAGGAGAGAGAGAGAGAGAAGGTTAAGTTGAAGAGTAAAGTAGGTAGGAAATAAACGAAGTAGGAGAATAAGGTAAGAAAAACGAACAATACAAAAGAAGACATAATAAAGCTGTAACCTCGACAAGACGAACAATAAATAAGGAAATAATTGAATAAAAAAAAGTGTGAAGAGAATATAAGATTATTGGGGGAGGGGTAGGAGGGAGGGGGTAAGTGAGTGGGTTAATGAGAGGAGAACAAGAGAGTGAGGGAGGGAGAGAAAATGAGAGAAGGGGGAGGGGGGAGAGGGGAGAGGGACATTGAGTGATTTCAGCCGCATCAGAATCACTCATAAGTCATTCAGTTTGTTCAGCAATACCATCTACGTGGACAGGTAGTTAATGAGGTGGACAGGTAGTTAACGAGGTGGACAGGTAGTTAACGAGGTGGACAGGTGGTTAACGAGGTGGACAGGTAGTTAACGAGGTGGACAGGTAGTTGACGAGGTGGACAGGTAGTTAATGAGGTGGACAGGTGGTTAACGAGGTGACAGGTAGTTAACGAGGTGGACAGGTAGTTAATGAGGTGGACAGGTAGTTAACGAGGTGACAGGTGGTTAATGAGGGGACAGGTAGTTAACGAGGTGACAGGTGGTTAATGAGGGGACAGGTAGTTAACGACGTGGACAGGTGGTTAACGAGGTGGACAGGTGGTTAACGAGGTGATACAGGTAGTTAACGAGGACAGGTGGTTAACGAGGTGGGGACAGGTAGTTAACGAGGCGACAGGTAGTTAACGAGGGGACAGGTAGTTAACGAGGGGGACAGTTTAGGGTGTTAAGATATCATTATGAATTCTGTTCACTGGACACGTGGATCTCTGTGTGTGTGTGTGTGTGTGTGTGTGTGTGTGTGTGTGTGTGTCCAGGAAACACAGCTGCCACCAGTCCCACCATTCTGTGTGTGTGTGTGTGTGTGTGTGTGTGTGTGTGTGTGTGTCCAGGAAACACAGCTGCCACCAGTCCCACCATCACCACCATTTCTGTCAACTCCACCATACTACCACCACCCACCTCCTCCTCCTCCTCCACCACTACCACCACCACCACCACCACCTCTACCACCACCACCACCACCACCACCACCACCATCTTGCGTCACATGAGGGAGTGATGCAAGTGGTGTGTGTGTGTGTGTCTGCCTGTCTGGTTAATTCATTCTGCGATAACATTGTGGGACAGGATTCACTCAATGTCATCCTAACCTAACCTAACCCAACCTAACCTAACCAAAACCTAACCAAAGCTAGCACACTTCAGACGACCAGGATATAAGCTACGTCCTCTATCCTGTCTCACTGCTATCATGTCGATATCGTGTCTATATCGAGCACTTCCTGGTGTGTGTGGTTGAATGAGGAGTCCTCTGTGTGTGTGTGTGTGTGTGTGTGTGTGTGTGTGTGTGTGTGATTACTGCACGTCATTGTTTGAGGGCCTCGTGTGACGTCATCAACTAGGGATGGTTCATGTAACTGGGGGATTTTTTTCAGGTGAGATTATTTTAAAATTTAATTCCTACAGGTAGTGGTCAGATGGGCCCCAGTCGTAATAGGCCCCTTCTAATAGACCCCAGTCCAAATAGACCCCGTGTGTGGGACCATAGACACCTCACAGGGGGCTGATAACTGTTATAATCTTTCTCTCATTGTATTAAGAGGTCTGAACACGGTGAGTTAGCCCCCCTCTCTCTGCTGCACCGTCATTGTACTTGAAAAATTGGCTCATCATTTTCTAAAGGGTTGGGAAACTGTACTGAAAGGGTTAAGTAATTGTAGTCGGGCTAAAAAAACATTATTCAAGGGGTTGTGTAATTGTAATCAAGGGGTTAAGACAACGTAATCAAGGGGCTAAAGAATTGGACTTATTAGGTTAATCGTACTCAAGGGATTAAGGTCATTGTACTCAAATAGGTTAAGTTCTGTTCAGTTAATTTAGGTTTGGTTAGTTTAGGTTAGGTTACGTTGGACTAAGTTAAATTAGTTTAGATTAGATTTAGTTAACATCAATATAAATCTTCAAAACAAACAAACACACACACACACACACACACACACAAGAACATCCTGTCTAGGCATCCTAACTATTTAAACCCTGGACCAGCAAATGTGTTTTTCAGATGAAGTTTTTGAATAACTTTGGCCAGTGTGAACTATAACCTTTGTCGTACACAGAGACCAGACCAGAGCACTTGTTGGGGCCCTGTACACGATTCTTACATTAACTGTGTGTGTGTGTGTGTGTGTGTGTGTGTGTGTGTGTGTGTGTGTGTGTGTGTGTGTGTGTGTGTGTGATTCTACTTGGGTATTTTGTTTGTAATAATTTCGTATTTTGTCTTGTTTACTTATATTTATTTGTTTGTTTGTGTTATGCTGTTTTTGTTTGTGTTTGAACCATTAACTCTCGTAAGTAAACAATGGTTGGTAAACACTAGGGGGGGGGGTAGGGGTAGGGGTCAAACTCAACTCCGTCATAAACAACTTGATTAATCGACACTATAGGGTATAGGGGATTAGATTATGTCACTTATAGCTTTTGTTTATTTCCTCTATGATTAAAAACATTCCAATCTTAATCCTGGTTTAAACTGTTAAGGGGTTTATACACTACTATGACATCACCAGTTAGTTTTAGCCACTCCCAGTCATGAAGGGGGAGATGGAGCTGACTGGATGTAGCTGGGTTTTCCGTATTTACCTTCAATAAACTGGAACAATGGCCGCCACACAGGGTTCAGAATAGACGTAATGAAAGTTTTGTTATGGGTGAAAACAATCGCGCATCGCCGGTAAAGGGAGTTGGATTTCTTAACCAAGCCGTGTTTGAGGGTATGATTGGCTGGTGGCTGTGTTTATCTGTGGAGTTTCCCGGTATTGGGTCATGAGGCTGAATGGTTGTGGTTGTGGTGTGGTTGTTGTTGTTCTGGGTACAATTAATGTGTTTGTGAGTGTTGTACCGTCATCACCATTGCCAACATCACCACCATCGTCCACCAGCATCACTATCACCACCACCATCATCACCACTATCACCACCACCGTCTCTTTACCATCCCATGTGGTGAAACTCCTCTCACCTGGGATTGCCTCATGAACCAAGCGTCAGTAGCTCACGTTTCTCTTATGGTAGAATTTCTGTTAGTTAGGTGTGTGTGTGTGTGTGTGTGTGTGGTCGCAGAACAAAATCAACCTTATCAGTATAAGTGTGCATAGTGGGATAATTATTATATTTGGTCATTAGGATCACCTGAAGATTAGCCCCACCAGCTTCTGCCACCTTAAGTTTAACGAACCTATCCTCACCTCACCTAACCCTACCTAACCCCCCAGGGTGTTTAATCATCAGGTGATCTGGTTGGTGAAGTGACCCCGTTAGAAAGGTTCTCAGATCTTAAGTTTCAGGAAAACTTATTATTTTAACTTCTGGAAATCCCTGACGGTGGGTGACGCCCGCTGACCACACGTCTGATCACGTCGACGGAGGGAGGCCACGGAGGGCGGTGGCGGCGGGAGGGAGGGAGCTGATGTAGGGAGAGGTGAGGTTAGGCTAGGCTAGATAAGATAAGGTTAGGGGAAGTTGAGACTGGCTAGGTTAGATTAGTGGAGGAGGCAAGAGAGGCTTGGTGGCCGGAGGATGCTTACATCAGGCCGCCATATCTGGGTTGGCAGGGTCAGTGGTCACATCCGGTCACATTGGCTGAGTTGGTGATGACGTCGTCCCACTGTTTCCCCAGGGTGAGTATCCTCCTCTGTCTCGCCTCACCTCCTCTTATTCTGGATCACCTGAAGACTACCCACCCCCAGCTTATTTAACCTTAAGCTTAAATACTCTAACGCTACCTTGGGGATTGGGTTAGGTTAGGTGAGCTTAGGTTAGGGTAGGTTAGGTCAGGTTAGGTTAGGTTAGGTTTGATAAGTTTAGGTTAAATTAACTTTAGGTTAGTGTAGGCTGGGTTAGGTTAGGTTAGGAATAGTATAACTGGCTAAACCAGGTACAGTATAAGTACAGAAACCGTTACAAGTATAAGTACCTGAATCCTGAACAGCAGGAGGGAGGGTGATGACACTGACAGCAGCCACAGTAATTTGGTGACCCCCACACACGACCCCCTGACACCCTTCACCTCTGCGGGGGAGTGAGGAGCTGGGGAGGGGGAGGAGGAGGATGGTGGGGAGAGGGGAGGAGAAGGGGGAGAGAAGATGAAGTAAGATGGGGAGGAGAGAGGAGTCGGGGGAGGGGAAGATAGTGAGGGAAGGAGTGGGGGTGGGGAGGGGAGGAGATGGTGAGGGGGTAGGGGAAGGGAGGAGAGGGGATGAAGAAGGAAGGATAGTGTGGGATACGGAAGTAGGAACAGCATATAAGGAGGGGGAGGAGCAGGGAGGGAGGGAGATGGGAGAAGGAGGAAAGAAGCGAGGGAGAGAGAGTGAGAAGGAGAGGGCTCTAATATCGACAAATCTTACAGGAAATCTTACATACTGGGTCACACTTGTAGACTCGTGTACACACCTGTTACACCTGTCCACACCTGTACTCTCATTTCACCCAATAAAGTTTCCACGACACCGGATTTAAAGTCAAGTTTCTGTGCAATTGTTCCGCCATATTGACCACTAGTACGTCGAAACAGATGACTCAGGTGGGTTTTATCGCGGCTATGAGAAGAACCATACACAGAGGTCCGGATCTTAACCAATAATAAGAATAAACTTTTCCTCGTAACTGGAGACGTAAGAGAAGTGAATCTGCCTCACCGAACTGAAGTCATAACATCCCAAAATGGCGTCTCAAGTGTACAGTGACTCTTCCTGTAACTATACATAGGTAGAGTCACTTAACACCACTCGGGGGGTTAACATTAGGTATATATATATATATTTATTAACCCCGAACTGTAGTGGAGATGTAATTAACACTTGGTATTTTAATTAATGGTTGTAATGAGAGGAGTGACGTCATTGGACCAGTTTGAGGTTATTTGAGAGGTAATTATGGCGGAGTTTATGGCCTAATTACCCCCCCCCCCACTTAAGTAATCTCTGGCTTATAATGTGTTGACCTGATTGTGTTGTTATTTGGGTTAGGTTAAGTTAGGTGTACAGTATAATGCAGGTGTAGTGTTTCTTGTGTTGCGCCATTAACCATAAAGGTGTTGCCAGTACAGTAGGTGGTGTAGTGGCGTCCTGGTGTTGGCTGGGGGTAATTCTCATATCCGTGGGGCGGGGGGAGGTTGAAGTGTCAATTGTCTATTGACGAAATCACTCCTGGAAAACTTTGGTTAATTTGGTTGGGATACGTGTGTGTGTGTGTGTGTGTGTCAGTGTATGTGATCTCCTGTGTGTATTTGCAAGTAATATGTACGTATTTGGGTCCATACTTGAATAAATGTATAGCCAGACGTTCTCTCTCTTCTCTCTCTCTCTCTCTCCACAAATGGACCTAAGAAACATTAGTATTTTTTATCTTCATTCAAAGTCTCTCTCTTTTTTTTATCAGGTCGTCTGGCCTTTAACCTCACTTGGAGACCAGACGAAGGAGGGAAGTAGAGGAGGAAGGAGAGAGGATAGAAGGAAGAAGGAGGAAAAGAGAGAGAGAGAGAGAGAGATTGGAATAGAAATAAATGGAGATAATCGTCTGTCGTGTGTGTGTGGTGTAGTTACATACAGGTACTGACAGACACGGAGAGGTACGCACTGACACGACACCTCCCCTTCCCTCCTCCCTACTCCCTCCTTCCCTCCCCTGCTCTACACTGTCACGGATTAGAGAGAGAGAGAGAGAGAGTGTTGTTACAGCTGTTTTATGTGACCTGTGACCCCGACTTAGTTCTGCCCCGCTGCGGCTTCTCATTGTTGCCACCCCTCCAGCTTGCAGTGTTGCCAGGCCAGGGTATGTATGTATGTATGTATGTATGTATGTATGTATGTATGTATGTTAAAGTGTAATATATGCCTTAAAAAATAAGCTCGTGGTTGCGATCGTGTTATTATTCTTAACATAGACTAGTTTATACAAATCCCCCTCACCCCTCACACCCTTTCCTCACCCCCCCACACCCTTCCCCACCCCCTCACACCCTTCCTCACCCCCCCACACCCCTTCCTCACCCCTCACACCCTTCCTCACACCTCACCCCTCACCCTCACCTCACACCTTCTTCTCACCCCCCCCACACCCTTCCCCACCCCCCCACACCCCTTCCCCACCTCACCCCACACCCCCACACACACCCTTCCTCACCCTCACACCCTTCCCCACCCCACACCCTTCCCTCACCCCCACACCCTTCCTCACCCTCACACCCTTCCCCACCCTCACACCCTTCCTCACACCCTTCCTCACCCTCACCCCTTCTCACCCTCACCCTCACACCCTTCCTCACCCTCACACCCTTCCTCACCTCACACCCTTCTCACCCCCTCACCTCACACCCTTCCTCACCTCACACCCTTCCTCACCACACCTCACCTCACACCCTAACCTCCTCACCCCACCCCCTCACCCCTAATTTCTACAACCCTGCCACGTGACCCAACTCGCGTGTCAGCCCGTGTGAAACCTTATCGAATTTAACATGTTATTTTTTGGTTAGGTTAGGTTACGATTTGGTTAGGTTAGGCTGGGCATAGATTAACACTTACGGATATAGATGTTAATAGACTTCAAAAGAAGACAATTTGTGAATTATTAAAAGTTATTATGAGAAAAATGAGTCTTGTTAATTAGTGTGTGTGTGTGTGTGTGTGTGTGTGTCCTGGATGAGTAGGTGTTGGAGCATCTCCCACGAGGGTGTAATTTACGCCACCACATACCATCCAACATACCTACCACATACCGCCCACTGCAATGCTGCTCATATGATACCTACTCACCTCCTTTCTCTCCACCCCCTCCACCCCTCTCCCCCCTCCACCCACTCCCCCTCCTCTCTTTGACAATGACTAATTCCCTAACTATCAATACCTTTACTAATCTTCTCTCACCTCTCAGCTCTACATGTGAGGGGTGAGGGAGGAGGTACTACAAGAATGAGGGAGGAGGGAGAGGTTATGAGGTCGTGAGGGAGACGCTGTTGATGTGTGAGTGATGTGTACACCAACCCTGGGAAGCCCCTCCTCCTCTTCCTTCCTCCTCCTCCTCTTCCTCCCTCTCCTCCTCTTCCTCTTCCACTCCTTCCCTAGTTACCACTCTTCCTCCATTTTCAGTTTCCACCCCTCCTTTCTTTTCTTCCTCCTCCTCTTACTCCATTCTCTTCTCCCCTGCAACGCTATATTCACATGATATCTCTGGTGACGACCTAACCAGAGTAGGGGATAAGGTGATCCTTCTGTGGCTCACGACCTGTCTGCTGGTGCACTCTGACGGAGGGGAAGAAGGGGGGGCGAGGGAGGGTGTGGGGAGATAGAGAAGGAGGGAATTAAAGAAGGAAGGAGAGAGGGAGGATCACTCGGTACACGAAGGGAAGGAAGGAGGGATGGAGGGAGGGATGGAGGGAGGGAGGGTCACTCGGTACACGGAGGGAGGGAGGGAGGCTCACTCGGTACACGGAGGGAGGGAAGGAGGGAGGGAGGGTCACTCGGTACACGGAGGGAGGGAAGGAGGGAGGGATGAAGAAGCCTCACCTCCTTTCTGGGTGTAGGGAAGAACTGATACCTGCGTGTTGCAACATAGGGGGTGTAGGGGAGGAGGGGGGAGGGGTGTAGAGGAGAAGGGGTGAAGAGGAAGGGGGTGTAGGGGGAAGGGGGTGGTGTAAATGAAGGGGGAAGAGGAGGAGAAGGAGATATAAGGAAGGACGTAGATAGATATACAGATAACATTCAGTAATATTCTACCATTCATATAACAACAACAACAACAACAATAACAATAATAACAATAATAACAATCAAGAAATAACTGACAAATCTCCCGCAGGAACCAAAACATAACCTTAAATTATTACTTTAGATAACATTACATAATCCCCCATCCCACAAATAAATAAATAAATAAATAAATAAATAATAGGTTTTGTAGATGATGGGGCGAGTGTGTCAGTGTTACCAAGTAGAACATTAGTTGTTGCTGCGGTGTTGAGGGTGGATCTTGTTATGGTAATATTGTCAGATGGTGATAGTGTGGTGACTACGCCCCTTTTGTCTTGTTACTGTCTCTTTGTATGTCTGTCTGTCTTTGTGTGGGTCTGTGTGTGTGTTTGTGAGTGTGTGTATGTAGGCCTTATATCTGTGTGTGTGTGTGTGTGTGTGTGTGTTTGTGTGTGTGTGTATGTGTGTGTGTGTGTGTGTGTGTGTGTGTGTGTGGGCAGTGTCCTTGGCTAAAATTTTTATACCAACAAAAATCATTGACATTATGTCGCCACGCCCTCCAGCTAACGCCCACAGGACGCGCCTCTCGCCACTACCCTCACCTGCGTCACTAGACTCTGTCTCCCATACCATCATACCTTCCCTCCTCCTCCCCTTCAGCCTTCTTTACTCCACACCATCATTTACCTCCCTCCACCCATGTTCCTCCCTCCCTCCACACCATCATTCCCCTCCCCCCCCTCCCTCCACACCACCACCAGCTCAACCTATAGTTCATTTTAATTACCTCGTAAGCATAACAACTTACGATTATGTGTGTGTGTGTAGGGGGAGGGGAGGTGTCGTTTTACTTGTGGGCGTGGGCGGGGGGCGTGGGCGGGGTCATCTTGAGGGCTGGACAGTCACACTGTGGCCGGAGGTCATGGGTCACTTCGCCTCATACTCCGACACGGGAAATACCTGACGAGTACTAAGCTTCTTCTTTCTTCTTCTTTTTTCTCATTTCTTCTTCTCCTCCTCCTCCTCCTCCTTCATGTGACTTGCCTGTAACCTCTTCCATTTCACATCTATTCTTCTAAGTCTCCTTTATCAACTTCTTTAGCGTCTCCATTAACATAAACTTAACCTCCTCCCTCTTCCATAATTCATGTTTCTCTCTCTCTGTGTGTGTGTGTGTGTGTGTGTGTGTGTGTGTGTGTGTGTGTGTGTGTGTGTGTGTGTGTTGATAAGTCATGTTTGGTTACCTGTCATTCTCCCTCCACTTGTCTTGCAATTCTTTCATCTTTGTTCCTCTTCTCTTCCTCTCTCCTTCCTTCTCTGGGATTTATCGTCTGTTGTCTCTTATCCTTCCATCTTTATATAGAAGTTTTAAGAAAGAGTAGATGGTAGATAAATGGTAGATAGATGGTAGTAGAAATGAGTGTCCTTGAGTGGGTTTGGTCCGTGATTGTAGTCGTCCTTGATGGTGTGGGTCCTTGATTCTCCCTAAAACTAAAGCGTCCGTAACTGGATCTACTACTGAAAGCTGCTGTCCCCCCTAAAAAATGGCTCCAGAAGTACACAGAGACTCGACTTTAATTAGATACCTTCAATTAGTTCACCAGTTAGGATACAATATTAACTACTTCGAACCACTTAAACCGGGAGTGACTGGTCTGACTGGTTACTGGCATGTCACCCCCGTCCCCCCCATCTCCTCCCTGCCTCCCTCCCCTGCCCCTGCCCCCTCCTCCCCTGCCTCCTCCGTATAGGGTCAAGTTTAGTCCCTGTCGCCACTCCGTCGCCATATACCCTGCCACAGCTCACACACCTGGGGCCCCTACCTGGAGGGGATTTTAAGGTGCCTCTGTAGGTGTCAGGTGATGTAGGTCTTAGTCCTGATGAGCTTCAACCTAACCCAACCTACTCCCACCTCACCTCACTCCCACCCCACCCCCACCTCACCCCCACCTCACCTCACCCTGCCCCAACCTCACTCCACCTCACCCACCCTAACCTAACCTCACACACACGGACACACTAGGCTGACTCGAGTGAATATATGAATACAAATAAATATCTTCCCTGATTAACTACGGTCGAGTGAAATGAAGGCTGATTCCGATACGCCTTAAATCGGGTCGAATATCGGTTGTATCGGGTCGCCTGCCTATGATTGGTTGAGACTGTAAACAATGGTTGTGATTGGATGATGATTAGGGTGGTTCAATGGAAGAGCTAGTGAGAGAGAGGAGAGAGAGAGAGAGAGAGAGGAGAGAGAGAGAGTCATGAATTATGGAAGCGTTGCAGGAGGGAAGGAAGGCAAGGGCAAGGGGGGGGCGAGAAGGAAGGAAGATTCATGGAAAGGGTGAAGAGATAAGACTGGGAGGGAGATGTGATGGTAATCATGAAGAGCAGGTAAGAGGAGGTGACAGCTGAAAGATGGGAAAGGAGAAGAAAAATGAGAAAGAATGGTGGGAGGGAAGACTGGATAGTATGGAGAGAGAGAGAGAGAGAGAGAGAGAGAGAGAGAGAGAGAGAGGAGAGAGAGGGGGAGCGAGGGAATGAGAGGGGGGGAGAGAAGGGGTAAATGTGGATGGGGTTAGGTTAGAGGTAAAGGGTTTGGCCAGAGGTTAGGAGGATGGGAGGAGGGGAAGGGGAGTTAAAACACCTGCCTTGTCTGATTGGGGAGGACGGGAAGGGCTCTGGAACGGGTGGGGTCGGGCGGGGTGGGAGGAGAGGAGCACGGCGGTGGGCGGGGTAGGTGTCGGGCGTGCTGGAATGAGACAGGCTTGGGAGACGACCGTGGCGTATGTGGGTATGGGGGAGGTGAGGGGGAGAGGGTGAGTTAGTGGATAGAGGATGAAAGAGGGGGAGATGGGAAGGTAAAAGGAGAGAGAGAGAGAGAGAGAGAGAGAGAGAGAGAGACTGCTTATTGATAGAAGTATAGACTAAGCTGATACATACCATGGATTAAACTGATATTAATATGGATTAAGCTTAAACTACTCCTAAATTAAGCTGAGATCTACTATGGAACAACTTAATACCAACAGTACCTCAAAGGTAGACTAACTGATCCCACGAAGGGGGGGTATTAGTGACACTGTCTTGGTTGGGTTACCAGAAGGACGACGGTAGCAAGCAATTAGGGTACAGGTGTGTGTGGGGTAGAGGCAGACCCCCACAGGTAAATACAAGTGTCTTAATCTCACATCTTCCCTCTACCTGTGGGATACTAGCACACCTGGCAGGAGTCGAGGAAGGAGGGGAGGGCAGGAGGAGATATGATGGAGGAAGAGAGGGGAGGAAGGGACAAGTAGAAGGAGGAGGAGGAAAAGGCGAGGAGGAAGGGAGAAGTAGGAGGAGGAGGAGGGAAGAGGGGAGGAAGGGACAAGTAGAAGGAGGGGAGGAGGGAAGGAGGCGGGGAGGGAAGGGAGAAGTGGGGAGGAGGGAGGAGGAAGAGAGAGGGAGGAAGGACAAGTAGAAAGGAGGGAGGAAGAGGCGAGGGAGGAAGGGAGAAGTAGGAGGAGGAGGAGGAAGAGAGGGGAGGAAGGGACAAGTAGAAGGAGGAGGAGGAGGAGGAAGGGAGAAGTAGGAGGAGGGGGTTGAATGTTAGTCAGTTTTAATGCCTCATAATCCCCAGACGCTTACCAGACCTGAATAATAAATTCTTTGTATCAATCCATTTTTTTTAGCTACGTCAAGTTGTTGGGTTGAAGACGAGTGTGTTGTAGTTTAGTCGAGTTTTTGTAGTACTGGTCAAGATTTTGTATTTCTGGTCGAGTTTTTGTATTTTTTTATCGAGTTTCTGTAGTTCTGGTCAAGTTTATGTACTTCTGATCGAGTTTTTGTAGTTTTGGTCGAGTTTTTGTAGTTTTGGTCGACTTATCTGTATTTCTTAGTACTGAACATCAACACCCAGACCAATGTTTATATCCCCAATACAATGCTGAGTTAAACATCGCGTTGTTCACTTTACGATCAGGTGAACTCAGGTGTGACCGAGACGCTGGACTGCTCACTAATAAACTTGGTTCAATTTTCTCAAAGGATCTCAAAGCAAATTATTTTCTTCAGTATTATCAAAGGTTTTTACCTTATATATTCTCCTAAGTATTTTCGTAAGTGTTAATTTTGTCTCCTAACTGGTGCTAAGTGAAGGTATCTAGTTAAGGTAGAGTCTCAGTGTTAATTTTGTCTCCTAACTGGTGCTAAGTGAAGGTATCTAGTTAAGGTAGAGTCTCAGTGTTAATTTTGTCTCCTAACTGGTGTGTTAAGTGAAGGTATCTAGTTAAGGTAGAGTCTCAGTGTTAATTTTGTCTCCTAACTGTTAATAAATGAACGTATACTAATTTTTAAAGTAATTTTTTGTGTTTTATTTTAATTAAAGCTGATCGATCCATCCATGAATCTTCAACAACGAGAAAATTAGACTTGAACGAACCATTTTGAATCTGAACACTGTAGGTCGATACTCCACCGCCCTCACACAACCTGTAAAGTAAAGAATCAGTTTTTTTTGTTTTAGATTTTTTTTTTTGGTTCACGTACAACAAATTATCATCTCCGTGAATATGTGTACACTGATATCTTAATGGTGTGTGTGTGTGTGTGTGTGTGTGTGTGTGTGTGTGTGTGTGTGTGTGTGTGTGTGTGTGTGTGTGTGTGTGTGTGTGTGTGTGTGTGTGTGTGTGTGCTCTTACCTGCACTTCTATCTATACCTGTGATTATACCTGTATTAATGTTACCTGTGTGGTGACCAGGTGACAAGTGTAACTGTTGACGACATTAACTGGATAACAGGTGTCGAGTGTAACTGGTGACGACATTAACTGGATAACAGGTGTCGAGTGTAACTGTTGACGTCATTAACTGGATAACAGGTGTCGAGTGTAACTGTTGACGACATTAACTGGATAACAGGTGTCGAGTGTAACTGGTGACGTCATTAACTGGATAACAGGTGTCGAGTGTAACTGTTGACGACATTAACTGGATAACAGGTGTCGAGTGTAACTGGTGACGACATTAACTGGATAACAGGTGTCGAGTGTAACTGGTGACGTCATTAACTGGATAACAGGTGTCGAGTGTAACTGTTGACGACATTAACTGGTATACAACTGGCTGAGATCGGCTCCAGTTACACGTCTCAGTCTCACGTTACAGCCAGACTAAACTGTTGTGTCAGGCTGTGATTCTCTCTCTCTCTCTCTCTCTCTCTCTCTCTCTCTCTCTCTCTCTCTCTCTGGCCATTTATATTTTATTTATTTTATTTATCTGTTTGTATTATCTCTTATTTTTATTCTTTATTCTTACGTATATTTTCTTAACAGGTACGTGTGTGTGTGTGTGTGTCGAAGGAGGAGGAACCAGGGAACGGGTGGCAGGTAACGCTAATTTGAAAGGATTACCTGAACATTAGACACCTAAGCTTATTTCACCTGAAGATTAACCACCCTACTCTGGGGGGGGGGGTTTGGTTAGGTTAGGTTAGGTGTCTCCGTTTGTTGTTCAATGTCCAGGGAATTTTGACCGCGGATGTACGTAAATTTATTGATCTCTGTTTGGATGTCCGTGTGTCTGTGGGCGTCCGTATGTGTGTGTGGGCGTTCATGTGTCTGCTTGTGCTTACTACTAAAGTCTCAGGGTAACTGACTGTATTTAACCGCTCCCTATCGCATTTCGTTAACACTAACATCCCACAGCTGGGGAAGGAAAGAAATGAGTTGATGCTGAAGAATTTGACCCTCTTGTGTGTGTGTGTGTGTGTGTGTGTGTGTGTGTGTGTGTGTGTGTGTGGGTGAGTGGTTTTACATGCGTCTTCTTCATCT
This sequence comes from Homarus americanus, assembly GCF_018991925.1. Classification (NCBI taxonomy): domain Eukaryota; kingdom Metazoa; phylum Arthropoda; class Malacostraca; order Decapoda; family Nephropidae; genus Homarus; species Homarus americanus. Next base: position 3,180,910 of record NW_024731054.1, on the reverse strand, counting down.
CTCTCTCTCTCTCTCTCTCTCTCTCTCTCTCTCTCTCTCTCTCTTCTCTCTCTCCAACACAGATCTTTAACACCGCTTATACACCTCTCAATCACCTACACCACACACGAACCACTGTAGAGAGGTTTGTTTGTATAGAAGTAATAGGGGAAGAGAAGATCGCGTGTGATAGCTAAGGTTGCGTGCGTAGGTTTGGGAGTTGCGTGTATGGGAGTTAGGCTGGGATTAATAGACGGAGGGAGGGAGGGAAGGTGATGGGTGGTGGTGGTGGGGTTGTGGTTGTGGTGGTGGTGGAGGGGTTGTGGTTGTGGTGGTGGTGGAGGGGTTGTGGTGGTGATGGTGGAGGAGGTGATGCTGCTGGTGGTGGTGATGGTGAGGGTTTTGGTGGTGATGGTGGAGAGGTTGTGGTGGTGATGGAGGGGTTGTTGTAGTGGTTGGTAATGGTGGTAGTTTCACGTTAGTTCCTCATTTACAAACACCTCTGCCATGATGTCAACAAACGTTCCTTCCACGATGTAAGCAAACGAACCTAAAAAAAAAAGTTCACCACACACACCACAAGAGTGAACGTTCCAATAATGTAAACAGAGATTGATCCACAAATACCACGGGGTTTTTCTTCTTACTTTCCCCGTCACGCTTCTAAACATTTAAATATTGAAGGGTAAACATGGCAGCCGTGTGTGTGTTGACTGAGATGTTTGTACACTGGGGACTTAAGGACGAGCTCTTGTCTCTGAAGATGTCCTCAAAACACTTGCTCTCGTGGTGTGTGTGTGTGTGTGTGTGTGTGTGTGTGTGTGTGTGTGTGTATGTGTGTGTGTGGGTGGTTTAGATACCGTTCACCTGTGTTATCTCTTCGTTATCATAATTTATTCTCACCTGTTGTTTACATTACCTGTTTATCAAGTTCTCGTCGCCTCAGGATCAATCATCTGATGTTGTTCTCAGTATTATCAGTTTTTTGCTTCTTCTTTGTTCTCATTCGTTATCTTATTGTTGTTTTTGTTATTATTATTATTTATTATTTGTTATTATTATATTATTATTATTTATTGTTATTATTGTTGTTATTACTGTTATCATTATTTATTATTATTATTATTATTATTATTATTATTATTATTATTACATACAAACGCACTCTCTCTCTCTCTCTCTCTCTCTCTCTCTCATAAAGGTCAGGTTTCCTGTACACTCATCCACACACACACACACACACACACACACACACACACACACTACACACACACACACACACACACACACACACACACACACACACACACACACACTACACCACCTGTGTGCACCAGCTGGCGGTTACATCACTGTCCACAGGAGCGACTCATCATCGTCACAAATAGACAAGAGTGAGTTTATATAGCCCAGTGGTGGTGGCCTGGCCCAGGTGATCCCCTCCCCCACCAGGTGTGTGAGGCAGGTGAGGGGGGCAGGGAGGGGGTTAGGTTTGAGGGAAGGAAGGGGGTAGGTTTGAGGGGAGGCAAGGTGTTAAATGAAGGGTTTCTCACCTGTGCCAAGTGCGTTAACCTCAGCGTTCATTAACTCCTGACTCACCCACCTGTTAGGTCGTCTTCCCTCCCTCCCTCCCTCCCTCCCTCCTTCCTTCCCTCCTTCCCTATGATGCAACAGAAAACGACAACAAGGGGATGAACTGTCAGTCAGCACTCACCTGTGATGGCACACCTGGCTGGCCCGAGATGTTTTTTTTTTCCTCGCGAAGGTGGTAGCAAAATGGTGTTTGTTTTGGGTCACAGTTTGGGTGTTTGGGTGCGGGGGGCGGGGGGCGGAAGTACAGGGGACGTGTTTGGAAAGGTGTTGTTGTGGGTTTTGTTTTGACCACTGACAGGTGAGTTGTGGTGGTGACGAAGGTGTGAATTAATGAAGATGGTGTGGTAGGTATGTGCGCGTGTGTGTGCGCGCGCGTGTGTGGTTTCTTGGTATGTCGGTGTCATCAGTTTTTTAGGGATGGGTACTGTCACCTTTGATACTGTCGCTGTTGTCATTTTTGCCACCACAATTACTGCTGTCACATCACCACCACCACCACCACATCCCCCCCACCACCACATCCCCACCACCACATCCCCCACCACCACATCCCCACCACCACAAGACCCCTGCTATGTGTACTTTCACCCCCACACCTCACCCCCTCACAACATTTACTGAAGTTTCTACCACACACCTGCTGTCTAGCCACACTATACCCTTTGGCTGGTCTCTCGCCCTCACTCCTCACTCACCCCCCACCTCTTCCACCCCCCACCTCTCCACTCCCATCTCCTCCTCCCTCACCCCTTCCCCCACGTTAAGTATATATTCATGAGGTGCAACTGAGCCTTGAGATATATGTAAATAGTGTGGTAGGAGGTGTGTCAGCCATCTTGGAGTGTCTTGGGAGGTGTGTCAGCCATCTTGGAGTGTCTTGGGAGGTGTTCAGCCATCTTGGAGTGTCTTGGGAGGTGTGTCAGCCATCTTGAGTGTCTTGGGAGGTGTGTCAGCCATCTTGGAGTGTCTTGGGAGGTGTGTCACCATCTTGGAGTGTCTTGGGAGGTGGTCAGCCATCTGGAGTGTCTTGGGAGGTGTGTCAGCCATCTTGGAGTGTCTTGGGAGGTGTGTCAGCCATCTGAGTGTCTTGGGAGGTGTCAGCCATCTTGGAGTGTCTTTGGGAGGTCAGCCATCTTGGAGTGTCTTGGGAGGTGTGTCAGCCATCTTGGAGTGTCTTGGGAGGTGTGTCAGCCATCTTGAGTGTCTTGGGAGGTGTGTCAGCCATCTTGGAGTGTCTTGGGAGGTGTGTGCAGCCATCTTGGAGTGTCTTTGGGAGGTGTGTCAGCCATCTTGGAGGTCTTGGGAGGTGTGTCAGCCATCTTGGAGTGTCTTGGGAGGTGTGTCAGCCATCTTGGAGTGTCTTGGGAGGTGTGTCACCATCTTGAGTGTCTTGGGAGGTGTGTCAGCCATCTTGGAGTGTCTTGGGAGGTGTGTCACCATCTTGGAGTGTCTTGGGAGGTGTGTCAACATCTTGGAGTGTCTTGGGAGGTGTGTCAGCCATCTTGGAGTGTCTTGGGAGGTGTGTCAGCCATCTTGGAGTGTCTTGGGAGGTGTGTCAGCCATCTTGAGTGTCTTGGGAGGTGTGTCAGCCATCTGAGGTTGGGCAGCCATCTTGAGTGTCTTGGGAGGTGTGGCCATCTTGGAGTGTCTTGGGAGGTGTGTCAGCCTCTTGAGTGTCTTGGGAGGTGTGTCAGCCATCTTGGAGTGTCTTGGGAGGTGTGTCAGCCATCTTGGAGTGTCTTGGGAGGTGTGTCAGCCATCTGAGTGTCTTGGGAGGTGGTCAGCCATCTGGAGTGTCTTGGAGGTGTGTCAGCCATCTTGGAGTGTCTTGGGAGGTGTGTCAGCCATCTTGGAGTGTCTTGGGAGGTGTGTCAGCCATCTTGGAGTGTCTTGGGAGGTGTGTCAGCCATCTTGGAGTGTCTTGGGAGGTTTGGTTAGGTCAGGTGTGTGGGGGGGTGTATTGTAACTGCAGATATACAAGGTCAGTGTATACATATATGACTAAATTATGAGAGAGAAATGTCAGTGTGAAAGAGCAGCAGGTGTGTGAGAGGGCAGCAGGTGTGTGAGAGAGCAGGTGTGTGAGAGGGCAGCAAGTGTATGAGAGAGAGCAGCAGGTGTGTGAGAGCAAGCAGCAGGTGTGGAGAGAGAAGCAGGTGTGTGTGGAGCAGCAGGTGTATGAGAGAGCAGCAGGTGTGAGAGCGAGCAGCAGGTGTGTGTGTGTGTGGAGCAGCAGGTGTGTGTGTGTGTGTGTGAGCAGCAGGTGTGTGTGTGTGTGTGGAGCTGCAGGTGAGAGCGAGCAGCAGGTGTGTGTGTGTGTGAGCAGCAGGTGTGTATGAGAGAGCAGCAGGTGTGTGTGAGAGGTGAGAATATTACAGGCGTGAGGTAAGTGTTTACGTTGGAGTCTCCTCTACTCTAATAACTTAACACCTAGGTAGCAAGTGGCTGTATCCTCCTCCTCCTCCTTCCTCCTTCTTCCTCCCTCTTCCTTCTTCCTCCCTCTTCCTTCTTCTCCCTCTTCCTTCTCCACCTCTACTACCATCCCTTCCCTCCCTCATCCTTCACCACCACTACTACCACCATCTCCTCCTCCTTCCCCCTCCTCCTTCCTTCTCCTTATTTCTTCTTTCCTCTTCCTCCTCCACCACGACCACCTCCTCCTCCTCACTACCTGGGAACCTTTTGAGTTTATTTCATACGCTGTGTAATAACCACTCAGCCGAGGGCCAGGTGAGCTTGGGAAGTTCACTGTCATTTACAAGTGTACACGTCTTGGCTTTGGGGTCACCTGTTGATTAGACACCCCAGCTTATTTCACCTGATGATTAGACACCCCAGCTTATTTCACCTGTTGATTAGACACCCCAGCTTATTTCACCTGTTGATTAGACACCCCAGCTTATTTCACCTGATGATTAGACACCCCAGCTTATTTCACCTGATGATTGAAACACCTTAATGGTTAGGTTAACGTTAGGGTGGTTAATCTTCAGGTGATCCCTCTTAACACCACCATTGGTTAGCTGTGAGTGTATCGTTTATTTCCTGGTTGGAAATACGTGTTGGAGGGCATCTGGTGGCAACACTGTGTACTAACTTATGTAAACACGTACTAGGATGATTTGGTCGCCTTTTGCTGTAAGTGGCGTTGGTTACCTGGGCGTAGGACGCAGGTGAGCTAGGGACAGGAAATACCACAGGTCCTGATAGCACACACACACACACACACACACACACACACACACACACACACACACACTTTTCATCATGGCTACTCTTGACTCAGAGAAGTTTCGTCACCTCTCAAGAATTTTACCTTTTTTTGTGTGTTTAATTAATTCATAAGAGAGATGAAGGCTTGAGCAGAACACACCAGGAGGGAACAGCTATAGGCTGCCTAGAACACTGAATGTCTAATGGTGTTTAGTTCAGATGGTTCTTAGTTCTGATAGATTTCGGTACTAATTGACCTTTTTTTAATAGGGTTCAGTTATAATAGGTTCTGATAGGTTCCGAGTTCTAATAGGCCCTAGTTCTGATAGGCCCTAGTTCTAATAGGCCCTAGTTCTGATAGGCTTCAATTCTAATAGGTTCTAATTCTAATAGCCCAAATTCCAGTAGGCCCCCCACCTAACCAATACATTATGATTGGTTAGGTTTGGGGCCTAGTAAAAGTGGGGTTATTTAGGACTAGACCCCTTCTCAACCTGCAGCGACTAACCGTGACAGGATGTGGGGAAGGGCTGGATAGTCAGGGGATAGTCAGGATAGACGATGTGTTGTCGGGAGTGAGTCACAGGAGAGGAGGACTGGTCAGGATAGGGTTGGATAGGAGAATGGGGATGAATTGGGTTGGGTGGTTGGTGACTCAGTGGGTTAGGTGAGTCACTATGGGGCCCCTCTTTGTGTGTGTGTGTGTAGGCCTGTCTATATATCTAATTTCTCCTCCTCCTTATCTTCCTTCTCCTCCTTCTTATCTTCCTTCTCCACCTCCTCTAACTCCTCCTTCCATTCCTTCTTCCTTTCCTTTCTTTCTTCATCCTTCTTCTCCTCATGGCCAGCCAACCCTTCAACCACAGCTTCAGAACTTCATTTGTCACGTTGGTTCGACCTACAGAATAGAGAAACACCTGTTGATTCACTGTATCCGGGTCCCAGTCCTCACCTGTGTGTTGTGTCCCAATTCCTGGCTCACCTGTCCACAGATCTTAGTCAGGTGTTCTCGCCGCCGTCAGCTGATAGCCAGTGTCAACATCACCCCTCGGTCAATAATCCTTCGCTAACCTGGAGAGTCGACTGTAGGTTGTCCTGTTATAACTTGTGACTGTCAGCGGTGCAGTCAGTATCCTGTCGATGTCGAGTTAGTCAATATCCTCTACGACATTTGTCTCTGTCAGCTGTCTCTTTGGTCAGCTGTTTCCCCTGTCTGTTGTTTGTCAAACCTCAAAGGTCAGCTGCACAACAGATGTCACCCACCCTCACTACTCCTACCCTCTGCTAAAGTGCTTCTCTCCCTCACCCTCCCTCCTCTCCCTCCCTCCCTCCCTCCCTCCTCCCTCCCTCCCTTTCCTTCCTCACCCCCTTCCTTCCTCACCCCCCTTTCCCTCCTCACCCCCTTCCTCACATTTTCCACATTTCCTACTCCTGTCTCACCCCCCACCCATTTCCTCCCTCTCCTTCCTATTACCTCGCCTCCTTCCTTCTCCCACGCCCTCCCACGCCCTCTCACGCGCCTCCCACGCTCCCAGGTCATATATTTGTGCTGGGTGTTACAGTGTCTCTGGTAACGTCAGGACGGTAGAACTATGTGTTGGGAAGACTATAGTGTCGTTAAGACCCGCCGAGTGAGGGAGAGTTCCCACGCCCTCCCCTCTTATTTCCCTCTTACCCCACCTCCATCTTCCCCTCACCTCCCTCACTCACTTCTCCTGTCCCCCTCACTTCCACCCCATCACCCCCTCACCTCGCCACCCCTCCCCCTGCTCCCCCACCCTCCCTCCCTGCTCCCTCCCAGAGTCAGTGATTTAAGCACCTCTTGTCGTTTTCTGTGATTTAAGGATGTGCTTGTTTCCTCTTCTCAATCACCCACCACACCCTCTCCCCTCCCTCCCTTCCCCCCAACCTTCCCTTTACTTCCTTTTGTGTGTGTGTGTGTGTGTGTGTGTGTGTGTGTGTGTGTGTGTGTGTGTGTGTGTGTTCATCAGTGGCAGTGTTTTATCAGTGTTGGTAGTGAAGGTGATGCACTGTAAGTAGTTGATGACCTGGTGTCTATGACCACTGGTGATAAACTTTGACTCTCTCTCTCTCTCCCCACTTTCTCCCTCTCTCCTTCAATCACTCATTCCCCTCTCTCTCCTCCCTCCCACCCTCACTCTTCCCCCTCATTCATATTCTCCCTCTCTGTCCCTCTCTCCTCCTCCTCCCTTCCTTTCTTTTTCCTTGTCGCTCTTCTCTCCCTCCTCCTCTTGTTGTTTTCCCTCTCCCTCCCTCTCAGCCGTCACAGGTGTAGAAAGTAGCAAGTGTGTTACCTGTGGTGTAGAAGATAGCACCGTGACCTGCCTCGCCCTCCCCCCTCTACCTGGTGAAAGTATGACAGACCAGGTGGCTCTTGGGGGTGGGAGGGGGGTGCTTGATCCCCCCTCCACCACCTGTCACCATCTGAAATATAACCAGGGTTCTTACGTTGAATTTAACTCTTAATTGTATATATAAAAACGTATCCACATGTCTGTCTTAATCGTGGCGTCTAAATTACTCTGAGACTCTACCTTAGCTAGTTACTTTAACATTACCGACATTGTGAAGACAGGATCACCACCACAGCACCACCAACACCACACTATTACACCACCACCACACCATCGTAACACCACACCATCGTAACACCACCACCACACCACCACAACACCACAAACAGCAGGAGGTGTGGACGTGCTGTTCTACACCTCGGCTACCAACTTCGGGAAAATGTTCCTCCCTGGACCCGTGAGCCGCCCTTCCAGGAACACTGAGGAATCCCCCCCCCCCTTTCCTTGGACATTATTTAGACCTGGTTCGAATGTGGTAGGACTTGACCTTGGTAGGACCTGACTGGAAGGACTTGACTGGACCTTGGGTGAACAGAAGAGTTGACTCGTAAACTTAATGTCTCATTTGATTTTGACCTGACCACGAATTGTAGAAGTGGGAGGGAGGAAGAGAGGGAGGGAGGGAGGGAGAGTGTTGTGAGAGGGAGGGAGGGAGAGAGGGAGGAGGGAGGGAGAGTGAGAGAGGGAGGGAGGGAGAGAGGAGGGAGGGGAAGTGAGTGTTGTGAGAGGGAGGGAGGGAGAGTGAGTGTTGTGAGAGGGAGGGAGGGAGAGAGTGTTGTGAGAGGGTTACGGGACTTCCCCGGCTCCCTCAAGTCCTCATGTAATTCTTATTTACCCAATTCTTCACCTCTGATTTTTACTCCGAGGTGGGCGGCTGGTGGGCGTGAGGTTGGATGTGGGCGGAGGGTGGGCGTGGTGTAAGTGGAAGAAGGGAAGGTAGAAGAGGGGAGTAATGAGAAGAGGAAAGGAAAAGGTGGTGAAGAAGGAGGAGGTGTCATCCTGGTCATCTGGTGAGGCTGGAGGGATAGAAGGAGGGAAGGACAGGGAGGGGGAAGAAGGAGGGAAGGAGGGAGGGTAAGGGAGACACCTTAAGTAGGAAACAACAAGTAGTGGGAAGGTTAAGGACGCTTGTTGAGGGGCAGGTGGTGTGGTAGGACAAGGGAGTAGGAGGGAGGAGGCATCTGAGTGTGGAGTAAGACCTTGAAGGGAGTGGAGAAGGAGGGGGAAGGAGGAGAAGAAGGGACGTAAGGAGGAGGGGAAATCCTAGGAAAGAGTGAGAGGTCGAACACCAAGAAAATGTTGGACTTTAGGAATTTATTGACAATGAGTTAAGGAAGGTTAGGTTGGTTGACCCAGGTGTATAGGGCTGGAGGAAGAGGAAGGAAGAAGAGCAACAGAGACGGAAGAGAATGAAGGAAACGAGGAAGAGTGAAAGGGAGGTAGGGAGGAGGGAGGAGGAAGAGGAAGGTGGTGGGAGTGGAGGAGATGAGGTGTTGCTTAGATTTATTACTGGGCATCCTGGTGTGTGTGTGTGTGTGTGTGTGTGTGTGTGTGTGTGTGTGTGTGTGTGTGTGTGTGTGTGTGTGTGTGTGTGTGTGTGTGTGTGGCGGACACACACACACTGGTACCACTACTTCATTGAACAAGTGGCGGTGATGAACGATTGAGGACACGAAGTGGGAGAACGGCGAGAGAGAGAGAGAGAGATGTTAAGGACTGACAGACTGATCTCTCTCTCTCTCTCTCTCTCTCTCTCTCTCTCTCTCTCTCTCTAGTGGTCACGTGGATGAGCTTCTGTCTACCAATTTAACCAATTGAAGTCCACTTGAAGAGTTGGCCCACTCTGCCATGCCTGTCCACTTGCCCCGCTGCCGCCCGCGTGCCCACTCTGCCACTACCTGCCCCTCTGCCCAGCGTACCCACTCTGCCACTACCTGCCCACTCTGCCCCGGCGTGCCCCCTGCCACCACCTGCCCACTGCTGTCCCACTCTGCACTACCTGCCCCTGCCCCGGCGCCCACTCTGCCACTACCTGCCCACTCTGCCCCGGCGCCTGCCCACTCTGCCACTACCTGCCACTCCTGCCCCTCTGCCCACTCTGCCCACCTGCCACCTGCCCACTCTGCCCGGCGTGCCCACTCTGCCACTACCTGCCCACTCTGTGCCCACTACCTGCCCACTCTGCCCGGCGTGCCCACCTGCCACTACCTGCCCACTCTGCCCCGGCGTGCCCACTCTGCCACTCCTGCCCTCTGCCCCGGCGTGCCCACTCTGCCACTACCTGCCCACCTGCCCACTGCTGCCCACTACTGCCCTCTGCCCAGCGTGCCCCACTCTGCCACTACCTGCCCTCTGTACCCACTCTGCCACCTACCTGCCCCACTCTGCCACTACCTGCCCACTCTGCCCCGGCGTACCCACTCTGCCACTACCTGCCCACTCTGCCCCGACATCACCCACCTCGCTTGCCGTCGCTGCTGCTCCTGAAGGTGGTGGTGTAGAAGGGAAGCTTTACACCCTGAGTGCAACACCCCGTGGTTCACTGCGCAGGTGTACTAGAAGAGAGAGAGAGAGAGAGAGAGAGAGAGAGAGACGCAGGTGTAAATCCTCAGCTGGTTGTTATGTCGTTGTGGTCCCCAAAGGTCCCTGCTGCCCGGAACACAGACAGACATTATTTCTCATCTTTACTGTAAGATCCGGGAGGCAGGGAAGGCCGGGGATAATAATTATTACTTGGGAGATGATGATGATGATGGTGATGATGATGGTGGTGATGATGATGATGGTGGTGACTGTTAATAGTGATGATAATTCTGTTGGTATTCATTTGACATAGTTTAGTATAGTATATAATGTTAATAATAATAATAATAATAATAATAATAATAATAATAATAATAATAATAAAGCTATATTCCTACACCATGACGTCAGCGATTTTCCCCAACAAAAGCTTGGCGTTGAAATAATTGAATTAAGCTGACGTACAAGGCTTCATACAGACATAATTAGTCTCAGGTGGCATATATCCATCGAGTTTACCGTGAATTTGTCTGTGTGTCGAGTAGTTACGTTTTAAAGTTTGTCTGTGGAAGGAGAGTTACGTTAATCATTTATTTTTTACGCGACACTGATTTAATATTGTGATTATGTTCAATAAAGTCGATGATATGTGGTTTGTTTTGACTCTTTCATGACCAAACAATTATTTTTCTCTTAAAATTTTCGGGAAGATTTTTTTCTGTTGAGTGATTGCCTTATTTTTATCATTAATCGATTGTTTTTATTTTTTATTTTTTTGTTTTATATTCAGTTAGTTGCCAGGTTTAATGAGTCAGGTGCTTGGGAAGAGGCATTGTGTAAGACCTATTTATGGTTTTGTTTGGATTAGTATTGGCTAGTGTGTGTGTGTGTGTGTGTGTGTGTGTGTGTGTGTGTGTGTGTGTGTGTGTGTGTGTTGAGGATATAAAGAAGTATGCATGAATGTTTCTACTTGTTGACTTTGCTGTATCGTATCGCCTCTCTCTCTCTCTCACTGAGGTTCCTATACCCCCTTCATCCATCACACACACAAGCAAGAGAGGATTCAGGATAATGATGAATATTCTAATTGATCATGTGTGTGTGTGTGTGTGTTGGGACATGCGCAGTAAGTGGAGGAATGCTGCCAGACAGGCCCCAGCACCAGCAGGCCCCAGGAGCGAGGCAGTAACCTAGGCAAAAGCCACACTCGGGCCCTGGCCTTTCATCCTACACAGGTGGTCAGATAAACAGCGCACGACACAACCACATCAACTAGGCTGTAGACGGCTCTCAATTGTTCTCCCCGTCCCCCCTTCCCCTCTCCCCCACCCCCCCCTCCCCCCCCCTATGAGTGTTGTCCTGACAGCTGTTCACGAAGGGGGCATGAATGGCAGGCAACAGGAGGAGGGGGTGTAGAAGTAGCAGCGTCACGGCACACAGTAATAATAATAATACACTGTGTTTGCTACATTCATCAGGCCGCTGAGGGAGAGTGACGGGCTAGTTTACTCTCTGTCGCAGATATGATCTAAAAGTTGTGCCGAGTTGTTCTTACCTCGGTGTTGGCTGACGTCCCTCGTTCATGTCTTGTTAAATCTTCATCATCGTGATTTGTTTGGTGTTGTCAGTCTAGTAGTGTGTGTAGGTAATATTTAGTACCTTGTATATTTTTCTTTTTACCATTTATGAAAGAAAATCATTGACCATTTGTTATTGTTGTCGTGTAGATAAATGTGTGTGTGATTACCATATTATTGTTATTAACCTAATTTACATTTATATTACCTCCCAATCATCTTGTTTCTCATAAAAAAACACAATTTATCATTTTTATTGAATTTTTACTTAATATTGAGTATTATTTATATTTTCCTGAGATATAACTGTCTTGCTATCCATCGCCATTCACCCCGAGCTAAACACTATTGTCTGCCAGTGTCGGGAGTTGTGGGGGGTTGTGGGGTGAGGTGTGGGGGGGTGAGGTGGGGGGTGGTGGGGCCATGAGAGGTGAGGTTTATGGGTTGGTTACATGTTTATTTAGGTATTTATCCTCAGGTGTCAGCAGCGTCGGAGACAGGGAGGACTTGAGAGGAAGATGGATCTCTTAAAGGTCCTAGGGGTGTTGCTGTGTCACGCCTCACTTGTTGTGCCACACCCTCACCCTCACACCCCCCACCCCCACCTCGCACCCCACACTACTCACACCTCACCCCTCACACCTCCCTCACCCCTCCATCCCCACCCCTCACACCCCACCCTCACACCCTCACCCTCGCACCCTCACCACTCACACCCCACCCTCACACCCCTCACCTCACACCCTCCCTCACACCTCTACCTTCACACCTCCCTCACACCCACCTCCTCACACCCTCACCCCTCACCCTCACACCTTCCTCACACCTTCCTCCTCACACCCTCACCCCTCACACCTTCCCTCCTCACACCTCACCTTCACCTCACACCCACCCCCTCACCCCCACACCTCTCCCCTCCCCCTCACACCCCCCACACCACACCCCCACCCCTCACACCCACCCTCACACCCCACCCCACCCCACCCCATCACACCCTCACCCTCACACTCCCACCTCCTCACACCCTCCTCCTCACACCCACCTCCTCATACCTTCCTCCTCACACCCTCACACCTTCCTCCTCACACCTCCTCACACCCACCTCCTCACACCCACCTCCTCACTCCTCACACCCTCACGCCTCTGACAGGTGGTAAGGTAACCATCAGCCATAAATGGAGATGTAGGAACGGCTCTTACTCGCTCATATAACATCAAACATTAAGTTATTTTAGTCAACAATATTCAGACGTTCAGTACGACTTGGAGCATTCCTTGGAGTTCGACTTGGAGCATAACTTGGTGCATTTCTTAGAGTATAACCTGGAGCATAACTTGGAGCATAACCTGGAGCATAACTTGGAGCATAACTTGGAGCATAACCTGGAGCATAACCTGGAGCATAACTTGGAACATAACTTGGAGCATAACCTGGAGCATGACTTGGAGCATAACCTGGAGCATAACTTGGAGCATGACTTGGAGCATAACCTGGAGCATAACTTGGAGCATGACTTGGAGTATGACCTCATTGTCTGTTTTCTTCAAGTCGGCGAGGTTCATTGTGTGTGTTGCATATATTAGGCTTTAGTTAGTGTTCCTGAATTGGGTGTGAGGATGGTGTTTTGTTGGTGGGGGAGAGGGGAAGAAGGGGAAAGGAAGTGGGAGAATGGATTAAGGAGGAGGAAGAGAGGGGAGAAGGGAGAAGGAAGGAGAAGAGGAGAGGAAGAAGGGGTAAAGGTAGGAGGGAAAAGAAGGAGAAGAGAAGGAGGAAGGGGAAGGAGATGAACAAGAGAGTCAGATACCAAAGCCAATGCTCTCTCTCTCTCTCTCTCTCTCTCTCTCTCTCTCTCTCTCTCTCTCTCTCTCTCTCTCTCGTTAAGTCTCGCACCCCCAGAGTCTCTCCTCATCGTTCCTTGGCGGTTAATTTGCATATACGTCGCGTCGACATTGAGTTAACTTCACAGTATTCTTGACCAAATAAGTGTTTACCTTTTTTACTGTGTTCCTCCTGTCAGCTCTCTCGTGTGTGTGTGTGTGAGAGAGAAAGAGAGAGAAGAAAGAGAGAGGTGATGGAGGGTTGCATTATGTGATAAATTAAATTATCTCTCTCTCTCTCTTTTCTCTCTCTCTCTCTCAGCTGTGACCTAGTTTCCTCGAGTCCTCATTGTAACACACCAATCACCGACCCTCTGTGAAGTTAATTTTTTTTCTCATTTTTCTTTTTCTTTTCGGGTGACTGAAGGAGACTGAGACAATGGCAGGTGAAGCGACACAGCCAACCATGGAAACAAGTCCTCGAGTGATCTTACCTGTGTATTTTTTCCTCTTAATTAAAGGTGTGAGAACGCAAATTTTCCTGTTTCAGGCACGCATTACAGTATACGTGGATTCATCTTATTGGTCCATTGAAGATTCCAGGATATAAACAGGGATTCTCATTGGCTCCCTTAACTTACGACACCAACTGCTTCCCTACCCCCTTATTTTTCTTCTCTTCCTCCTCTTCCCTCTTTTCCTTCCTTCCTCCTCTTCCCTCTTTTCCTTCCCTCCTCTTTCCACCCTACTCCCCCCTCCTTCCCACCCCTCCCCACTCCCCCTCCTTCCCACCCCCCTCCCCCTCCCCTCCTTCCCCCCCTCCCCTACCCCCTCCCTTCCCTGTGGTCTGGGTTTATGGTAGGAGGTCCGCCTCTCTTAAGCCTCAGCAAATGGTAGAGTAAGAGACATCTTTCTCACCGCCGCTGCACTGGTTTGTCCCGCGTGTGTCTCAGTGTCGCGTCTTAGTGGTGAGAGAGAGAGAGAGAGAGAGAGAGAGAGAGAGAGATTTCGGCATTATTCACTTTCCTTTCTCTCTCTCTCTCTCTCTCTCTCTCTCTTACAGTCGACAATAAGGTTTAGTTGTGTTAAAATTCTCTCTGTTGTGTGTTTATTTTTTAACTTAACATAAATTAACTAAATTACTTGGTGTCGTATACAGTCTTAAATTAAGGTTAATAATATTTAGTTGACTATGTTAAAGAGTTCATGATTGTGTTATGGTTTATATACTCATTTAGGTTAGGTTAGGTTTGGTTTGGTTTGGTTTGGTTTGGTTTGGTTGGTTGTTTGGTTTGGTTAGGTTAACTTTTATATGCTTTTCCACATGCTTAGTTAAACTACACTTAAACCTTTCCAGATTAAACCAGTTAAACCCTTCCGTAGTTAAACCAGTTAAACCCATCCATAGTTAAACCAGTTAAACCCTTCGTAGTTAAACCTTTGTCTAGTGTGTGTTGCTTGTGTCCGTCCTGAATGTTTGTGGTCTCCTTGTGTTTGACATTTATGGAAACACCAGAGAAGGTGAACTGTCTCACCTGTGATCACCTGTAGATTACCACCCCAGGCTTACTTCATGTGGTGATTAAATGCACTAACACCCCCTCCCCCAGGTAGTGTTAGTGTTTAATCAGTGAAATGAGTTGGGTGCGTGTGTAATATAGTGTATGTATGTATGTATGTATGTATGTATGTATGTATGTATGTATATGTATATGTATGTATGTTCTCTCTTACCACACAGTCTTGTCAGCCACGAATCACTTGATCTGTACACATACACACACACACACACACACACACACACAGGAGGCAGCCAGCGTGTGGATAACTCTCACGTCGCCTCGTCACCACAAGTCTTGGTCTAGTGAGCAGAAGATCACGTCTTGGTGTCTGGCGTATCACCACAGGATGTACAGGGAGGGGGTTGCATATTGGGGTGCGTATGTGATGGGGCGTATATGTGGGGGTGCGTATATGTGGTGGTACGTAAATGTTGAGTATTTGTATTTAAGTTAAAGGCGTATTAGGACGTGTATTTACGGGGATGCGTATATAAGGTCGTATTTCAGCACTGTACGTCACCCCGAAAAAATATTGGTGTTCCCATAAAGTTGCGTTGTACCTGATGTGGGGCGAAACCTGTTCCTTCTGCGTTTCCCACCTTGCTAGTCTCATACGCATGCTAGTGTCAGATGTACGCCGTGCTAGTGTCAGTTATACGCCGTGCTAGTGTCAGATTAAGTAAAACCATATGTCAAGCGGCGACATCAGGCGTTTTTTATGTAGTCCCATGGGTGACAGCCGCTAATAGACTTACTCGCAGGTGTGTGTGTGTGTGTGTGTGTGTGTGTGTGTGTGTGTGTGTGTGTGTGTGTGTGTGTGTGTGTGTGTGTGTGCGTGTGTGTGTGTGTGGACTTGACACAGGAGGGAGGAGTGACAGACAGAGAACGAGATGTTATTGATAAGAGCGACCAAGAGAGAGACAGAGAGAGAAAGAGAGAGAGACCTTGAGACGGACGAACAGACGGACAGACACACGGACGGGTGGGCTCAAAAGAGGTTGGGGACGGTTTAAGATTACTGTAGGTTTTTATGTGTGGAAAAGACGACGGAATGTTTTATTTATGGCCTCTGTGTGTGTGTGTGTGTGTGTGTGTGTGTGTGTGTGTGTGTGTGTGTGTGTGTGTGTGGTGGGGTGAGAAGAAGCTGTTATTGTTATTTTTTTTTATGCCACACAATAAAAAAATCTTTGCCAGACCACATAAATATTAGTCAATCCAATTTATTTCACCTTAAGATTAACCCAACCTAACCTAGTGCTAACCTAACCTAGTGCTAACCTAACCTAGTGCTAACCTAACCTAACCTAACCTAGTGCTAACCTAACCTAGTGCTAACCTAACCTAGTGCTAACCTAACCTAGTGCTAACCTAACCTAACCTAACCTAGTGCTAACCTAACCTAACCTAACCTAACCTAGTGCTAACCTAACCTAGTGCTAACCTAACCTAGTGCTAACCTAACCTAGTGCTAACCTAACCCCCCCAGATCTTTCACGTGATTCTGTTCGTTTAATAAAAAATAAATACAAATAAATAAATCATCCATACTCGACTACTGCCTTAGCCAACATCACCCCACCCCACCCGTACCCAGAGCTGGTGGGGTGGGTGGGTGGGGTGGGTGGGTGGGCGGTAACAGCTGTGAAGGAGGGTCGGCACAGCTAAAGGCTCACCCACTTAGAGCTACTCATTAAGCAACGTGATATGTCCGTCCTGAAACTCCAGAGTGGCGGCCTTCACGAGAGAGAGAGAGAGAGAGAGAGAGAGAGAGAGAGAGAGAGACCCTTATTTTTATTTCTTTCCGTCATCAATTACCAGACTTCACTTACACCTGTATTACTTCTTGACGCTTCCTGTCTTTAACCCTCATACGCTCGCCTACGCCGTATCTTATCTACGCCCATTACTCCCTGCAACCCATCATTATCACTACCGCCACGCCCACACCCCCAGCTGTTGCCCCATTGCAGGTGCCCTAACGATGTGCATCCTCTGTCCTTTCACGCCCACCCTTAACCCTTCTCCCTTACCCTCACGCCCATCCACCCTCAACCCACTTCCTCCTCCTTCACTCCCCTCCCCACCCTCTTCCTCACACCCACCCCGCCCTCACCCCCTCCTCCATCACAGTCATACCCTAGCTCCTCCTCCCCACGCCCACCCGCCCACCCGCCTCTCAGTTAGTTGGAGATTGGTTATCCGAGAAGTACGTCACACTCTCTTGTCTCTTCTTCTCTCCTCTCTCTGTGTGTGTCATTGTTTGTCTCTGTACAATTTTATCTTGTATCTATACCCTCTGTTTATCTTCTTGTCTCTCTATCTCCCACATGTCTCTCTCTCTCTCCATCTCTCATCATATCTCTCCCTTATCTCTACCTTAAATGTGTCCCCTTTAACCTATCTTAAGCCCACCTGTCCAGCAGAGAGAGAGAACACGTTTATAATGAGACTAACATTGATACAAGTTACTTCACCTTAAATAAAGTAAATCCCGCCTAAAGATCTACTGATATAACGACCGGTGACTTTATGACCCTTTAAAACCCTAAAGTTCTGCATCTGGAGTCTTAAAAAGTTCCTCCTGCCTTAAAACTCCCCTCCCCCTCCCCTCTCCTTCCCCCTGGCTGGAGGTGTGAGGGCGTATCTAACCGACTCGCTTAAACTACGACGTGAATATGGACACACACACACACACACACACACACACACACACACACACACACACACACACACACACACACACTCTTTTTTTTCTAAGGACCTTTAGGATATTGGTCGAGTCTCGTCTGCAATTGCTACATCATTTATGGTCATCCATCTTTGTGTCACAGCTAAGAGACGCCGTTAGATGCATTGTCACACCCCCCTTCCTCCCTTCCTTCCCTCCCGAGTCTTCAGGCGATAAGAACCTTTGAGAGAATCTGGGGTCCGTTGATGTTCTTTTTTTTATTTTTATCGTGGGTTGTGTGAGAGAGCGCCCCCTTACCCCCCTGAGGCCTTAGCTACTGGTTGGAACTGTCACATTTATGAGCCGCCAAGACCCCCAGCAGACAGCATAACGTCAGGGGGGGGGCCGTGAAATGCTTGTCGCGGGGCCATTCTTCTCTCCACGGGTTGCTGATGACCCGCTGAGTGGCCAGGTCCCTAGCGTAACACCCGCTGGGCGTGTTGGCCGCACTTGATTGGTTGGTTGCTGGGGTAGAGAGGGCCCTGGGTTCAAATTCACCAGTTTTTCGCGTATTTTGTGTTTCCTAGAACCTATATTAGCTACAGTAGAGTCTTAGTATACTTTAGGCACCATTTTCACGGCTGTTTTGTCATTTTTTCTTAAGTATATCCAATTGATTTAGTGATATAAGGTAAATATATCCGACGGACAAGTAATCCATCCTCGTAAGTGAGTCAATCCGCCTCAAGTTTCCCTTTATGAGAAAAATTTAACTTAATACATATCCAAAAACCAAACTAAACTTAACCTACCCCTACCCAACCTAATCTAACCTCACCTAACTCGACTTAATCTTAACCTAACATAACTTAACCTAATTAAATCTAAAGTTCAGGATTAGGAAATAGTAGTGGTTCCGTTTAGAGGATTAACTCAGCTCAGGAATTCAGAGTATACGAACCTTGAGGAACTCGAGGCTGAGGATGTAAATTATTCCTCCCACACAGAGGAAGGTGAAGCCGTACTCTGCCCCTGAAGAAGCTGGTGCTGCTCCTGACGGCCCACAGATGTATGTAGGTTAAGTAGCGGACGTATTCATGAGGCCTCCTGTCCCCCCTCACACCTTACCCCAACCCGCCTGGAGCCTGACCAGTTCATGAGGGACGGGTGATATTGGCAGGTCGGGGGTGTAGTGGGGAGCTTAGTGGTGTGATAGGGCCAGGGGTGTAGTGGGGAGCTTAGTGGTGTGAGAGGGTCAGGGGTGTAGTGGGGAGCTTAGTGGTATGATAGGGCCAGGGGTGTAGTGGGGAGCTTAGTGGTGTGATAGGGCCAGGGGTGTAGTGGGGAGCTTAGTGGTGTGAGAGGGTCAGTGTAGTGGGAGGTGATATGATAGGGCCAGGTGTAATGGGGAGCTTAGTGGTATGATAGGGCCAGGGGTGTAGTGGGGAGCTTAGTGGTGTGAGAGGGCCAGGGGTGTAGTGGGGAGCTTAGTGGTGTGAGAGGGTCAGGGGTGTTAGTCACAAAATTTCCGTCAGTCAATCAGTCAGTTAATCAGTGAGTCATCTAGTGGAAGGTATCCATAGATCTACCTCAAGCATCTAAAAATATCGTGAGAATCCGAGACCAGAGTCGTAGAATCCTGTAAACAAAGAATCAAAAACAAACAGTCGGTAGTAAACAGGCCTACGTAAACAAACAGCTACCCGCCAATCATAGTTTTTTTTTTCTACGTGTTGCTGGGGAATAGGCCTGGGTGAGGGCGGGAAGTAGGCCTTAGGGTTTCTTTGTGCTCTACATCGTGGTGGTGATGGTGGGGGCAGCTCTTTTATCTGTCTGTCTATACTTGTGAATAGTAGTTGGCCTCTTGTTTGTCTGGTGTGGTCACGTCGTTTTTCCTTGTGTGTGTGTGTGTGACAGTCGGTTTAATTCTTCTTTACATAAGCCAAACCAAGTCTCCATCCTGCGACCAAAACCACAGTCGTCTGGTCGTATACAAAACACACAACAATATACCATAGACAAATCCATCTACTCCTCCCGTTTAATCGCCCTAAGAGAGGTGACGATAAAAGAAACCTGCATTTTAGGATGAAGTTGAAAGATAATCGGCATACGTCCGCCAGTATCGTACGCCCGACAGCACTAATCAGCCACCACTCGGATAAACTGGGTTCCTGTTGTCGTACGGCGAGGCATCAGGTGACTAATGGTCATAATCCTCACATGGTGTACAGTATACTATTTACCAGCTGGAGTTACGTCTCTTTGTTGTCTTCGGAGTCTCTTGTCTGGAGGGCCGGAAGAGACAAACACTGAGGGACCAGGTATATAAATATTTACCTACTGGAGCAAACTTTTCTCATCCACGACATGAAACAATAGTTAAAAAGATATTTATAGAGCACATTAATAACAAAACCAGTAATAAATAATAATAATAATAATATCTATCACGTGTACACAACAGACATGGTAACAGTGTCATCTTACAGAACAAAGTACACGTGTGTGTATTTATGGCGGGCGAGTGTACAAAGCGATATGTTTATTTATATGTAATATATGCAGGTGCCTCCCTCACGTCCTATTGTGTACGTCTTACCTTCCACCACCCTTCCCTGACAGCCATACACACACACACACACACACACAGACTCTCTCTCTCTCTCTCTCTCTCTCTCTCTCTCTCGCCATATTGACTCCGTATCTTCGGTTCCACCCACACCCCGCCCATACATCTACGGACACGCCCCTTAAACACGCATACGTACGTCATCATTACGCACATCTTCGGACGCTCCAATACGCCGCCCTCCACACGTCACATATCCCCCCTATTATTACAAGATTATACGCCAAACCAGACAAGATACGTAGGGGCGGTGGTGGTGTCCTTATTACAGAGCTCCAGTGGTCCGTGTCACTCATCGTGGGCGTAGTGGGCGGCGATACGCTGATTGCAGGCCCCTCACACTGCCTGGGGTCTGTGGTGTGTGTGTGTGGTGTACTGTACGCCCTCTTACCCCGCCAGAGCTCGTGTTGTGGGCGTGGTGGTGCGCTCCTTGACTCAGCTGTCAAACCTTTCTGAACGGGTGCTTGGTAGTAGTGATTAGGGGAGTCACTAATTGGAACTTATACCCCTCTCTCTCCCTCCCCCACTAACCTCCTTCCCCCACTTACCTCCTTCCCCCACTTACCTCCTTCCCCCACTTTCCTCCTTCCCCCCCATACCAAAATCATTCCTAAGCCTCTGTATTAAAGCTTCAAGTTTTCTTCGAGGACTTATCAAAGAAAACTTGTGACAGCTGAGAGTTCTTAAGGGCCAACTGCGTTAAAAGTTAAAGTGTCTTCGCGCGGTGGGAATTAGCACTTAAAAGTTCAGTGTACGGTAGACGGGGGAGTTACTCTTGCGTGTTCCTGTATTTATCTGTGGGTGCACGACTAAGTGGCAAATAACAAATAAATTCGTAAACTTTGTATTCGTAAGCATTCGTGACATACAGACGGACAGTATATTGACAGAAATTACCGACAAAAATTAATATTTATAGTATGTGAGCAGTGTTGGTAGAGTTGTGACTATCATTAGACTATTTCAACTAGTAGGTTCTCTAGTAGTCAGTGTTGCCAGATGTAGACTATGATTAACATCTCTCTCTCTCTCCCCACAGAACTGGAAGCAATAGAAGCATGCAAGTGGCTACGGGCAGCTGGCTTCCCTCAGTATGCCCAAATGTACGAAGGTAAGTGTCGTGTGTGTGTGTGTGTGTGTGTGTACGTGGGGGGTGGGGGGTGTGCGTGTACGTGTGTAATGTTTAGTTTAAAGAGGACTTTCTGTTACATGATTCAACAAAATCTATCAGTATTGTTGAAGCTTTTGTTTGAATTACTTTTTTCCCTCTTAACCTGTGAGTGATGACTGACGGAGTGTTTTATGTAGCGACAGAGTTGCAGTTCCCGCTGGATCTGATGTGCGTGGAGCGTGACCACACCTTCCTGGATACTGACTCCCTCGAGGCGCTCTTCAGGAGACTTCGCACCCTCAACCGCTGCGCCAAGATACGTCTCGACTCCGCCAGGAAGAACAAGGTGAGGAGGAGGTGGTGTCATGTAGTATTTATAAAGAGATAAGGAAGGATCTGCCAGGTAGAATGAGGGCAGGGAGAAGATTAAGAAAAATAAGGAAGAAATTAGAGATGAGAAGATTTGGTGATACAGGTAGTCTCTCTCTCTCTCTCTCTCTCTCTCTCTCTCTCATGTCAGTGTTATATGTGTGGTGTATCAGGTGGTGTCAGGTGTCAGGGATCTCAACGAGCCTGCTGGAGAGGATAAGGAGCACCACATAGCCTGGTACACACTAGTTACAGGACCTTTCTTATACTGGAGCTGGGAGGAGGAGGAGGCAGTGGTCTAGGTGTCTCAATAGGTACTAGGGTCGACTGGGCTTGTCTGAGAGAGAGAGAGAGAGGGGTGACACATACACCATAGATCTAGATAATGACTCAGTTATGGTGAAACTTGGCTAATAATAAAGAGTATCATTAAGGTTCACAGTCATTAAAGGTCAAAGGTCATCAGTATTAAAGGTCAGGTTGTCACTGGTAAAAAAGGCGTCTGTCATACCCAGGAAACACATGATATAATTAATACCAAGTTCCTGTGGGGTTTCCAAAATTGTGCAAAGTATTCCCGAGAGACACTTGGGTTTTTTTTTTTTTACACGTGATCTTGCAACATTATACACACACACACACACACATATACGTCCTTTAAGCTGTATATCCGGAGTGCTGTGCGGATCAGATTTCCCACATCCGTTTATTGTTATGTTGACGTTATAAGCTTTGTGACGGAGGAGCCTGAGTAACATGTAGTATGGGAAAATGTGTATGTGTGTGTGTGTGTGTGTGTGTGTGTGTGTGTGTGTGTGTGTGTGTGTGTGTGTGTGTGTGTGTGTGTGTGTGTGTGTGTGTGTGTGTGTTGAGAGATTAAAACATGTGGATTGAAATTCTCTTTGTTTATTTCACCTTAAGATTAATCACACGTACCTAACCTAACCTAACCCAGATATCGTTAGGGTGTTTAATCATCAGGTGAAATAAGCTTGGGGGGGTCCTAATCTTCACGTGATCAGCTGTGGACTTAGTCATCAACCAAGTGTAAAGTAGATTCTCAAAAACTCGTGCTAAGAATGTTCCCAGTAAGTGTGTCTCGAGCTGGGGAAAGGTCGTTAATAGGAAAGGAAGGAGGTGGGGAATAAGTGAAAGAGGAGACAAGGAATGGAGGAGCAGAAGGGTGAATTAAGAGGAAAGGAAGATTGGTAGGGTAGGTAAGGTGATGATTGTGGGAAATAGTAAAAAGATGATAGTATTATTATTATTATTAGTAGTAGTAGTAGTAGTAGTCGTAGTCGTAATAAGAACAAAAGAAAATAAGGAGTCTGCAATAGGCCGGTCGGCCTCCTTTTAAAACTTTCCAGCGTTCCAGCACTTACTACAAAGTTGCTAAGCTTGTTCCACTCGTCCACCACCCTATTTGTGAACCAGTTCCTTTCCATCTCCCTCCTAAACCTAACAGTAGCAGCAGTAGCAGCAACAGCAGTCGTAGTAGTAGCAGTGGTAGTAGTAGTAGTAGTAGCAATAGTAGTAGTTGTATATAAACACTAGTATTAATAGTAGTAACCATATATATAGTTCATGTATACTAGATGTGACTAACTTTCTTTGTATTTTTGTATAACTTCCATATTTATCTATGTATAACTTTATGTATATCTATGTATAACTCGTGTATAACTATGCATCATGGTGTTATTAATACAGTGGTTGTTACAGGCGGAGGAGTCAGACGATGAGGAACAACAATGTGCACTGTCAGGCAACTGGATGTTCGTCAGGCATTCCCGCAGGTGGTCTAGAATCGTCCACGAGCGGTCACCCAACACAGGTAAGACAGGGAGGTGGTGTACAGGTGTTGATGGGGTGTGCAGGTGTTGATGGGGTGTGCAGGTGTTGATGGGGTGTGCAGGTGTTGAGATCACAGATTGATTTTGTGTTTGTGTGCTCTCTCTCTCTCTCTCTCTCTCTCTCTCTCTCACTGGCGGCTAACAAGAATAATAAAATATCTCGGAAATCTCTTATCTCATTACACTTCCCACGATTATAAACCACTGTGGGATACCGCACACACACACACACACACACAAACACACACACACATCACACACACACATACGTACATATCACAAACACACATACGTACATATCACAAACATATGTAAACACAACGCCACACACACATACACGTCACAAACATACATGTCATAAACACACACATGTATTTTTCTCTGGATAGGTTAGGTGAGAAGAGGGGACTGGTTAGGTTAGGTTAGGATAAGAGAGTGGGTTAGGTTAGGTTAGGTTAGGATAAGACAGTGGGTTAGGTTAGGATAAGAGAGTGGGTTAGGTTAGGTTAGGATAAGAGAGTGGGTTAGGTTAGGTTAATCAAGTAAAATAAACTAGGAATGTCTAAGGTAACTCGTTCCAAAAAAGTATCTTTACGGAGATGTGTTGAACAATATGACACAACGGACGATGGATTTTGACAACCCTACCGAGACAACAGGAGTCGCAGTGTTCATTGTGAAAATTCATCGATCTTACAAATGATCTCGTAACATCTATGAACACCTGACCTGACCTGACCTAGTGTATAACCTCTGTTGGTCATGTTATTCATCTCGAGTCCGCTTCATGTAGTGTCGAGTACTGGGGTAGTTTCAACCACAAGAGGTCAATTGTCAGGTTAATACCCTTTTAACGATATAATAGGTCAAACTCCATGACCTCTCTGTCCGTCTAGGTCAGGTCACTGAAGGTCACTCGCTGTTGTAGGTCAGGTAGAGGGTTGCAAGTTAATAGGCAGCCAGTTCTAAGAAGTCACTCACCTAACCTAACCATCATGACTGGGGCCCATCAGAACATGAGGTCCCTGGAACTGGGGACCATCAGAACACCGCCTATAATCTATTTTATCTATCGTATTTCACTTAACACCTATAACCAATCTTATTACTGAGAGTTGTGTGTATTTATTTACATAATTCTAATTTTCAAAACGTAAAAAAATAATGTATGGAAATTACCACACAATTATACTATTTTGTCTGTGTCTGTTATTATGTGTTTGTGTGTATCAGTCTGTGTGTGTGTGTGTGTGTGTGTGTGTGTGTGTGTTGGACTGAGCTGGACAACACTGACTCGGTAAGGATGCCGCGCGTTGGTTGAGTCATGTCCGAAATACTCAACAATTATCTTTGCGTCATAATGTGTTTACGTGTTTCCGAGAAAGTTGTGAAAAAAATTGTAATTATCTTTTCTTTATGTAAGTATGAAGCGTCATTGGTAATACGTACTTTATGAAGTCAGTAGGTGTGAGAGAGAGAGAGTTTAGTAGCCTACCCTATTAATTTGTGAAGAATTACCTTTCATTTTAAGACCCTCACCAACTTACCCCCCCCCACCCCCCAGGTAGAGTTAGTGTGTTTAATCATCAGGTGAAACAAACTGGGGTGTCTAATCTTCAGGTAAACCAGTAAAACTTAAAGAATATTAAATGGCGTAAGACCAGTGAGGAGAGAAGCAACGGTAGACGGCTGAGAAAACAAATAAAACTTCAAGACTTGTTTATGTCCTCAAGTTACACCTCCAGTATACAAAGTCAATGTTTAACTAATACATTTATTCTCAAAGCTTCTGTCAATTTACTAAGCATACCGAGTGTAGCTGACAGATACACAATAATGATAACGTGAGATAAATATTTGGCGGGTCTAATTTATCAGGTGATGCCGGTATTAAAATCAACATGTTAGGGGAAAGGGTGAAAGAGGGGGAGTGTTGTTGGTTGAATAGTTACTAAGTACAGTACAAGTGTCTCCCCCTATTCCTTACCCACCTAGTATCCCTCCCCACACCCCCAGGGCTGAGGAGTTAAGGGGGTGGGGGTATACGCCGTCGTGTGAGCTGTTGCGCGCGTCACCAGTGTGTGTGTGGAGTAGTGACTGACTGGTGGTATAAGCGACCCAGTGTGTGGTGTGGGACGACGCCGTACACACACACGGAATAATTACAATTACTAACACTAAAATAATGAGAATTTGTATCATTATAACACTGATATTGTATAATGACCACAGCTTGTATGAAACATTGATATAAGTGTACTGTGCCGGCGAGAAACTGTTAACAGCCAGACCTGCCGTAACCCATCTCTTCTCGGCAAGTTTGAATGCTTATAGTATAGTTGAAATATCGGTGTAGATGCAGATATAACCCGACAGATCAACACACTATATAAGCAAACAAGAAAAGTGTGCGTAATGGTGTGGTGATTGTGTAGTGTATGGTGACGTCGAGGCAGTATTGTGGCGTTGGTGGGTAGAGGGAGTGTGGGAGAGAATAAAGATGATTCCCTGGAATAGAGATGGGTACGATGTGGCTCACCCTGGCTACCGTGACAGCTACTGCCACTATGAGCCGCTTCTCCAACACCTGTATATCATCGCCCCATTTAGTAAGTGCATTGTATGTGTGTCGCCTGATTGAATCTCTGTTGAGTATACATGAGACTAAACAGTTCACAACAAACCATCTTATAGGAAAAGTTAGTTAAGACGTCATTGGTACGGTGAACACCTAGGCTAAAGAATTTTCCTTCCCTAAATCCTGTTCTAAGACGCTAGCCAAATGTCACGCGTCATCCACGAATCCCCAGGGACTACGGCGTAAATAATTTATGACGACACGACACCGACAAAACTGAACCTAGCAAGTATGTAGCAATAACTGATTTATGACTGGGTTATTGTACAGGATTTTCGGTCAAATATTCCCCAATTTCGTGTTTAAAATCAGATTAAAAACAATCAATTTATTTTTGTTTGTACTCGTAGCATGAAGCGTGTACTGTACACCGTCTCGCCCACAGTTATCAGCTTCGTGTTCCAACTCACTACAAGTTCAGAATGTATCACCAGTGTGTGTATGTGTGTCAAGGCAGATTATTGTACAGGTAAATTTCGCTGTTGATGTGCACCACAAGATGACCAGTTGAGTAAGGTGCAGCTCAGTCAAGGTCGAGTGAGGTCATCCTCCCAAGGTGAAAGCCCGCCAAACTCCGTCCCGCCTGAGGCTCAACCCAACACAGCTTGTCGATGACCTGCCGCTGGTGACACCCCGCATGACCCCACAATACCGCGGTCACCTCCCACTCCTCCCCGTGACCTCACCTCAGGCCAGGTTACACGTGGAGGTGATATTACGTTTCGGTGTTATTTTTATTAACACTTTGACGTTTACAGAAATACATTTATTCGTTATTTATCTGATTTACGACATGGTTGATATTTAACTCATTCTGTGTAGGATTGTAGGCAGTCGTGTTCGTGGTATTCAGTGTAACATAAATAAATATATTTGAAACTACTGGGTCTAATGTATGTTAGTTTTAAGCCGTGTCCTCGAGAAGCTCCTTGTGTAAACGACTATCCATTCCTGGGGTGAACGGCTGCAAATATTTAAGGTCATGTATATACTGCCGTGTCGTTTGACCCCAGCGAGTAAGTAAACAATGAGTGTTAGCCTGGTGACCCGCCAACACTAACCAGTCACCAACCACCCAGGTCACGTGCACCAAACTTGAGGATATGACTCAATGGTTTTAGCTATAAAATCTTTTATTTCCCGAGGTGCGTTATTTCTTTTATTATTATTATTTACGTGAATAAATAACTTATTATTATTCGCTTATGTTATCCATCTTGAAGCTTCTTCGTATGATCATTGTGACCACATTAAAGAACCCTTCGGTGTGTCGTGACGTCACCACCATTATCAGCCGAGCGTGAAGTCAGGATAAAGTTTTTTTTTACCTTAGTGTGAGTGTTGAAAGGTAATGACGTTTTAAGAGGATATCTCCCCCACTCCTAGGTAATCATTACTATAGTCAAAGGGTTATTCGTTGTCACAGTACGAGCTTGCGTCATCCCCTTCCTCAGCCATATATTGTCCACTCAGGCGTTGACGCAGGATCAGGATATACACCATTGTCTTTCTCCTCTCATCCGCACACATCCACGCCTCTCTACACTTGCTCTCACACCTAATCACTCCTTCCCTTCCTCATTCACGTACCCATGCCCTCAATGATTCACGTGGGTATAAGAGCTTTATCTAGTCGATCATGTCCGAGAACAGGTTTTAGTTTAATTTAATTATGAAATGTGTGGCTACATTGGAGACTCATAAACAATTTAACCAAAGAGCCACGTGGTTACTAGGCCAGGGTAGTAGAGGTGGGGTAATGCAGGTGTATGGGTGGGAGGCAGACTGTCATCCTCAACATTCAGCACAGTGTTGCACTATTGTTAACAGGCTGGGCCAGAGGCGGTCATGGTTGGGTCTGATACAGCACCGAGTGTCACAATAACTCGTGAGGGAACTAGTCTCCAGTGTGACACCACCAATGGGGTGTTGTCCACACTGGAAGGTGTCTTTAGTCCAGTATATTATGGAAGATTTAGTCGGGCTCATAATGTATAATCAACACAAAGTATTACTAATACCTTGTGTAATACTCGGTAAAGGTTTATATATGTATACTTGTAGGAATTTTTACAAAATAAAAGCCAAATTAAATGTATTTTATTAATACAGTACTAACAGACATTCCGTTAAGTACACTGTACCACAGGCTGCAAGTAATTATATATATATATATATATATATATATATATATATATATATATATATATATATATATACACCCAGCCGTTATCACTTATATACTGTATATATATACAGTACCTGTACTATAGTTTGAATTTTTTAAAAGAGTGATGCCATTCCTTAGTAACAAGAGTCTAGAATACTGCCCCTCAAAAATGTTAACATTAGAATAACAAGGTTTTGTCTGCATTTCGTCCTGTGTGACGTAACAACAACTGTCCAGTAATTTGTTAAGGTTGACCAGAGTTATATCATGTAGACTGATCCAGGTGTAATGTTTGTGGTTGTTGTTGTTGCAGGAAGCGAAGGGAAGGTTAGTGGTGAGTCTCGCGGACTGGAGCTGCCGGAGGACGTGCTGTTGGGTCAGTTCAAGCGGTCAGGATCAGAGCGTCTCCGAGATGGCGCTAAGGCCTTGCTCAAGCGTATGGAGTCAATCAAGAACAAGAAGAAGAAACGTCAGAACAGGGATGGTGTCGTCATCAGTGGACCTAAAGTGAGTCTGGCAACAACACCCACTTGTTCGATGGTAACAATACAAAACAGGTACATGACTACCTGTACAATATATTAGGACGAATGAATCTTTACTGCAACATGGCATTACAGTACTGTACACGGTGTTAAATATGTGTTGAGGAAGAGACTACCCCTACAGTACCATGGTTTAATACACAGGATGTTTTATTATCAGTAAACCAGCAAATTTTTTTACAAAAGTATTGGCTCACCTGAAAGATCTCCACCCCAGTTTATATCACCTAAAGATTAACCACCCTAATACTGTATTTAGGGGGATAAAGTTAGGGTAGGTTAGTGTTTGGGTGGTTAATCTTGAGGTGAAATAATCTTGGGATGGAGATTCTTCAGGTGGTCCAACGTATCACTTCCATGTTTACTGTAGTTGGTACAGTATAAGAGAGTAGCGGTAAACAGTGGGGAGAGTGAACACAGCACTGTACTAACCAAGCAGGAACAATTGCAGCTGGTGGACGAGGCACGCATGGAGGCCCGGGTGGAGGAGCTGGCTTGTGTGGACATCTCCCCCGAGGCGTCACCAGAGTTGTCGTCCAGGGGCACCACCACCACACAGCCCAGGGGCATCCCACACTCCACCCATGCTGAGGTCACTCTTTGTGCTGTCACTCTACTTGTAATATTAGTTTTATCATCTCGTTTTGCTGTCTTGTTATGTTTGTAGAGCAGAAATTTAGTCTAATGAATTTAGGATCCTCAAATACAGTACAGTACAGGGGGTATATATTACAATATTTTTTGCAAGCTTCAGGTGAGAGTAGGAACACATTATGGGGTATGACTAGTTAAGGGTTGTATCAGGGATTAGAGTCAACATGAAACCCA
Organism: Homarus americanus; assembly: GCF_018991925.1. Lineage (NCBI taxonomy): Eukaryota > Metazoa > Arthropoda > Malacostraca > Decapoda > Nephropidae > Homarus > Homarus americanus. Next base: position 3,151,456 of record NW_024731054.1, on the reverse strand, counting down.
TTTTGGAACTTGTGGTTGTACTGTATATGTGTGAAGATATTAACACAGTGTCTAAACCTAAAAGTCAGTGCCATGCAAACTAAACATCTAGACTTAAATAATTACAAACGTTAGAGTATATTTTGGGGATGTATCTCAAAAAACAATTTGTGCAGTACCATACTTTTGGTATCTCCCCAATACCTGAATTTTTGTGGTACTGTACATGTTTTCATCTCAGGCATTTATAGTTAGCATGAAGCCGAGATTTAGTCAAACACACAATGAAGATTTTCATTACATGTTACAGTACAGTACACTATATATTGTACACAGGGTCCTTAAACAGTTTGTGCCAACTTTGAACTCTTGATATAAACCCTTAAAGTGCCGTGAATCAACTACCTGTGGTGTTGAATTAAACCAAAGGGTAATAAAGAAGTTCAGAAATTGAACCAGTGTTATAAAACTTCAGTTGAAATAAAATAGAACTTTGATAATAAATTAGTAGTCAGAGCGTGTAACCTCTGTGGCACCCCCAAACCTGCCAGTGGATATAGGACCCATTCATGTTGTTGTGTCTATCTGATGTAGTGAGTTAAACCAATGCTTGAGTATGGAATTATAGGTGGATTAGGTACTGTATATATGAGATGTTTACATTTGATATTATGATAATTATGTCATTCATCATTAAAGAGTATTATTTATTATTAAAGTGATGAATGACACTAAACAGTAATATCCAGCAGGTCCAGCTAATTATTTATTGTTAATTCTACAGGATTCCTCGTCTTTAGCTTCCGATCACTCTCAGAGTTCCACCCCAATGTTCCGTGGCCATCGGAGACGGCGATTTTGGAGGAGAGGAGGCAGCAATCAGGGCGGGGGAGAGGGTGGGGGTGGAGCCTACAGTGACTCTGAGTACTCACCCCCCACCTGGAGACACTACCTCACAGATGCCAACTCCAACAAAATGACTCCAGCAGGACAGGTGTGACATTCTTCTCTAACAAAGTTACATTATAGCCATGGATTCTACATACTTTCCTGTAATCATATTTCATTCAGTCAGTTAAGAGTACCATCCTCATATCTGAGGGGACCCAGTTTTTAAATTAATTGATCCATCTCAGTCTCTGCCTTCCCCTGACCCTCCTATTCACAAATTTGCTCGTTAATATTTCTGTTATTATTCCCTCATCCCAAATTATATGACCAAAGTATCCTATTTTTCTTTTTCTGTACATTTCAAGTAGTACAATATTTCAATTGAAGTTTTTCTAATCTTAGTACTTCTTTATTGATTTTCCTGTCAGTGTAACTTATTCTAAGTATTTGCCTATAACACCACATTTCAAAGGCCTCCAACCTCTGTCTGGTGTCTGCTGAAAGACTCCATGCTTCTGCCCCATACACCAGTCCTTGCCCTTGTTCTCAATTTGATGTTAATTTACCTTTTCATTGGGTCTTTTAGATTATTAAATGCTGTTTTAGCTTGTCTTATTCTTGTTTTTATTTCATCCGTACATTTACCACCACAGCTAATGTTACTTCCCAAATACACAAAAATTTTCCATTTGTTTAAGTTTCCTGTTGCCTACCATAATTTTTATATAAAATTTACTGTATTTTCAATTTGGAAACAACCATTGCATTTGTCTTTACAACATTAACTCTTAAACCATATTGTATTTTCACCTTTTTCCAGCAATCTATTAACTAGTTCTTGTAATGTCTCGTCACTATCTGTGATAAGACCAGTACCCTCTGCATAGTGTATACTGCATTTGATATTACCTGACTATTAGCTTTAGTCCTTCATTAGTACATATAACTTCTCTTATTGAGAATTCTGAATATATACAGTATTATACAATGTTAGATATAGAACACATACACAGTACAGTAATTAATCATAGGTAATGAATTTGTGTCTGATGTGGTTTTTACATTGCAGTCACCTCCGTTATGCTCAGAGAAACGCACCAATAAGGCGGGTTCGGGGAGACCATCCAGATCTGGTCACCTGCGGCACACTGGCTCTCTTACTTATGGTAAAGAGTCACAAGTTGCCAGAGAAAACTTTCTTGCCAGCATCAGAGGAGGTCAGTTACATCATTGTTTCTTAATTTTGTACAATATTCTACATAACAGTTTTTTGGAAATCAATAATTCTTAATTTTCAATGTTGTTTACCAGTACAATACAGTAGGTAGTTGATTATTCTGATATTAAATTGTTTTTATTATTGTATCAAACTGTTTTGTTGGTATGTCAAAAATATTAATTGAGAAACACATTTTGTAGGGGTGGAGAAAAATGCAGAGAACGTCTCACCTTTACCAAGCCCTGATGAAGAGAGACATTCAGTTTATGATAATGTTCCTCTCATCATCTGTAATAAGAGTTACCATGACTACCAGCCTGAAGTCATGGATTCTGGTGAGTTTGAAAATGTTTGTAGTTGTTTGCCAGATGTTAGGAATAAAATTAGTGTAGATGTTGTCAGGAAGGTGTGTGGGGTAGAGAGTTTGTTTGGAAAAAGTATAGTTACCTTCTCATAAAAGTAATTTATGTCATATATTAATGTAACTGTAGTAATCCACTCTTCTTTTTTCATGTATGCTAAGAATGACAACTAAATTTAAATACTAGACAATTGCCTGAAGGTTTAATCAATGTCAGAGAAGTGTTTGGTAGTGGTGAGGTGATGTGTGAGTATATTTTGTTAGGAAGATGTTAATTGTAATGGTTGTAGCTGTGTTAGATCTATTCGTGTACTGCAGTATATAGTCAGTGAAATTCTATAGATAATGATGTAGATGTCTGTACGGTACTGAATATGAATTTTATTTTAGGAAATGCATAGTACAAACTATTGTGTCAAGATATGTGCCAGTGATAGATGGTATTCAGGTGTATGTAGTTAACTGTAACATCTCATAGATATTGATGAATACAGTGGTGAGGTCTTACTTGTGGGTATAATAGTACAGCTGTCTTATACACCATGTATGTAAAGGTTGATATTTTTTATGTAATTGAGTAAAGTATATTCCTAATCACCATTTTACGGCCATTTTCCCTGGATATGTCTGAATGTTATCACCTCTTCTACTGCTTCACAAATCCCAAAATTCAGGTTCATGATTTTGAAGCATTTATGGACAGAATAATGCATGTGTTTACTGCTTCAAGTTCACGGGTCTGAATCTTGGGGTTCGTGAAACAGTAGAAGGGGTGACACGACTTTTGTTCGTGACTGTACACATTGTATGTCTGTACTAATTGATAGGCTGCAACTGTACCACAATCTTTGTGTCCTAACTTGGATTTTGTTTCAAGGATCATCTGGCTCTTGCTATAGATAAGGAAGGTTGATATTCTTTTGCTAGTGTAATGTTTTCTGGTATAAGCTGCGTGTCAAAGGATCTTGAGAATGTTTTGTTAAGAAGTAAATGTTTTCAGCAGCCAGTGCACACGAAGGTTCTGGGAGCAGTGAGTGTACCGTAGAAAGTCGGGATTCACCTTTGCCCTCTGCACACGATGATGAAGATAATGATGAACCTTGCCCAAGAAGGTAACTTTTTTGAGTATTATTATTATTTTAATGTTATAGTTTAAACAGAGAAGAATAAATATAAAGTACTTTTTAAAAAAAAAGATGTTGTGTAGTTCAACTTTGGTTCCAGAAAATATATTTGGATCATGAAGCTGACAGACAAAGAGTTGTCCAGTAATGCAGCAACAAGTAAGATGAGACGAGAAAACACAATTAGTTGTAAATCAAAAACAAGTGTTTGTTCATTAGTTTATTAATTATCAGTAAATAATAAATGAAATGGAATCATACAAGAAAATGAAACAATATTATAGAAACTGGAAGCTACATTTTATAAGCTAAAAAATTTGATTAAAAAAAACTATTAACACTTGCCTAACAACATCTCAGACAGCCGTGTGATCAAATTTATTTATGATATATCAGTTGGTTACCAATTAAAGTCTTCTGATAATTATGTAGCAAGTGTTTCTTATTTTTTTTAGCTAACTGGACTTTCCATATTAAACTAAAATTATAGTCATAGTTTTATAGTACAGTTTTGTGTGTCTGGCAGAGCAATAAACATATTTTCTTGACAAACTTTCTTTTACTTATGGTTGTCTAGATTTATTCTTATCTTGAATTTTATTTTGTAGAGCTACAGTGGATAGGTGGCACAGTTTCAACAGAAAGTCTTACCTACCTAGTACTCGACAGCTAGGCACTCAAATAAATGGTTTTAGCGCTGGTCAAATGCTACATTTACGAAAAAGGGCCCTACTAAGGTGTGTATACAGTACTGCTAATTCATAAGACTTTTCCAAAAATCTATTATACAGTGTGAATGATTACTTAATTAAATATTTTTTTCTATTAGAGGTCCTGTACAATGGTTACTAAAGAAAACAAATTTTGAACTCCTATATCTTTAACCAATTTTACATTTTATCCTATTCTCACAGGCTAACAGCACTGATGGAGCGGTATTGCCCGAGTAATCGCAGTGGATGGAATTGGGAGCTGCCAAAATTTATGAGAAAAATTAAAACGCCAGATTATCGTGATAGACAAGTCTTTGGCGTTCCTCTCCTGGTGATCACACAACGAACAGGACAGCCGATACCTCCCGGTATACAGGCTGCCCTTCAGTACCTCAGAGCTACCAGTTTAGATCAAGTAAGTGTGGAAACTTCACTAATGAGGCACATATCTTTCAGCATCTTGCATATACTGTAGTGGGTTTTTTTTTGACATGTTAATGAGATTATGTGACTTTTATTGGAGCTACTGGTTATAGATACATTATAGGTACATTTTGTTCTGGTGGTCGTGGATGTACTAATAACAAAAATGATCCATCTCACTTTTAGGTTGGTATATTCAGAAAACCTGGCGTTAGGTCTCGCATTCAAAAACTACGAGAATTTCACGAGTCTGGGGAGGATATCCAGTACTCGACGTTTGGTACCTGCGACATCGCCGACATGGTTAAGACGTACTTCAGGGAGTTGCCAGAAGTTTTGCTCACCAACAAACTTTCAGAGATGTTTATTACCATATTCCAGTGTAAGTTTATGCTGTCATGTAGCGGACATTGTGAGGCGTAATTTTTAATTTTAATGGTCAGGTGCAGCTCTTCTTGTTGAATTTAGTTTTCAAGACCATTCATAAAAATTTAGATCCATTGTATTTCTGGTACATTATGGGAGATTCCTTGAGCCATTGTAACACGTTTCCCTCTAAATACAATAGCAACTATCCAAGCACAAGTTTATTTAGACAACATATTTATTCAGATATCAGTTCAGTCGTCACTTTATATTTCCATCAGACTTACCGGCCGAGCATCGTCTGGAGGCCCTTCAGTGTGCCGTTCTCCTGCTGCCAGATGAGAATAGGGAAGTCCTCATGGCACTTCTCACTTTCCTGGCAGACGTTGCTGCTAACTCTCATCTTAATCAGGTATGTTGTACAGCCATTATATTTGTCTTTTTTTTTACAAGCAATTGAGTCAGACATAATTAATAGGTAAACATTGTTGAGTTTAAAAGTATTATATTACAGTACAGTACAGTAGTCCCTCACCAACCACTGGGGTTAGGTTCCAGAAAAACCCTGTGGTTAGCAAATCCACAGTTGGCAAGGCTAAAAGCTTATGAGAAATAGGGAATTAGGTTTCATGGCCGCAGATACCACACGTCAAAGTCTAACTGAGTTGCCTTTTCCTTCACTAAACAATGCCTGTATTGTACATTTAATTAAATTTGAGTAAAATACATATAAAATATCTTAATATAAATTGAATAGTAATATAATTTTTACAGTATATCTCTGTGGAGATGGCATGTTGCTATAAAATAAGAAAAATGGAGAGCATGAGTGTATATGTGTGTGGGAGGGGAGAGGGTGCGCTGTCGGGTATCTTGCTTTCCCCCTACCAGGCCAAACTGTAAGTTGTGTTTTTGTTATTTATCAACTTGCATTTTTGGGTAGATGTACGTAATTTACTTCATTTGTCTTTTTTTACTCTTACATGCACACACAATCATTCATACAGAACGTACAATAAATAAATAAATTGGATTATTATCATCAGGTCAAAACATAAAGATAATTAACATTTCTTACATCTGCGGGAGTTAGTCAAACGATTGCCAAATGGCACTACAGTATTTTTTCTTTTATTAGTATTATTTTTCCTTTTTCCTCACATTTATGGAGGAATACATTAGACCGCGGAATGATGAAAATGCCACGCTATTCCACGGACACATAAAACTAAATTCTGCGGTTGGTGGAATGGTATACAGAGTGAAACCTGTGGATACATGGAATCCACGGTTGGCAAGGGTCTACTGTATGTAAATTTTATTTGCACAAGAATAATGTTTTAAATAAGTGAAAGATAACCTAACCTAATTGTGTATCCCAGAGAAAGATAAAGTAAAAATAATTAATGTGAACTTCTTCCAGATGCATGCAAGCAACCTGGCAGTGTGTTTAGCACCATCACTGTTCCACCTAAATGTAGGCAGTTCTGGGTCTAGCCCTCTGCGACGTCGTGCTGCTGGAACACCAGAGCAACGAGATCTTCACGAGAACAAGGCAGCACACCAGTGTCTTACTCTTATGATCCAACAGGTAAATTATACGTAACCTGGAGTCAGTTTGAGTCTCCTAATAGGTTTTACATAATTTTTGTGGCTTATACCATATTAACAAATAAAAAATAATAATTACTGTATTACAGTACTTTGAGTTTCTTTGAATTTGAAGTTGTAATCATTTATGATATGAATAGCAGTATTTTTAATTAATGTGGGAGATCACAGTTCACTTATTGTACTGTACGATACTGTATATTTAAACTGAGAGAATGAGCAAGTACATGTAGGCATTCCAAGTGGTTACTGCTTCTGCACTTGTCGTCAACCATTGCCCCCTATTGTTCCCCTCTTTTTTAACCTCTTGTGTATTGGTCCCATTCTGAGCTGAATAAAATTGTCTGGCATTACCCAAATAAAATAGTAAAAGTGGTATCCCAAAGGGAAGGGGTTAAGATTTCAGTTCCGCTCAATCAACCACCCCTAAAAGTAAAGTAAACAAATAAGACATTACAGGTATTTATTTAACATATACAGTACAGTATATGGAAATGCAAGTTAATGTATCTTAGAATTCTTTTTAATGATAAAATTATCGTCCACAGGTCAGTCAAATCCAGTGTGTGCCCACGGAGATGTTGTCCAACTGCCGTTTTACCTACTTGGAGCAAAGCCAGCCAGTGTGCCTTGAGGATCTAGGTGTTATGGGCTCTCCAGGAGCAACCACCATGGATGGAGACTGGGCTTCATATATGAGTGCCTGCATTACATCTCTGCTTAAGGAAGCCAGAGACAAGTACGTCTCCCATATTTTCAATGCTTAATGCCAATACAGTAATTAATTTACATTTTACTGTATTTAAATGTTGGGTTGTATAATTTTTTCGTAAAATATCTTAAAAAGTGTGATTTCTTCTGGCCTTTGAGTACAGTACACTACAAAAAAAACATTCCTGTCTGAGAATGCATTATTATATTTATTAGAAAAAGCTGTCTTAGGTGAAAGTAGAAAAGAGGGAACGATACCAAATTATCTGTATTGCATTTTCCTTTTTTTTAGACTCTTGCAGGCCCCTTGCCATTATTGTATAGTGCTGGGTGGCTGGAACCAACAACACAAATACTGTACTCTCTCTCTCGCTCTCTTCTTTGCTTTCAACAGTTAAATATTTTCTCTCACTGGTGTAGCCTCCCCATGAATTACTTGTCCTATCATTCATAGTACTCTTTCATCTTTTTTATTGTTTTTTGTTTTGTTTTTTAAAGTTGAAATTTATATCTATACGTACAAGTTAACCCAGGGTAGGGGTGGTGAAATACGAATGATTTGATGAAGATAATTGACGTTACAGTAACGGTACTCCAAAACCCCACTAGATTGTCACCCGCTTATCTCGCTCTTACTGAAGGTCTCGGTATGTTTTAGTACCTTAAGGTGTTTTGGTACATGAGGTAAAAGTATATACAGTACAATACAGTACTGTATATGTATTCCGAATTGTTTGTTTATCATATAATTTAACTATTACTGTTATAGTATTATTATTAGAGTAAAGGTATACTGTATTATTATTATATATTTTACATAAACTACCTCCCACACAGATCTCGAGGCTGGGTACACATGAACTGCGCTGATTCACACGTCGAAATATTATACCGTAAAGTCGGAGATGGACACCCTTTACGCTTATGGCGAGCGACCACTGAAGTAGAAGCCCCACCCGCAGAACTGCTAAACCGTGTCATTAGAGAGAGGTAAGTCAAAGTCTCTAGTCTCATATCACATGAATTTACTGACCATTTACTTGGTACAGTATCTTTATGTTTGTATTACCCTACTTGGTATTCACATCATTACTGTATGGTATTTGGTTGCTGATGACTAAAGACTTCAATACAAATCATTGTTGTACAGTATTTGGTTATTTTGTGCTGCTGGTTTTCTCAGAAGGTTGTACTGTATACACACTGATTATAATATCGATAATGATAATGACAAAGGACCTCAATACGGACACTAGTAATAATTAGATCATTGACAGTGGAAAAAGTGTTGTGCTAGAGACTAAATGTAATAAGAAAGGTTGCTGTGCTATCTTCACAACAGTGGTAATTCTTAAGATCAAATGGTGTTAATTTTGAGGGAGATTACAGTATTTAAAAACAGTTTCTTTTAGTGTTTATGAGAATACCTTTAGTATCAACATTTACATTATTTTTTTTGCATTCCTGGAGAGGTTGGAGTTCTCACTTAAGTCCCACACCTCCCAAATACTGTAAAAGTACCCTTGTCTTCTCCTGGCAGGTCACATACAGTACATGTCTAATGCTGTGATGCAGATTTCATAGGATGGGGAATAATTTGGCCAAAATTCCAACAACAAACAGACGTAATTCATATTTTTACATTACAGAATAATAGACAGCTACAGTTCACAACAGTCATTACATACATAAAGAAGATAAAAAGACATACAGTTCCATAGTTATTTGTATTAGAAGCAGTTAATATTGAATCATGGTATTTTTCAGGCACTTATGGGACGATTCTTTACTAAAGTGGAGAGTAGTTTGTCGTTTGGATCGCCAGGCTGAAGTTTTCCAATACATGTGCAATTCCATGCCTCCCCGACCCCCAGTAGACTACTGTGTGTTAAGGTGAGTCACCACATTTATGTTTATGGGACATATCACCAAAGTTAAGGTCTCTAATTAATTAATAAAATGTAACATTCAAGTCATGAAGCTGGAAGAACTCTTATGAGTCTCACATGAGGCTTAAGGAGTAGTCTTTTAAGTTATAAATAACTGCCTTATTAACTGATTGCCCTAACATGTCTATTTTCTTTTAATTTTATTATTATTACTACAGTATTATTATTACTGGTACAGTATTATTATTCTTATTTTTTTATTTGTATTTTTTTAAATCTGTTACAATGTATAAAACTTTATGTATTTCATAATCTGTGTATACTAGTTAACCTTTTTTCTCACCAGATGTTGGCAGAGCGGCCTGGCTCGGGGGAGTTGTGTGGTTGTGGAAACCTCTGTGGAGCACTCTGATGCCCCAGTCTTGGTCGGAGGTGTTCGGGGCATAGTCTTAGCTTCCCGGTATCTAATCCAGCCCTGTGGCTCCGGCAAGTCAAGGATCACTCACATATCACGACTTGATATGAGGTATCTATTGTAAACAACTTACTTTTAAGATAACAAGTGAGCCTTGATATTTTTTTTTCCACACAGAAATAGTACAGTACCTCAGAACATGACGATTCAGATTTTGAGGTTTAAAATTTTTTGGAACCAGGAGCTAGGTGGCTACAGTACAATACTGTACAGTGGTAGCGCCGTTAGCCAGAACAATTGGTGCAGAGCACTTCCGGGAATGAGAGATTTCTGGGTAATGAGACGATTCTCCCAAAGCCGGAAAAAAATCCTTCAACCCGGAATTTTCCGGGTAACGGAAAAATATTCTTGGAAGTTCCAGAAATTACTCATTACATGATCTCTTGAACCTGGAAAAAATATCCCACATCCTCGGAATTTTCTGGGTACCGTAAAATGTTCTCAGAAAATTCGGAAACTGTGCCCGATTTTCATCTCTCAAACCAGGAAAAAACTGCTTCTTCCCCGGAATTTTCCGGATACTGGGAAAATTTTTGCAGAGTTTTTCAAAAAATTTTGACCCTCGGACAATCGTTCCCAAAGTGGGAATTTTCAAGAAAATTCAGACTGGGAACAATTTTCAGAAAAATTTTCAATTCCGGCTCTCAGAGAGTTCCGGGTTTGAAGGATTCTGGCTAATGGAGATATTACTTGTATGTGGTGAGGTATACAAACAGTGTAATACTGCATGCATTAACAGTGCAGGAATACAGATAAAAGCTGTAATGGTAAACAGTGAAGTATGGTAAGCCAAACCGACGTTGAAGGTGTATATCCCATGACCCAGTTCCTTAAGAGTAGGATAAGAGTAAATATTATTTATAGTTTTCAGATTTATAATCAAAATGACACTATTAGATTGCAGATACTGTACAGTTCCTTCAACTTTATTAAAAAAAATTTTTTTTCAGAGGGAGAACACCTGAGTGGTACAACAAAGTGTACGGTCATGCCACTGCCACACACTTAACACGAATAAGAGAAAGCTTCCAGCACCATGCCATTGGACCAGAAAGCAAAGTTTAGGGGTTCCTCCCTAAAATTTATCTCGGTAACCTACTGTATAAATAATCTTCTACCAACTCTTCCCATCACTGCTGTACCATTTAGAGTACAGTTCAGAACTTTCCCTATGAGTGAAGGTGGACCATGAAAAGTGATATTATACCAGAGCTTCCATGTGTTCACAGTAAAGTGACTGAAAACTTTTATATTTTATGTTGTAAGCAAGCAACATAACAGAAAATATATATATTGTATTATGTGCCCAGCTACATTATCCAGGATCAGTGTGGACCATGATGTACATTCCACGGTGGAGTGTCAAGAGTATAGATGTATGTTTGTATCCCTACAGGTATGAGTTAATGTACATAGCAGAGATTATGTATTATACACCAGTTTGGCTTTGTGTACAAACTTTGTACCAAAATGCTGCTTCATATGACAATCATAGGATGAGTCAAAACAGATTGAAATCATTCATGACATGAAATATTTCATTACAAGCCATGAACAGTTTCAACTTAAAAGTATTAAGAGTTGTTTCATAGGTTCAATATCTAAGTCTTTTATTTATTATTTCCAACATTATTATTTTGGAACTGAAATAAATGCCTATGAAGTTTTTCAATCTATGTGGTTTATGCCTCATATAAAGCTGCCTTGACTTTGTGAAGCTTTTGTGATGAATGTCAGTATCATACAGACTGTGACTGCTCACTGGTTCACAAGTGAGACTGTGAGTGAGCTCATAAGTTTACTGTGTATGTCTTACACATACCTTGAATATTTTTATATATTATTCTAGCAAGAAAATTTTGAGAGTAGAAAGTGTATTTTACATTAGTTATGAAACTCTTTAATGAGGCAATGGTGCTGTTATTATTTCTGAGCTTGATACTCTCAGTATTTAACCATTCTAAAAATATGCTTAAATTGTTTGAGTTGCCCCAAAATTAATCATTCCTAGTCTTTTAACAATAAGGCTTTATTTTAAAATTCAATGTACTTTAAAGGTATTCTTTTAGAAACAATGTTAAATGATATAATTGATAAGGGTTCAGGAAAATATAAATAAAAGATAAAAAAAGAAGTTACCAAATTCTTGTTGTATGTATATGAGAAAATTCAGTCTCATTATATTCTCGAAGCTTAACATTTATGAATCACAAGGAATGAAAACTTATACTGTATAGAAATAATTATCTACAAAGTTAAGACATTAAAAGTAAAAATGGTAGATACTCGACAAGATGCTTTTGGCATGGTCGTCTGAAGCGCACATTCCTAGTCTTACAGGTTTTATCATTTTGTATATTGTAAGTAACTTTTCATAACACAAAACATACATTTTATATTTACAGTTACCTCTTAATACAGTAACCTGTTTTTGTGTATTCCCCACATCAGTTTTGTATTTTGTTATTCTCCGTACAACTGTAAATGTTAATGTCTTAAAACAGGCACTTCTTAAATACAGGCTGTAGGTTTAGGCACATAATCTGAACTCCTGTTGTACCTCTTGGTGCTGAATATATATTATCAGTAATTAATGATATGTTTCCTAACCTTTTCAGTGTCTAGATGTGTGACCTATTGAAGACTGTTAACTGGAAAAGTGTTAGATAAAATATGTTAATGTGTGTTGAATGTTTTAATAACATTTTCCAACAATTTACCATTACTGTATGTACACATAATAATCAGTATCAAATACTGTAATCAATTCAAATTTATTACCATTTATATATCATTGCTATTGTTTGAGAACAACATTGCGTCTAGAAGTTATTCAATCCTCCCGCTATATTAAACAGAAAGTACTGTACTTATTTTGATATCTGGTACCAATGAAAGCAACTTTGTTAAAGCGTTATGGTGTCATGGTCATCATAGCATGGCTCGTCTGTTTAACACTAATTGTTCATATTATGCTCCACCGTCCACAAAACATGTGTGAAACTGTTAAGTCCACCAGTTGAGACATTCGTTTTCTCACCACTTCAGTGCGCCCGAGTCCTCCGTTTTCTCTCATGTACCTCAGAGACTCTGATATTTCTTAATACTTCATATGATGTTCAGAGATTTGAAACTTAGAGTGAATGAATTTATTATACATTAAATAAGGTATGCCTACAGTGAGAGAAAGCATTCTAGGTGTATTGGGTGAATGTTGAAGGCACCATATATAGTTATGTGTAGAGTACATCGTGTTAAGACGATGTGTTCTGAGTACCCACCCGCCAGCAGTAAATCAATATGTTTCTTGTGAACTTATGGGATAGCAATTCCAAAATTGAATTCATAACTTTTTGATCTATGAACACCAGAGAATCTGATGATAGTATTGAAATTGTTGTCAGTCTTGTACAGTATTATAGAAAGTAAACAGTCTTCTGAAATGTAAACAGTCTATTGCTTATCACTGGAATACTGTATAGCGAAAATATATCATTATCTGCTCCCGAAGCTCCTCCCACAATACACTGCCATTCTTAGTACTTGATGTCGGTTTAATTCTTGCATTTGTAAGCTCAGTCACTGTTTAGTTTAAAAAGTTGATCTTAGAAAATTAATATAAGCTCAGAGCCTGATTTTCACAAGCCGATGTGTACAGCAAAGGAGTCTGATGATTATATCTAGAAAAGTTCTGACTCTGGGGTTGTGAGAGGCTGGGTGTCAAGAGGCAGACTCCCTCCCGGCCTCACTCAAGCCGTCAACTTCTCTGTGAACAGGTGTCTGATAGACCGAGGGTTCTTGTTGTATGCCAGGATGACGTCCAATACCAGTATGGAGATGTATGACTGTCATTAAGATTGGATAGCGTCACATAACACGGTGTGTGATGAGCTGAGATCTCACGTACAGCCAGCTGCTCAGAGGAGCAGAACGTGTTCACAGCTTCACTGCCCATCTGTTGATCATATGTGAGGAATAAACACGACCAGCTCATGGCATTGTTACGAGTCCACCACAATAAGTAGAGTTACATATTGGGTGGGTTATTCACCTGAGTACCCATGTATGTAGTTTCCTCAGTTGTATGGGTGTCTGGAGTGACCAAGTGTATGAGGGTCGGCACTATATTTTTGGGTGAATGTAACAAAGTAGCTCAAGGAGGCTATTAGTTGTGTTGCTATTGCTAAACATCCTGTTACTAATAAGAGCAGCGGAGCCCCCAGGGGCGATGGCAAACCCAGGGGCCCTCCCAGGGGTGGTGAGGCCCCAAGGGCCCTCCTAGGGGTGACCGGGACCCTCTTAGGGGCCTTCCTAAGGGCAGCGCCGACTATACAGGAGGCAGAAGCCCCCCAAGGGGCCTCCCAAAGGTGGCGGTGCCCTAAGGGCCCATCTAGGGGCGACAGTGCACCCAGGGGACCTCCAAGGTAGAGAGTGCCCTCAGCAGACCTCCCAGGGGGGGGGGGGGGCAGCATCCCCAACAGCCTTCCCAGGGGCCCTCCTTAGGGGCAGCAGCACTCCCAGGGACTGTGGTGCTCCCAGGTGTAGCAGCACCCCCAGGGGACCTTCCAGATGCCGCGATGCCCAACGGGAACCCCCAGGGTTGGCGGCGCCCTCAGGGAACCTTCCAGGGCGGCAGCGCCCTTAGGGGCCCTCCTATTGAGAGCGGCTCATCCCAAGGGCAATCCCAACAGTGGGGATGCCCCCAGGGGCCCTGCCAGGGGCAATGGTGACCCCAGAGGCAGCAGCATCCCAAGGGACCCTCCCTGGGGGTGCCGATGCCGCCAGGGGCCCTCCCAGGAGTGGCTGCGCTCCCAGGGATACTCAATGGGGCAGAGGCGCCCGTAGGGAGCACAACACCCCAACTTTTGTTTTCCTGTTGGATATTTATTTTCCTTTTCATTGTTCAGGATGCAATGATACTGGAAATGTGATGGGAGGTGTATTTATTGACCGTCATATCTACCAGAGTTTTAAATAGTGCAAAAAGAAAACCCCCATTGGCGACCACGCCACCCGGGGCCCTCTCAGGGACAGCAGTGCCCTCAGGGGCACTCCCAAAGGTGATGGCACCTACAGAGGCCTTCCCAGGAGCGTTGGCACACCCAGGGGCTCTTCCAGGGACAGCAGTGCTCTCAGAGGCCGTTCTAGGGACGTCGGTGCCATCAGGGGCACTGCCAGGGGCAATGACGCTCCCAGGAGCTCTTCCATGGACATTGGCGCTCCCAGGAGCCCCTCAGAGGCCGCAACGCCCCAAGGGCTCTTCCAGGGACAGCCACGCACTCAGGGGCCCTCCCAGGGACAGTAGCGTGCCCAGGGGTGTCTCCAGGGACTGCGGTGCTCCGAGGGGTCTTGCTAACAGGGGTGGAGCCTTCAGGGGCCCTTCCAGTGGCGGTGGCTCCTCCAGGGTCCCTCTAAAAAGCGCAATTGCCCCAGAGGCCCTCTCAGGTACAGTGGTGCCCTCAGGGGCACTCCCAAAGGTGATGGCACCTACAGAGGCCTTCCCAGGAGCGTTGGCACACCCAGGGGCTCTTCCAGGGACAGCAGTGCTCTCAGAGGCCGTTCTAGGGACGTCGGTGCCATCAGGGGCACTGCCAGGGGCAATGACGCTCCCAGGAGCTCTTCCATGGACATTGGCGCTCCCAGGAGCCCCTCAGAGGCCGCAACGCCCCAAGGGCTCTTCCAGGGACAGCCACGCACTCAGGGGCCCTCCCAGGGACAGTAGCGTGCCCAGGGGTGTCTCCAGGGACTGCGGTGCTCCGAGGGGTCTTGCTAACAGGGGTGGAGCCTTCAGGGGCCCTTCCAGTGGCGGTGGCTCCTCCAGGGTCCCTCTAAAAAGCGCAATTGCCCCAGAGGCCCTCTCAGGTACAGTGGTGCCCACAGGGGCTCTTCCAGGGGCGGTGGCTTCCCCAGGGTCCCTCTCAGGGGCGCCACTGACCACAGACCCCCTGCCAGGGGCGGCGGTGCCTCCCAGAGACATTCCAGGTGCATTGCCGACCTCAGAGGCCCTCTCTGGAGCGGCGACGCACCTATGGGTTCTCCTAGGGATGGCAGCGCCCCCAGGAGCCTTCTTATAGGCGGCAGAGACCTTCCCAGGAGGAACAGGGACCATGCTAGGGGCAACAGCTCCCCCTGGGGTGCTTCCAAGGGCGGCGGCGACCCCAGAGACTTCAAAGTGACGTCGTACATATTGCATTCGTCCAGCAATCCCTTACTTAACTGTGATTGGTGGACTAAAATGTAAGTCCACCAAATTACAGCCAATAGGAGAACAGAGCAGTCAGTCAGCACATCACCCCAACTTATGTTTTCCTGTTGGATATTTAGTCAACTTTTCATTGCTCAGGATGCAATGATACTGGAACTGTGATGGGAGGTGTATTTATTTACCATCATATCTACCAGAGTTTTAAATAGTGCAAAAACAAAAAACCCAGATGATGAAGCCACCTATGGCCATCTGAGGGATGGCAGTGCCCTCAGGGGCTCTCCCAAAGGTGGTGGCGCCTACAGAGGCCTTCCCAGGAGCGTTGGCACACCCAGGGTCTCTTCCAGGGACAGCAGTGCTCTCAGACGCCGTCCTAGGGACGTCGGTGCCATCAGGGTCACTGCCAGAGGCAATGACGCTCCCAGGAGCACCCCAGAGACGGCAACGTCTCCAGGGGCTCTTCCAGGTACAGCCACGTACTCAGGGGCCCTCCCAGGGACGGTAGCGGGCCCAGGAGTTTTTCCAGGGACTGTGGTGCCCCGAGGGGGCCTTGCTAACAGGGGTGGAGCCTTCAGGGGCCCTTCCAGTGACGGTTGCTCCTCTAGGGTCCCTCTAAGAAGCGCCATTGCCCCAGAGGCCCTCCCAGGAACAGTGGTGCCCACAGGGGCTCTTCCAGGGGCGGTGGCTTCCCCAGGGTACCTCTGATGGGCGCCACTGACCACAGACCCCCCTGCCAGGGGCAGCGGTGCCTCCCAGAGACATTCCAGGTGCTTTGCCGAAGTCAGAGGTCCTCTCTGGAGCGGCAACTCACCTATGGGTTCTCCTAGGGATCGCAGAGCCCCCAGGGGCCTTCTTAGAGGCGGCAGAGGCCTTCCCAGGGGCAACAGGGACCATGCTAGGGGCGACAGTGCTCCCTGGGGTGCTTCCAAGGGCGGAGGCGACCCCAGATACTTGACAGTGGCGTCGTACATATTGCATTCGTCCAGCAATCCCTTACTTAACTGTGATTGGTGGACTAACAGGTAAGTCCACTAAATTACAGCCAATAGGAGAACAGATCAGTCAGTCAGCACAACACCCCAACTTATGTTTTCCTGTTGGATATTTAGTCAACTTTTCATTGTTCAGGATGCAATGATACTGGAATTGTGATGGGAGGTGTATTTTTTTACCGTCATATCTACCACAGTTTTAAATAGTGCAAAAACAAAAAACCCCAGTGGATACCACGCCACCCGGGGCACTCTCAGGGACAGCAGTGCCCTCAGGGGCTCTCCCAAATGTGGTGGCGCCCACAGAGGCCTTCCCAGGAGCGTTGGCGCACACAGTGTCTCTTCCAGGGACAGCAGTACTCTCAGAGGCCGTCCTAGGGACGTCAGTGCCATCAGGGGCACTGCAGGGGCAATGATGCTCTCAGGAGCTCTTTCATGGACATTGTAGCTCCCAGGAGCCCCCCAGAGACGACAACGCCCTCAGGGGCTCTTCCAGGGACAGCCACACACTCAGAAGCACTCCCAGGGACGGTAGCGCGCCCAGGGGTGTTTCCAGGGATCTGGTGCCCGAGGGCCTTGCTAACAGAGGTGGAGCCTTTGGGGGTCCTTATAAGCGGTGGCTCCTCTGGGTTCAGGCGCCATTGCCCCAGAGGCCCTCCAGGTACAGGGGTTGCCTGAGGGCTCTCCATGGGCGGTTTCTTCCCCAGGGTCCATCTGAGGAGCGCCACTGACCACAGACCCTGCCAGGGGCAGCGGTGCCTCCCAGAGACATTCCAGGTGCTTTGGTCAAGTCAGAGGTCCTGGAGCAGCAACTCACCTATGGGTTCTCCCTTGATCCAGGAGCCCCCAGGGGCCTTCTTAGAGGCGGCAGAGGCCTTCCCAGGGCAACAGGGACCATGCTAGGGGCGACAGTGCCCTTGGGTGCTTCCAAAGGGAGGCGAACCCAGATACTTGACGTAGTGGCGGCTGTACATATTGCATTCGTTCAGCAATCCTTACTTAACTGTGATTGGTGGACTAACAGGTAAGTCCACTCAAATTACAGCCAATAGGAGAACAGATCAGTCAGTCAGCACAACACCCCAACTTATGTTTTCCTTGGATATTTAGTCAATTTTCATTGTTCAGATGCAATGATACTGAATTGTGATGGGAGGTGTATTTTACCGTCATATCTACCACAGTTTTAAATAGTGCAAAACAAAAACCCCAGTGGATACCACGCCACCTGGGGAATTCTCAGGGACAGCAGTGCCCTCAGGGGCCTCCCAAATGTGGTGGCGCCCATGAGTGCCTCCCGGGAGCGTTGGCGCACACAGTGTCTCTTTCAGACAGCAGTACTCTCAGAGGCCGTCCTAGGGACGTCAGTGCCATCAGGCACCAAGAATGATGCCTCAGGAGCTCTTTTCATGGACATTGTAGCCCCAGGAGCCCCCAGAGACGACAACGCCCTCAGGGGCTCTTCCAGGGACAGCCACACACTCAGAAGCACTCCCAGGACGGTAGCGCCCAGGGGTGTTTCCAGGGACTGTGGTGCCCCTGAGGGGCCTAGCAATGGGAGGTGGTTTTAGGGGTCCCTAGGAGGCGGTGGCTCCTCTAGGTCCCTCTACAGCGCCCATTGCCCCAGAGGCCCTCCCAGGTACAGCGGTATTCTACAGGGGCTCTTCCATGGGCTTTGCTTTTCCCAGGGTCCATCTGAGGAGCGCCACTGACCACAGACTTGCCAGGGGCGGCGGTTCCCAGAGACATTCCAGGTGCTTTGCCGACCTCAGAGGCCCTCTCTTGAGTAGCGACTGACCTATGTTCTCCCAGGGGTCGCAGCGCCCTTAGGGACCTTCATAGAGGCGGCAGAGGCCTTCCAGAGGCAACAGTGTCCCTGCTGGGGCGACAGCCCCGCCTGGGCGGGCGGCGGCACCCCAGAGGCTTTGATAGTGGCGATACATTCAATTTGTAATCCCTTACTTAACTGTGATTGGTGGACTAAAATGTAAGACCATCAAATTTCAGCCAATAGGAGAACAGAGCAGTCAGTCAGCACAACACCCCAACTTATGTTTTCCTGTTGGATATTTGTCAACTTCATTGTTCAGGATGCAATGATACTGAATTGTGATGGACGGACGGCGATAATACTGAAATGCTATGGGCAGTGTGTATTTTATTTAACATCATATCTCCCAGAGTTTAAAATAGTGAAACGAGAATAAATATCAACAGCAAAGCATAAGTTAGTGAGAAAGGACTGATTGCTCTGTTCTCCTATTGGCTGTAATTTCTGCATGTGGAAGGGCCCCTGGGGGCGCCGTCGCCCCTGGCAGAGATCCTGCCGCCCCTGGAAAGACACCCACTGCCACTAGGAGGGCGCCACTGCTCCCAGGGACCCTGCCAACGCCTGTGGCTCACAATAGGTCCTCCTAGGGGAGGCGGCGCCCCAAAAAAATGGATACTGGTGTCGTAAATATTGCATTCTTTCAGTAATCTCTTACTTAACTGTGATTGGTGGAATAAGAGGTAACGTCATCAAATTACAGCCAATAGGAAAACAGAGCAACCAGTCAGCACAACACCCCAACTTATGCTTTGCTGTTGGATATTTATTCTCCTTTTCATTGTTCAGGTTGCGATAATACTGAAAATGCTATGGGCAGTGTCTATTTTATTTAACATCATATCTCCCAGAGTTTAAAATAGTGAAACGAGAATAAATATCCAACAGCAAAGCATAAGTTGGGGTGTTGTGCTGACTGATTGCGCTGTTCTCCTATTGGCTGTAATTTTATGACGTCACATCTACTCCACCAATCATGCTATAAGAGATTACTGGACGAATGCAAAATGTACGACAAAAAATATGAAGTTCCGGGGGTAAAGCTGCATGTGAAGGCCCCTGGGCGCTGGCCAGCCTGGCAGATCCTGTCACCCCGGAAAGACACCCACTGCCACTCAGAGGGCGCCACTGCCCCAGGGACCCCTGCCACGCCTGTGGCTCACAATAGGTCTCCTAGGGAGCAAGTGGCGCCCCAAAAATGGGATACTGGTGTTAAATATTAGATTCTTTTCAGTAACTTATTTTCAATTGTGATTGGTGAGGTGACGCCATTCATACAGCCATTAAAACATAAACCAGCACAACACCCCAACTTATGCTTTGCTGTTGGATATTTATTCTCCATTTCATTGTTCAAGTTGCGATAATACTGAAAATGCTATGGGCAGTGTGTATTTTATTTAACATCATATTTCCCAGAGTTTAAAATAGTGAAACGAGAATAAATATCCAACAGTAAAGCATAAGTTGGGGTGTTGTGCTGACTGATTGCTCTGTTCTCCTATTGGCTGTAATTTTATGACGTCACATCTTACTCCACCAATCACGTTTAAGTAAGGGATTACT
Source organism: Homarus americanus (assembly GCF_018991925.1). Taxonomy (NCBI): domain Eukaryota; kingdom Metazoa; phylum Arthropoda; class Malacostraca; order Decapoda; family Nephropidae; genus Homarus; species Homarus americanus. Next base: position 3,131,103 of record NW_024731054.1, on the reverse strand, counting down.
GGACGAATGCAAAATGTACGACAAAAATATGAAGTTCTTGGGGTAAAGCTGCATGTGGAAGGGCCCCTGGGGGCGCCGTCGCCCCTGGCAGAGATCCTGCCGCCCCTGGAAAGACACCCACTGCCACTAGGAGGGCGCCACTGCTCCCAGGGACCCTGCCAACGCCTGTGGCTCACAATAGGTCCTCCTAGGGGAGGCGGCGCCCCCAAAAAATGGATACTGGTGTCGTAAATATTGCATTCTTTCAGTAATCTCTTACTTAACTGTGATTGGTGGAATAAGAGGTAACGTCATCAAATTACAGCCAATAGGAAAACAGAGCAACCAGTCAGCACAACACCCCAACTTATGCTTTGCTGTTGGATATTTATTCTCCTTTTCATTGTTCAGGTTGCGATAATACTGAAAATGCTATGGGCAGTGTGTATTTTATTTAACATCATATCTCCCAGAGTTTAAAATAGTGAAACGAGAATGAATATCCAACAGCAAAGCATAAGTTGGGGTGTTGTGCTGACTGATTGCTCTGTTCTCCTATTGGCTGTAATTTTATGACGTCACATCTTACTCCACCAATCACGCTTAAGTAAGGGATTACTGGACGAATGCAAAATGTACGACAAAAATATGAAGTTCTTGGGGTAAAGCTGCATGTAAGCGCCCCTGGGGCGCCAGGTCGCCCCTGGCAGAGATCCTGTTGCCCCTGGAAAGACACCCACTCAAGCCATAGAGGGCGCCACTGCTCCCAGGGACTGCCAACGCCTGTATTCACAATAGGTCCTCCTAGGGAGGCGGCGCCCAAAAATAAGAGAGTTAATATCTTTGTCTTATAAGTTGCTGTTGATATTGCCTCCTCATTGTTCAGGCTACATAATACTGAAAAATGCTAAGGGCAGTGTGTATTTTATTTAACATCATATCTCCAGAGTTTAAAATAGTGAAACGAGAATAAATATCCAACAGCAAAGCATAAGTTGGGGGTGTTGTGCTGACTGATTGCTCTGTTCTCCTATTGGCTGTGTAATTTTATGAGACGTCACATCTACTCCACCAATCACGTTTAAGCAAGGGATTACTGGACGAATGCAAATGTACGCATAAAATATGAAGCTCTTGGGGGTAAAGCTGCATGTGGCGGGCCCTGTGGGCGCTGCTGCCCCTGGCAGAGATCCTGCCCTGGAAAGACACCCACTGCCCTGGGGGCTGCTGCCTGGCAGAGAGTCCTGCCTTCCTGGAAAGACACCCATTGCCATTAGGAGGTTGCCTGCTCCCAGGGGATCTGCAACGCCTGTGGTTCACAATAGGTCCTCCTAGGAGGCGCCCCAAAAAAATGGATAGGTTGGTAAATGATTATTCTTTCAGTAATTCATTTATTCTGGATTGTGAATAAGGTAACGTCATTAGAAAAATTTTGCTGTTGATATTTATTCTTTTCATTGTTTAGGCTATGATTATACTGAAAATGCTATGGTAAGTGTGTATTTTATTTAACATCATATTCTCCAAGAGTTTGGGTGGTGAAACGGAATAAATATCTCAGGAAAGATAAGTTGTGTTGTGTGACTGATTGCTCTGTTCTCCTATTGGCTGTAATTTTATGACGTCATTTTACTCCACCAATCAATGCTTTTAAGTAAGGGATTACTGACTAATGCAAATGTACGACAAAATATGAAGTTCTTGGGGTAAGCTGCATGTAGTCATGGTGGCTGCCGCCTGGCAGAGATCCTGTCGTGGAAAGACTCCACTGTTACTAGGAGGGCGCACTGCTCCCAGGACCCTGCCAACGCCTGTGGCTCACAATAGGTCCTCTCCTTGGAGGTGGCGCCCAAAAAATGATTTGTGTAGTGAATATTGATTTTAGTAATCTCTAGTTGACTGTGATTGGTGGAGGTAACGTTACACACCCCAACTTATGCTTTGTTGTTGGATGTTTATTCTCCCTTTTCATTGTTCAGGTTATGATAATACTGAAAATGCTATTGGCGTGTGTATTTTATTTAACATCATATTCCCTAGAGTTTAAAAATAGTGAAACGAGAATAAATATCCAACAGCAAAGCATAAGTTGGGGTGTTGTGCTGACTGATTGCTCTGTTCTCCTATTGGCTGTAATTTTATGACGTCATATCTACTCCACCAATCACGTTTTGGTAAGGGATTACTGACTAATGCAAAATGTAATGACAAAAATATGAAGTTCTGGGGTAGCTGCATGTGGGGGGCCCCTGGGGGCGCTTGGCCTCTGGCAGAGATCCTGCTGCCTCTGGAAAGACACCACCAGGAGGGCGCCATGCTCCCCAGGGACCCCTGGCTGTGGCTTGCAATAGTTCCTCTAGGAGGCGGCGCCAAAAAAAATGGATACTGGTGTCAGAAATATTAATTTTCAGTAATTTTAATCAGAGGTGACGTCTGTTAAAAACATCTAAACTTATGCTTGCTGTTGATATTTATTCTCCTTTTCATTGTTCAGGCTATGTATAATAATGGAAAATGCTATGGGCAGTGTGTATTTTATTTAAGTATCATATTTCCCAGAGTTTAAAATAGTGAAACGAATAAATGATCCAGCAGCAAAGCATAAGTTGGGGTGTTGTGTACTGATTGCTCTGTTCTTATTGGTTGTAATTTTATGACGTCAGCATCTTATCTCACCAATCAATGCTATAAGGATTACTGGACTAATGCAAATGTATGATAAAAATATGAAGTTTTTGGGGGTAGCTGATGTGGAAGGGGCCTCTGGGGCGTTGTGCCCTGGCAGAGATCCTGTCGTTTCCTGGAAAGACACCCACTGCCACTAGGAGTGGCGCCACTGTCTCAGGGATCTTCGCAACGCCTGTGGCTCACAATAGGTCCTCCTAGGGGGCAAAAATGGATACTGGCATGAATATTGCATTCTTTCAGTAACTTGATATCAGATTGTGGAATAAGAGGTTATGCTTGCTGTTGGATATTTATTCTTTTCATTGGTTCAGGCTGTGTATAATACTGGAAAATGCTATGGGCAGTGTGTATTTTATTTAACATCATATTCCAAGAGTTTAAAATAGTGAAACGAGAATAAATATCCACAGCAGCAAAGTTAGTGTTGTGCTGACTGGATTGTTCTGTTCTCCTTATTGGCTGTAATTTTATGACGCCATATCTTACCCACCAATTAATTTATGCTTTTGCTGTTGATATTTGTTCTCCTTTTCATTGTTCAGGTTGCATAATATTGAAAATGCTATGGGCAGTGTGTATTTTATTTACATCATATCTCCAAGAGTTTAAAATAGTGAACGAGAATAAAATCCAATAGCAAAGCGTTGGGGTGTTGTGCTGATTGATTGCTCTGTTCTATTGGTTGTATTTATGATTCACATCTTTACTTCCACCAATCGCGTTTAAGTAAGTGGATTACTGACTTAATGCAAAATGTACGTTAAAAAAATATGAAGTTCTTGGTGAAGCTGCATGGAAGGGGCCCTGGGCGCCGCGCCTGGCAGAGATCCTGCTGCCCCTGGAAAGACACCCATGTTACTTAGGAGGGCGCCACTGCTCCCAGGGTCCCTGCCAACGCCTGTGGCTCACAATAGGTCCTCTCTAGGGAGGCGGGTGGATACTGGTGTAATGAAGTATTCTTTTTCAGTAATTGTTTAACTGTGATTGGTAACGTCTTGTTTTTTTTTGTTTTGCTGTTGATATTTATTCTCTTTTCATTGTTCAGTGTTGTGATAATACTGAAAATGCTATGGGCAGTGTGTATTTTATTTAACATCATATCTCCCAGAGTTTAAAATAGTGAAACGAGAATAAATATCCAACAGCAAAGCATAAGTTGGGGTGTTGTGCTGACTGATTGTTTGTTCTCCTATTGGCTGTAATTTATGATCGTCATATCTTGCTCCACCAATCACGTTTATAAGGGATTACTGACTAATGCAAATGTATGACGAAAAATATGAAGTTCTTGGGTAAAGCTGCGTGGAGTGGGCCCCTGGGGGTGCTGCCCTGGCAGAGATCTGCCCTGGAAAGACACCCACTGTTCATTGGAGGGCGCCACTGCTCCCAGGTGAGCCGCCTGTGGCTTACAATAGGTCCTCTTAGGAGTATGCATACTAAAAAAATGGGATACTGGTGTCGGAATATTGCATTCTTTCAGTAATCTCTTTTATTGTGATTGGTGGAATAAGGGTCGCCATTTCAGCCATTAGGGAAACATAGAACAGTCAGCACAAGACTAACTTGTGCTTTGCTGTTGGATATTTATTCTCCTTTTCATTGTTCAGGTTATATAATACTGAAAATGCTATGGGCAGTGTGTATTTTATTTTAACATCATATTCTAGAGTTTAAAATAGTGAAACGAGAATAAATATCCAACAGCAGAGCATAAGTTGGGGTGTTGTGCTGACTGATTGCTCTTGTTCTCCTATTGGCTGTATTTTATGTCGTCACATCTTACTCCACCAATCACGCGTATAAGGGATTACTGGATCTAATGCAAATGTATGACAAAAATATGAAGTTCTTGGGGTAGTTGCACGCCCGGAAAGAAACCACGAGGGCGCCATCACAGGATTCTACAACGCCTGTGGCTCACAATAGGGTCCTCCTAGGGGAGGCGGCGCCCAAAAAAATGCATACTGGTAATGTAGCTGTACCTTTCTTTAGTAATTCTTGATGACCGTGATTGGTGGAATAGAGGTAACGCCGCCATCAAATTACAGCCATTGTGTAGCACCCAGTCAGCATTAACACCAACTTATGCTTTTGCTGTTGGATATTTATTCTCCTTTTCATTGTTCAGGTTGCGATAATACTCGAAAATGCTATGGGCAGTGTGTATTTTATTTAACATCATATCTCCAAGAGTTTAAAATAGTGAAACGAGAATAAATATCCAACAGCAAAGCATAAGTTGGGGTGTTGTGCTGACTGATTGCTCTGTTCTCCTATTGGCTGTAATTTTATGACGTCACATCTTACTCCACCAATCACGTTTAAGTAAGGGATTACTGGACGAATGCAAAAAGTACGACAAAAATATGAAGTTCTTGGGGTAAAGCTGCATGTGGAAGGGCCCCTGGGGGCGCCGTCGCCCCTGGCAGAGATCCTGCCGCCCCTGGAAAGACACCCACTGCCACTAGGAGGGCGCCACTGCTCCCAGGGACCCTGCCAACGCCTGTGGCTCACAATAGGTTCTCCTAGGGGAGGCGGCGCCCCAAAAAAATGGATACTGGTGCCGTAAATATTGCATTCTTTCAGTAATCTCTTACTTAACTGTGATTGGTGGAATAAGAGGTAACGTCATCAAATTACAGCCAATAGGAAAACAGAGCAACCAGTCAGCACAACACCCCAACTTATGCTTTGCTGTTGGATATTTATTCTCCTTTTCATTGTTCAGGTTGCGATAATACTGAAAATGCTATGGGCAGTGTGTATTTTATTTAACATCATATCTCCAAAGTTTAAAATCTTTATTGGCTGTCACATTTATTCAATTGGTCACTTAAGTAAGGGATTACTGACGCACGCAAAATGTACGGTACAAAAATATGAAGTTCTTGGGGTAAAGCTGCATGTGGAAGGGCCCCTGGGGGCGCCGTCGCCCCTGGCAGAGATCCTGCCGCCCCTGGAAAGACACCCACTGCCACTAGGAGGGCGCCACTGCACCCAGGGACCCTGCCAACGCCTGTGGCTCACAATAGGTCCTCCTAGGGGAGGCGGCGCCCCAAAATAATGGATACTGGTGTCGTAAATATTGCATTCTTTCAGTAATCTCTTACTTAACTGTGATTGGTGGAATAAGAGGTAACGTCATCAAATTACAGCCAATAGGAAAACAGAGCAACCAGTCAGCACAACACCCCAACTTATGCTTTGCTGTTGGATATTTATTCTCCTTTTCATTGTTCAGGTTGCGATAATACTGAAAATGCTATGGGCAGTGTGTATTTTATTTAATATCATATCTCCCAGAGTTTAAAATAGTGAAACGAGAATAAATATCCAACAGCAAAGCATAAGCTGGGGTGTTGTGCTGACTGATTGCTCTGTTCTCCTATTGGCTGTAATTTTATGACGCCACATCTTACTCCACCAATCACGTTTAAGTAAGGGATTACTGGACGAATGCAAAATGTACGACAAAAATATGAAGTTCTTGGGGTAAAGCTGCATGTGGAAGGGCCCCTGGGGGCGCCGTCGCCCCTGGCAGAGATCCTGCCGCCCCTGGAGAGACACCCACTGCCACTAGGAGGGCGCCACTGCTCCCAGGGACCCTGCCAACGCCTGTGGCTCACAATAGGTCCTCCTAGGGGAGGCGGCGCCCCAAAAAATGGATACTGGTGTCGTAAATATTGGTTTCTTCCAGTAATCTCTTACTTAACTGTGATTGGTGGAATAAGAGGTAATGTCATCAAATTACAGCCAATAGGAAAACAGAGCAACCAGTCAGCACAACACCCCAACATATGCTTTGCTGTTGGATATTTATTCTCCTTTTCATTGTTCAGGTTGCGATAATACTGAAAATGCTATGGGCAGTGTGTATTTTATTTAACATCATATCTCCCAGAGTTTAAAATAGTGAAACGAGAATAAATATCCAACAGCAAAGCATAAGTTGGGGTGTTGTGCTGACTGATTGCTCTATTCTCCTATTGGCTGTATGTTGATGACGTTACATCTTGCTCCACCAATCACAGTTAAGTAAGGGATTACTGGACGAATGCAAAATGCACGACAAAACTATTAAGTTTTTGGGGCGATGCCGCATGTGGAAGGGCCCCTGGGGGCGCCGTCGCCCCTGGCAGAGACCCTGCTGCCCCTGGAGAGACACCCACTGCCACTAGGAGGGCGCCACTGCTCCCAGGGACCCTGCCAACGCCTGTGGCTCACAATAGGTCCTCCTAGGGGAGGCGGCGCCCCAAAAAAATGGATACTGGTGCCGTAAATATTGCATTCTTGCAGTAATCTCTTACTTAACTGTGATTGGTGGAATAAGAGGTAACGTCATCAAATTACAGCCAATAGGAAAACAGAGCAACCAGTCAGCACAACACCCCAACTTATGCTTTGCTGTTGGATATTTATTCTCCTTTTCATTGTTCAGGTTGCGATAATACTGAAAATGCTATGGGCAGTGTGTATTTTATTTAACATCATATCTCCCAGAGTTCCCTAATTTTATGACGTCATATCTACTCCACCAATCACGTTTAAGTAAGGACACGGACTTAATGCAAAATGCACGACAAAATATGAAGTTCTTGGGTAAAGCTGCAGAAGGGAGTCTCCTGGGGCGTTGCTGCCTTGCAGAGATCCTGCTGCCCCTGGAAAGACACCCACTGCCACTAGGAGGGCGCCACTGCCCCAGGGACTTCTGCCAACGCCTGTGGCTCACAATAGTCCTCCTAGGGAGGCTATGTTTCAAAAAATGGGATACTGGCAATGAAATATTAAAGCTCTTTGTAATCTCTGAGTTAATAGGACAGGAATAAAGAGGTAACGTTGGGAAACAGTATAAACCAGTCAGCACACAAATAATCTCAACTTATGCTTTGCTGATATTTATCTCCTTTCATTGTTCAGGTTAAGTATAATACTGAAAATGCTATAGGGCAGTGTATTTTATTTAACATCATATCTCCAAGAGTTTTCTAAAAATAGTGAACGAGAATAAATATCCAAATAGTAAAGCATAAGTTAAAAGCAGTTGACTGATTGCTCTGTTCTCCTATTGGTTGTAATTTTATGATACCATCTTCTTACTCCACCAATCACGCTTAAGTAAGGATTACTGGACGAATGCAAAATGTACCACAAAAATATGAAGTTCTTTTGGGGTGCCGCGTGGAGGGCCCCTGAAGGGTCGCCCTGGCAGAGATCCTGCCCTGGAAAGACACCCACTACTAGGGAAAAGTGCCACTGTTCCAGGGACCCCAAAGCCAACGCCCAGGCCATTGTGTCCTAGGGGAGAAAAGCCCCAAAAAATGGATAATTGGTGTCGTAAATGCTGCATTCTTTTTTCAGTAATTCCTCATTACCAGATTAAAATAAGAGGTAACGTCATTGAATTACAGTTATTGAAAATAGAAACAGCATGGTCAATTAACTTATGCTGTTGATATTTATTCTCCTTTCATGTTCAGTTGGGTGATACTGGAAAAATGCTATGGGCAGTGTATTTTATTTAACATCATATTCTGAGAGCTAAAAATAGTGAAACGAGAATAAATATCCAACAGCAAAAGCATAAGTTGGGGGTGTTGTTGAATGATTGCTCTGAAACATGGGCTGTAATTTTATGACGTCACATCTACTCTCCACCAATCACTTTTAAGTAAGGATACTGACGAATGCAAAATGTACGACAAAATATGAAGTTCTTGGGGTAAAGTGCTGCATGTGGAGGTCTCCTGGGGGCGCCGCCTGGCAGAGATCCGCCGCCCCTGGAAAGACACCCACTGCCACTAGGGAGGGCGCCACTGCCCAGGGACCTGCCAACGCTCAGGGCTCCGCCAATAGGTCCTCCTAGGAAGGCGCTCAAAAATGGATACTGGTGTCGTGAATATTGCATTCTTCAGTAATCTCTACTTAACTGTGATTGGTGAAGAAGAGGTAACGCCATCAAATTACAGCCACCAAAACAGAGCAACCAGTCAGCACAACACCCCAACTTATGCTTGCTGTTGATGCCTCTTTTCATTGCGCATATGAAGTAATACTGAAAATGCTATAAGCAGTGTGTATTTATTTAACATCATACCGAAGCCAAAAATAGTAAAACGAGAATAGTCCAACAGCAAAGCAGGGTTAGTGTTGTGCTGACTGATTGCTCTAATTTCCTTTATTGCCACCCCAGACGTCACATCTACCCACCAATCACGTTTTAAGTGGTGATTGATTGACGAATGCACGGTAATGACAAAATATAGTTCTGCAGCTGGATGTGGTGCCCTGGGCTGTCGCCCTGGCAGAGATCCTGCTGCCCTGGAAAGACATTCCACTCAGCCAATTAGAGGGCACTGTTCCAGGGACCAGCCAATGCCCAGGCTCACAATAGTCCTCCTAGGGAGGCGGCGCCCCAAAAAAATGGATACTGGTGTCGAATATTGCATTCTTTCAGTAATTCCCTGGCCGTTAAATCGTGATTGCGGAATAAGAGGTAACGTCATCAAATTGCCAGCCAACAGGAAAACAGAGCAACTGAAGTCAGCACACAACACCCCAACTTATGCTTGCTGTTGATATTATCTCCTTTTTCATTGTTCAGGCTATGCATAATACTGGAAAATGCTATGCGCAGGTATTTTATTGGCACTATGGCCCCTAAGAGCGAAAATAGTGAAACGAGAATAAATATCCAACAGCAAAGTATGTTGGGTGTTGTGCTGACTGATTGCCTGCCTCCCATACGTAATTTTATGACGCCGCATCTACCCACCAATCACAAGCGGCTAAGAGATTACTGACTCAATGCAAAATAAAATACAAAATATGAAGTTCTTGGGGTGCTGCATGGAAGGGCCCCTGGGGGTGCTGCCGCCCTAGTTGTCTCCCTGAAAGACACCTCATCAAACATAGAGTGCCGTCTGAATTGCCAACGCTTCAGGTGGCTCTCTAGGTCCTCCAGGGGAGGTGGCGCCCCAAAAATGTGGAAGGTGTCTGTCAAGTATTGCATTCTTTGAGTATCTTGGCTACTTTGGTTGTGGAATAAGTGCGTCATCAAGTACAGCCAATAGGAAAAACAAGTAGTCTGTTGCTTATAACTTATGCTTTGCTTTTGATATTATTCTCCTTATTGTTCAGGTTGCTATAATGCTATGGGCGTGTGTGTTTTTATTATCATTACTCCAGAGTTTAAAATATGAGTGAAAAGATAAGTTAAGCAAAGCACTGATTGTTGTTTCCTATTGACTGTAATTTTGGTTTTTCAGTTTAAGTAAGGATTATGGACGAATGCAAATGTACCATAAAAAAAAGTTCTTAGGTAAGAATTGGGGATATATACTTGTATGACAATACTACCAAGCAAGCTATGGTGACTCCTGGAGGCGCTTCTGTGGGGCCCCAACTGCCCTAGGAGGGTCACTCCACCACTGCCCCAGGCAGGGTCCCCTGGTGGCACTACTCACGGAGGTTCCCCTGTTAGCACCAGCGGCCCCTTGCAGGGGTCCCTGGGACTCCACTGCCATTGAGAGGGCCCATAAGGGCGCCGCTCCCGAGGAAAACCTGCGGTTCTCACCCTGCTATGAGGGCGCCAACCCAAGAGGTCACGTCCATCGCTCCCTGCATGAGATGCTGGCTGTCCATTGGAAGGTCCCTAGGATGCCACTCTGAAAGCCCTAGACCGTCATCCCTTAGGGCCCCGACACCCATGGAGAACCCTTGACCCCAACACCTCTGGCAGGGCCTGTAGACGCTGCACCTGATAGCAAATTTCATGGACCGAGGCAGTACTGTCTCTGAGGGACCCCTGGGAGTGCGTTTTGCACTATTTAGAACACTGGGAGATATGACGTTTAAACACACTGCCATCGTGCATTTCCAGCATCATAGCACCATGAGCAATGTAAAGGGAGACGAAACCAACAGGTCATAAGTTGGGGTGTTGTGCTGACTGACTGCTCTGTTCTCTGTTGGCTGTGTGGATTAACATTTAATCACCAATCACATTATTAAGTATGAATTGCTGGATATATACAATGTATACATGGGCCTACTGCTGCTTATGGGACTCGTGGAGGGGCACTTTTGTTGGGGCGCAATGCCCCTAGAGGGTCACTGGGGCACCACTGCCCCATGCAGAGTCCTGGTGGCACTACTGCCAGGCCCCTGTTAGCACCAGCGTCCTTCAGGGTCCCACTCACTGCTTTGAGATGACCTATAGGGCGATAAGCCCTGGGAGGGAACACTTGCTGGCCCAACCACGTAAGAGGTCTGTCATCGCCCTGTGGCTGCTGAGGATGCCATTGTCCATTGAAGGCTCCTAGGACGTCACTTCCAAAGGGCCCTAGACCGCCGTCCCTGGGGGCTCTTGACACCATGGAGATCCCCTGGGGACCCCAACACCTCTGTCAGCCTCTGGGACGCTGCACCTCATAGGCAAATGCACGGACCGAGGCAGTACTGTCTCTGTAGGACCCCTGGCAGTTGTTTTTGCACTATTTAGAACACTGGGAGATAGACGTTAACAAATACACTGCCCATCGCATTTCCAGCATCATAGCACCATGGGCAATGTAAGGAGAGAAATATCCAACAGGAAAACATAAGTTGGGGTGTTGTGCTGACTGCTGCTCTGTTCTCCTATTGGCTGTTATTGATTTACTTTTTAGTCTGTCACCATTAAGTAGAGTGCTGGATATATACTATACTGTATATATGACAATACCTAGCGAACCAAGCTATGGGACTCCTGGGAGGGGGCACTTCTGGTAGGGGTCCTGGGGGCACTACTGCCCCTAGGAGGGTCACTGGGGGAACCACTGCCCCTAGGAGGGTCACTGGGGGAACCACTGCCCCTGGTAAAGTCCTTGGTGGCGCTACTGTTCTGGGCAGGGCCCCCTGTTGCGCCGCCCCTTCCAGGGCTCCTGGAGACTCCACTGCCTCTGGGAGGTTCCATAGGGGCTCTGCTGTCCCCTGGGAGGCTGCGGGCGCCACCACCCCTGCTAGTGCTGCTGAAGGCGCCACCGACCCTGGGGGCCCTGCCCTTTCTAGGGCCCCTGGGGACGCCACTGCCTTTGGGAGGTCCCCTAGGGGCACTGCTATCCCTGGGAGGTACCCTACAGGCACCAACACCCCTGCCAAGGCCCATGAAGGTGTCTGCCGTCCCTCAGAGGGTCCCTGGGGTTCCCCATCACTCCTGGCAAGGCTGCTGAGGATGCCATTGTCCCTTGGAAGGTCCCTAGGATGACGCTTCTGGAAAGCCCCTGAAAGATCCGTCGTCCTTGGGGCCCCCGACACCCAAGGGAGATCCCTGGGGACCCCAAACCTCTGGTGAGGCCTGAGGTTACTGATAGAATTTCCATGGACGGTACTGTCTCTGTAGGGCCCCTAAGGCAGTTGTTTGCACTATTTAGAACAATGGGAGAGATATGACGCTAAATAAATACTGCCCATCGCATTTCCAGTATCCTTAGCACCATGAGCAATGTAATGGAAAGAAATATCAACAGGAAAACATAAGTTGGGGTGTTGTGCGACTGACTCTCTTTCCCTCTCTGGCATTGTGTATTCGGTGGATTAACATTTTAGTCCACCAATCTTTAGTAAGATTGCTGGATATATACTATACTGTATATGACAATACTAGCAAGCAAGTATGGGACTCCTGGGAGGGCACTTCTGGTAGAGTTTACCAGAATAGTTGTTTTGCACTATTTAGAACAATGGGAGGATATATGACGCTAAATAAATACACTGCCCATCTCATTTCAGTATCATAACAAGAACAATATAAGGAGAAGAAATATCCAACAGGAAAACATAAGTTGGGGTGTTGTGCTGACTGACTGCTGTAGAAACAACGCTGCTGTCAATAGTCTTGGTTTCCCTGGAAGGCGCTTCTCTCGGGTGGAATTTGAGGGGATTAACCAATTAATTACTTCCAGAACACAAAAACACCAAAAATCTCACCTGGGAAATCCATAGTTGGCTAGTAATTAGCATTGAAAAAGTCCTAAAAATATTCCAAACCTCATTAGGAGCCACCTAATTATCCCTCCAATCGAAACAGGGGTCATAGTTTGCAATCAGCATGCTCAGGGAGTGCATGTACTGAGATTTCAGCAAAATCAAATTTTTGGCCAAAAACATCAGTCTTACCTAATCTCCTTATTTGAAGTGGGGGTTGGGAGTGGGGGTGGGAAGAAGGGGTGGAGGTGTTCTCCTCCAGTATATTAAACAGAAAAGTTACTATGATATGTAGAAATTTGAGATATTTTCTGGACTGACATGATATAGCGCTAGGTGAGCACGAGCAGCGGAGATTTGTGTCTGCCTCCTTCTGTGTGTTATATTCACAGCATACCAGTCACTGGGACATACTATAGACGTATTAGTGAAGGCTGAACAGGGTGTTTTGCCAATAACCAGTTTATTCCATTAACATAATGTTGTTAGAATTTTCATAAGTTATTCTTGCTGTAGTTTTAAAGTAAAAGGAAATGCTGTAATAAGGTAATACAGTTGACCAGGTATACTTCTTGGATCTTAGTACATGACCAGAAGAGTATGAATGATATTTACAATATACATACAGATACACCATCTACAATATATACACAAAGCTTGACAAATAAAGATATTGTATTAGGAAGAGAGAGTTTGAACCTGTCAAACAATGAAGCCCAGTACTGTACAGCAGCTGGTTCTAGCTTGTTCAAATATTAAATATGAGAGTTTTTCATCACAAGTTGTTGTTCTGTAAACCAATCTGACGACACTGACTTCAAATAATATCTTTCTACATATATTTTTTGTTTTATAGAAAGTTTCAATATTAAATGACGTTGTCCATTAAACTGCTAGAGATGATTAATTTACAGGGATTACAGTTTCAATAGTGAGGACAGAATTTTTGGAGCACCTAACTCTTCTTCATTGTGTTACAAGGTTTACTGTTGGATACTGTATGAAAAAAAAGGTTTATCTCAAGTTTTAGAGTTTGGTTATTTAGTTGCAGTTACCCAGGTCATGGCGGTAATGAGAATGGTTACTTTCTGTATATATAAACTGTTGAGATTACCAAATAAGGTGTGTGTGTTTCTAATGATCTGTTTACCCGCAGGCTTCATACTTGATTACAGTGTACAGTACTTGTAATACTGTACTGTACTACTTGTTCTTTCACGGAGATGTTCATTATTATATGAGAACACTACTAAGAATACACATTATTATTGCCTAGGAGATTTCCTGACAAGATAATATTTACCACTTTATAATGTACAGTATATCCAATAATGGTCCCTTTTGCTTGTCATGACACACACACACAAGGGAAGGTGGTACATTGACTAACACAGCGTTTCTCTACAGTGTGGTGAGGCAATATGGTCAGACTTTTGTCATTCCCTTGCCTCTCCTCCTCGAAGGTAAAATACTAAAATGTCAAACAAATTCTCGGTGGATTATGGAGCATCTGTTTGGGGAAAAATCTTCCAGTGAGAATTTCATTAAGTACATAATTGTTTCTGAACAGTGTAACAAGGCTTCAGTGAGGGTTCCTTATGATGGGGTGGTTGACAAGTGGACAGTAGATAACAAGATAACTTATAAAAGAAGTAACAGTTTGATTTTAGCATGACACTTGGAGTAAGGAAGACGGAGCTTTGTTTGATTATGTTTGGACTTACACTCCAAAGAACAGGCATTTTGCAAGTACATCTGTTAAAGTTTGTTCAAGATTGTATATTGATCTTTTGATTGATTGTCAAATTGCATGTAGGATACGGAGATGTGGCACACGCCACCTGAGATGTATTTACACCACTGAGATATTGACATACTACCTGAGATGTGGCACTGCTCACCTGAGTGTGGCACACACCAAGACGATAAGTCATAGCCCCATTGAAAATCACAAACCACTTCTCAGATGTCACTTGCATCCTTAATATAAGTTATCACATGGTTTGCAAAGCTCACAGTAAGTCTGTGGTTCTTGATTGTTCAAAATATTCTATACAGTAAAGCCATTTGGTGAAGGTTGTGCATACCAGTCAATAGTTCTTCCAATGTTACAGTACGTTTATTGTATTTTTATTGCAGAATTTTCTTCATACTTGTCAAGAATATTTATTCTAAATTGTCATACTTTTTAATAAAGGGACAAATGCGTAGCAACAGTGTTGGGTATTACTTTTTTGCAGACACTGGACTAATGGGCATGGACTCAACCTTCAGTTCTGTTGCCTGAATAGCAATGCTTGTATTACAGTACGATAAATTATACACAGACAGTGTAAACATAGTGTCCCTGACATCATACATCCATAGGTAAGTTTTTGTATCTCACAAGACAACATAGTGTGTACAGTATTCTCTGCCCCCTCCCCCACAGCTTACAGCAGAGAAGCTATATTGAGGTAGCCTTTCTCCAGTACTAGAAACAGTTTGTAAACTTGGGCAGCTGTTCTCTAGTATTAAGGAGCATCATGAATGATGAATTTGGATAGTTCCTCTCAACCAGTACCAATTGTTATAATATAATCAAAAGTGGTAACCTCTGGATCTCCTAGAGTTTTAAAGTTTCAAAAGGACTCTTGAATTTGTTCTAACAAGAAAAGGAGATGGAACTTAGTGAGCTGAGGACTCTAAAGGGTCCCGGATGAGTGAGTGAAGGACTGTCGCTCTCTCCAGGTCGAGCCATCTCTGTAAAACTTCCTCAACTTCTTCACCTCTTTGGCATCACATCCAGAGCTGTCAGGGCCAAACAGGAGGGGCTTCTAATACACATTTAACCTGTAAAATCATGAACATTCGAAGTGCAGGAAAAAATTACATGAAATTCCCCATATATAAATTAATACAGCCACACAAGCTGATACATATGCGTGTGAAGTGAAAAATATAAACTCAAAATTACACAATATTCACTACAGTAACAGTGTGGAAGAAATCAGTTTTAAAGACCTTCTACAATACAACAGCAGATCAAGAGTAAAACATATAAAACTATGCTAGAAAATTTATCACGAGGACAGTATACAGTACAATACAGCATATTATGTTGACTGTATTTAGAAATGTATTAATATATTATTGAATTCATGATTTACTCATAGCGACTGAAGCCAACCAGTCTACTACAGTACTCCAGTTATAAAGGGATAACATTAGGTAGTATATAACTGGATATATACAGTTTTACTTCTGAGAATCTTTTAGAAATAAGATAAGTATTGTACTGCCTTCATATTTGTTTTGTGGGTTGACAAAATGACTGTGATGGTCTAACCTGTGTGAGTGATCCTGTCTCTCTGACCAAGTATCTTAGTAGGAGAATGTTGAAGGTGGTTGTTGGGAGGGAACTGGATCGGGGATAGTAGAGTTGCCTTCTCTACTTACCTCAGTGAATTCCGTCACCCCATGAGCAGTAAGGTCACTGCTGCACACTGTACAGAGACATGAGAGCAGTACCTGGGAGAACAAGCTGGGATGAAGTACGTTGTGTTTTAGAACGAAGTTTGGGTAGTTATTAACATAAACATAAGGAGGATAATGGCTAGTTTTTCTCTAGTTATGATACTGTCAATCATACTATCAAGTCTCAATTGTGAATTCCTAATCCCATGTACAGGGGAAATTTAAACCACATATGCAAAGGGTTTTTCCCAGAGAAGGTGATCTTCAACTTCCCTGCTGGTTCACACTGGATGGTCACCCACCTGTCTCTGTGGGAGGCACAAGTATTAACCTGGGATCACAATCTTGTCCCTTTGCTCTACTCCTCTAACTGCAAGAGTCAGATCAATACAGGTTCTTCTTCCACCCTCGCCTGCAGCTTTGCTTGGCCGTCACCAGCTGGAGGAGGAGGAGCAGGTGTTACGCTCCCCATTCTGCGGAACAGCTGATAACCCCGAACACTCTTCTTCTGCCAAGCGTTCTCATTGTTGTTAAACTTATGGACGGTAAAACCCACAATCCCTGCAAAAATACAGTTTACTTGCCTGAAAAACCTAATGCCATGCATGTAATAAAACACAGACAAAGCCACAATAACTCCATGTGTAGAGTGTCACCTCTTAAGTGAATAAATTATCTTGAGTTTGCCAAATAAAATACTAAAATTAGACGTCCCTGCTGCTTACCAGGCGTTGTTTCCTCGCGTAATGTATTTTTATGAGAGAGCAGGTGGCTGGGAGGTTGTCTTTGAAGGTGACGAGAGGTATAGGGTTAGAGGTGATGAGCATCCACTTTGGTTTCTGGGGTGAGCATGAGAACCACGTCCCGGCCCCGAGTACTCGTAAAACAAGCGGTGGCGGCGCCTGCTATTATGTCTGCGTCTGTGGTAATGTCTTCCATCGATAGACTCCTGAACTGACTTCCTCGTGCCCCGCTTGGGTTAATAGTTCGTGGACAGTTTAAGTGTGGAGATAATGTCGACAGTACAATACTAACAGGCTACTATATTATTATTCGGTTGTATTATCGTATATTATTCTTGTAAAATGTACTAATATCAAGTCATTTATTTCAAAGAGTAAGACACTGGTCATTATGTTAACAGTATTAAGCGCTTACTGTCTAATCAGGTTGGAAGAGCTGAGATTGGCGGAGATTACTGCACAGTATTGATCTTCAGACTTCTGTGCGTCATTGTTGAGGCGACGAGCGTCGGACGGCCTGTTCTTCTCTGGCGTGAAGACGGGCGAGGTTGTGTCTTCAGTCTGTGTTACAACTTACGTGTTTGAGGGAGGGAGGAGGAGGAGGAGGGTGGTGGTCAATAAAGTAATCGAGTGATGTCTCAGAAATTTTACTTAACGTCTCATAGTTTAATTATTGTTGGATAATTGGTTGTAACAGTAATACCATCTA